>NC_140019.1:1466501-2021501 GCF_964263955.1 Coregonus lavaretus
TTTTATGAGGCGTATATAGGGTGTAAGACGTCACTAAGTCCACATAGCAGAATAAACGCAATCAATTCAATCTACTGCTTTCTGATATACGATTTCTAGCCAGTGGGGTAATTTCAACAATGCAACGCATTGGTGTTTCAGTGGTAGAATTCTCGCCTGCCACGCGGGAGGCCCGGGTTCGATTCCTGGCCAATGCAACAGATTTCGAACATGAAATTCGGACAATTATGCAATCTCCAGAGGTAGAAAAATGTGTAAGATTTCCACGCTATCCAGAAATCTCTTGTGATGGTAGAGTTCTCAACTGCCTCTTGAAAAGACCAAGTTTGCTTTTATTTACAGTTTGGACATTTACACATTCTCAGTAGGTAGACTTTTGTGAATCCATTGTAGATTTCCAGTGTGTGAGGTGATTTACTTTGTGCTAAACATTAGTTGTTCAATGAGAAACGAATATATCCAACAAGTCAGTGACAACTGTGTTGAGTTTGGAGTTTGTGACAACAATGCCCTGGGATTTCCCTCAATGTTCTATGTAGAACAACGCATTACCTTCTAACTGCTTTTGTGTGGCTTGTGAGCGTTATAGAGCAGAACCGATTACATGTACGTGTTTTTGAGAGTCTCAGCTTTCCATAGATGGGTCATAGTAGTTTCTAGCTCAAACCATTCAGTCTCTATAGACGTTTTTGTGAGAAGGGTTAGGGTTAGCGCCCAACACTCCTAATGTTTTCACACTGACTTAGTGACATTGCACCCAACACTCCTAATTTGTTCACACGGCCGACCCACCGTTCTGTGCATAATAACTTGTCAGCACTATATCCACCAATTAAGTACCTATATGGTATGCCAGCTGAGGGAAGAGGCCTTACGGACCTCCATACATTTCTACTATAAAGGGTGAAACTGTAACCACCTGCTCCTCGTTAGTATAGTGGTGAGTATCCCCGCCTGTCACGCGGGAGACCGGGGTTCAATTCCCCGACGGGGAGTATTGAGTCTTTTTATGAGGCGTATATAGGGTGTAAGACGTCACTAAGTCCACATAGCAGAATAAACGCAATCAATTCAATCTACTGCTTTCTGATATACGATTTCTAGCCAGTGGGGTAATTTCAACAATGCAACGCATTGGTGTTTCAGTGGTAGAATTCTCGCCTGCCACGCGGGAGGCCCGGGTTCGATTCCCGGCCAATGCAACAGATTTCGAACATGAAATTCGGACAATTATGCAATCTCCAGAGGTAGAAAAATGTGTAAGATTTCCACGCTATCCAGAAATCTCTTGTGATGGTAGAGTTCTCAACTGCCTCTTGAAAAGACCAAGTTTGCTTTTATTTACAGTTTGGACATTTACACATTCTCAGTAGGTAGACTTTTGTGAATCCATTGTAGATTTCCAGTGTGTGAGGTGATTTACTTTGTGCTAAACATTAGTTGTTCAATGAGAAACGAATATATCCAACAAGTCAGTGACAACTGTGTTGAGTTTGGAGTTTGTGACAACAATGCCCTGGGATTTCCCTCAATGTTCTATGTAGAACAACGCATTACCTTCTAACTGCTTTTGTGTGGCTTGTGAGCGTTATAGAGCAGAACCGATTACATGTACGTGTTTTTGAGAGTCTCAGCTTTCCATAGATGGGTCATAGTAGTTTCTAGCTCAAACCATTCAGTCTCTATAGACGTTTTTGTGAGAAGGGTTAGGGTTAGCGCCCAACACTCCTAATGTTTTCACACTGACTTAGTGACATTGCACCCAACACTCCTAATTTGTTCACACGGCCGACCCACCGTTCTGTGCATAATAACTTGTCAGCACTATATCCACCAATTAAGTACCTATATGGTATGCCAGCTGAGGGAAGAGGCCTTACGGACCTCCATACATTTCTACTATAAAGGGTGAAAATGTAACCACCTGCTCCTCGTTAGTATAGTGGTGAGTATCCCCGCCTGTCACGCGGGAGACAGGGGTTCAATTCCCCGACGGGGAGTATTGAGTCTTTTTATGAGGCGTATATAGGGTGTAAGACGTCACTAAGTCCACATAGCAGAATAAACGCAATCAATTCAATCTACTGCTTTCTGATATACGATTTCTAGCCAGTGGGGTAATTTCAACAATGCAACGCATTGGTGTTTCAGTGGTAGAATTCTCGCCTGCCACGCGGGAGGCCCGGGTTCGATTCCCGGCCAATGCAACAGATTTCGAACATGAAATTCGGACAATTATGCAATCTCCAGAGGTAGAAAAATGTGTAAGATTTCCACGCTATCCAGAAATCTCTTGTGATGGTAGAGTTCTCAACTGCCTCTTGAAAAGACCAAGTTTGCTTTTATTTACAGTTTGGACATTTACACATTCTCAGTAGGTAGACTTTTGTGAATCCATTGTAGATTTCCAGTGTGTGAGGTGATTTACTTTGTGCTAAACATTAGTTGTTCAATGAGAAACGAATATATCCAACAAGTCAGTGACAACTGTGTTGAGTTTGGAGTTTGTGACAACAATGCCCTGGGATTTCCCTCAATGTTCTATGTAGAACAACGCATTACCTTCTAACTGCTTTTGTGTGGCTTGTGAGCGTTATAGAGCAGAACCGATTACATGTACGTGTTTTTGAGAGTCTCAGCTTTCCATAGATGGGTCATAGTAGTTTCTAGCTCAAACCATTCAGTCTCTATAGACGTTTTTGTGAGAAGGGTTAGGGTTAGCGCCCAACACTCCTAATGTTTTCACACTGACTTAGTGACATTGCACCCAACACTCCTAATTTGTTCACACGGCCGACCCACCGTTCTGTGCATAATAACTTGTCAGCACTATATCCACCAATTAAGTACCTATATGGTATGCCAGCTGAGGGAAGAGGCCTTACGGACCTCCATACATTTCTACTATAAAGGGTGAAAATGTAACCACCTGCTCCTCGTTAGTATAGTGGTGAGTATCCCCGCCTGTCACGCGGGAGACCGGGGTTCAATTCCCCGACGGGGAGTATTGAGTCTTTTTATGAGGCGTATATAGGGTGTAAGACGTCACTAAGTCCACATAGCAGAATAAACGCAATCAATTCAATCTACTGCTTTCTGATATACGATTTCTAGCCAGTGGGGTAATTTCAACAATGCAACGCATTGGTGTTTCAGTGGTAGAATTCTCGCCTGCCACGCGGGAGGCCCGGGTTCGATTCCCGGCCAATGCAACAGATTTCGAACATGAAATTCGGACAATTATGCAATCTCCAGAGGTAGAAAAATGTGTAAGATTTCCACGCTATCCAGAAATCTCTTGTGATGGTAGAGTTCTCAACTGCCTCTTGAAAAGACCAAGTTTGCTTTTATTTACAGTTTGGACATTTACACATTCTCAGTAGGTAGACTTTTGTGAATCCATTGTAGATTTCCAGTGTGTGAGGTGATTTACTTTGTGCTAAACATTAGTTGTTCAATGAGAAACGAATATATCCAACAAGTCAGTGACAACTGTGTTGAGTTTGGAGTTTGTGACAACAATGCCCTGGGATTTCCCTCAATGTTCTATGTAGAACAACGCATTACCTTCTAACTGCTTTTGTGTGGCTTGTGAGCGTTATAGAGCAGAACCGATTACATGTACGTGTTTTTGAGAGTCTCAGCTTTCCATAGATGGGTCATAGTAGTTTCTAGCTCAAACCATTCAGTCTCTATAGACGTTTTTGTGAGAAGGGTTAGGGTTAGCGCCCAACACTCCTAATGTTTTCACACTGACTTAGTGACATTGCACCCAACACTCCTAATTTGTTCACACGGCCGACCCACCGTTCTGTGCATAATAACTTGTCAGCACTATATCCACCAATTAAGTACCTATATGGTATGCCAGCTGAGGGAAGAGGCCTTACGGACCTCCATACATTTCTACTATAAAGGGTGAAAATGTAACCACCTGCTCCTCGTTAGTATAGTGGTGAGTATCCCCGCCTGTCACGCGGGAGACAGGGGTTCAATTCCCCGACGGGGAGTATTGAGTCTTTTTATGAGGCGTATATAGGGTGTAAGACGTCACTAAGTCCACATAGCAGAATAAACGCAATCAATTCAATCTACTGCTTTCTGATATACGATTTCTAGCCAGTGGGGTAATTTCAACAATGCAACGCATTGGTGTTTCAGTGGTAGAATTCTCGCCTGCCACGCGGGAGGCCCGGGTTCGATTCCCGGCCAATGCAACAGATTTCGAACATGAAATTCGGACAATTATGCAATCTCCAGAGGTAGAAAAATGTGTAAGATTTCCACGCTATCCAGAAATCTCTTGTGATGGTAGAGTTCTCAACTGCCTCTTGAAAAGACCAAGTTTGCTTTTATTTACAGTTTGGACATTTACACATTCTCAGTAGGTAGACTTTTGTGAATCCATTGTAGATTTCCAGTGTGTGAGGTGATTTACTTTGTGCTAAACATTAGTTGTTCAATGAGAAACGAATATATCCAACAAGTCAGTGACAACTGTGTTGAGTTTGGAGTTTGTGACAACAATGCCCTGGGATTTCCCTCAATGTTCTATGTAGAACAACGCATTACCTTCTAACTGCTTTTGTGTGGCTTGTGAGCGTTATAGAGCAGAACCGATTACATGTACGTGTTTGTGAGAGTCTTCGCTTTCCATAGATGGGTGGCACGGGTTCGATTCCCGGCCAATGCAACAGCTTTTGAACATGAACTTCTGACAATTATGCAATCTCCAGAGGTAGAAATATGGTAGAGTTCTCAACTGCCTCTTGAAAAGACCAAGTTTACTTTCATTTACAGTTTGGACATTCTGTGCATAATAACTTGTCAGCACTATATCCACCAATTAAGTACCTATATGGTATGCCAGTTGAGGGAAGAGGGTTAGCGCCCAACACTCCTAATCGTCACCTTTTCACCTCATGTAACACCTGATTTACATAACAAGAGGCACATCTCAATAGGTGGTCCAGGTAAGTCATGACATAGCACAAGTGGGTGCTTTCCTGTTCTAAAACGTTGTGTCTAAAAAACACTGTTTTGTTAAAAACATATTTTTTAACCTTTAGCATGTGTACTTTACTGTATTTATATTTGGGTTATCGCTCAAAAGTAAAAGTTCAGACATCGCCGCATGACGTCTTGTATTTGGAGAATGTTGCATTTGCCATTGTAATGCATATAAAGACAATATATAAAAAAAACAAGAGAAAATTGCTTTATGTTGAGGTTTAATTTAATGAAATCAAAGGCATATTTATGAGTGTTATAGCTCAATCGAAATGCATGTATCTTATTCATAAAGACAACATTAAAGCAACTTTTCCCGACTTCTCAGCGTACCCGCCTTGGCAATCCCTGGTGTGTGTTCATTTAACAACGGATGTAGATTACATTGCAAGTGTGTACGCACCGCTCGACCGTTGTGATTAATAGGCACAACCATTGTAGACAAATGCATTACATATCCGTTGTTCCACCTGAGTGTAGACTAAGCCTGTTCATGCTCCAATTCATGTCAGTCACTCTAAATCTAAATATGAACTTGAGTGATCTTCATTTTACTCAATACGAAGTCATACCTTAAGCCAACACTTTCCTCTGGTCCTTCCTGCTAGGGTCAAGTGGCTTCACGTTCGGGAATGGAGGACCTAGGGTAACGGAATATTAACATGAAAAATGCATAACTTCGGAAGATATCCACACAATAAATTAAGTGGCCACATTTATGAATTAAATTACATTTGAATGAGATATTTACCACAATTGTCTATACAATGGTGGCAACTTTTTGTTTGCTGTGTGTTTAAAAACAACAGCACATAGATACACCATGAGCAATAACAGATATGGAAATCCTTCTCAATCTAAGTAACATCTATAAATTAATGAGATCAGGTGTGTCTCATCTGATTGAGAATTGCTGATACTATCTTTGTCTATTTTCTTTAGAAAATCTGCCACTGAACCACACACTTCTATCTAGTGAGAGTGCACAGAACATTTTAGCTTTAATTAACTGGTTGTCCCATTGAAGTCAACATAACCTTTTCATGGGAGACCTGCTGGTATGGATAAAGACTTGAGTACTTGTACTCTTTAAAGCAGGTAAATATCTAAACAAGTGACACTACCACAGTTGCATGAATTTGAAGTTTAGGCTACACTGTTGTCATTCAGTAAAGGTGTAGCTAGCTACTGTAACTTTTACTGTACTAGCCTACTGTAGTTGTAATACAACCAAGCTAGATAGCTAGCTACAAAGGCAACAATCCATTTCATCAACAGTTTAGCTAAATATATGTAGCTAGTGTGATCGCATGCCAAACAACTTTAGTGATCTGAAAGTTCAAAAAGCAAAGGAGACTTACCTGTCTTTTTGGCGAATGCTGCTCTGCCGGCAAACTGGATGTAGAGGCAGCTAAATTTAGCTAGCTAGTTAGCTTTGTAGTTAGCTATCTTAGACATAAATTAGAGAAAATAATTGGAGTTGTGCTGTAAGAAGTAATTTCCAGATGGAGAAATGCCAGATCGTTCTGTAACAACTAACTTTAAATAACTGAGATCTGTGTCTACAGTGATGGTTGTTCACTTCTTGCTCTGTGAGGTAATTCACGTTATTGTATACACAGGCTGAAAGTGTCCTTTCTACAGTGGCCAATGGGGTGTGAAACAGTGCCACAAAACCAACACAAAACCAACCAGAGGCCAGAAATATATTACACCCATTGTGAAAAGACTTACCGTAGAGAATGAATAAGGAAAGTTAAGCTTCACTATGTCAGACTCCTGCATGCGAAAGGTCACCAGTTCAAAACCGGGTAGAAACAGAGAACTCTGATTTTCATGAGTGCCTCATTATGGGAATTCATATACATGCAAAGAATATCAGTAAATACAGTTTACTCCTTGTAGATGCTTCAACCAGCAGTTTCTATAGAGTAGTGCTTATCACATTTGCCTCACATGCGTAAGGTCCTTGATTTGTAACAGAGAACTCCACTTGAAATCAAATTGTATTTGTCATATGTGCCGAATACAACAGGTGTAGACCTTACCGTGAAATGCTTACTTAAAAGACCTTAACCAACAATGCAGTTCAAGAAATAAAGATTTACTAAATAAACTAAAGTATAAAAATATACAAAAAGTAACACAATAAAATAACAATAACGAGGCTATATACAGGGGGTACCGGTACCGAGTCAATGTGCAGGGGTACAGGTTAGTTGAGGTAAATTGTACATGTAGGTTGGGGTAAAGTGACTATGCATAGACAATAAACAGTAGCAGCAGTGTAAAATCAAAGTCTATCAATGTAAATAGTCAGGGTGGCCATTTGAATAATTGTTCAGCAGTCTTATGGCTTGGGGGTAGAAGCTGTTAAGGAGCCTTTTGGACCTAGACTTGGCGCTCCGGTACCTCTTGCCGTGCGGTAGCAGAGAGAACAGTCTATGACTTGGATGATTGGAGTCTTTGACAATTTTTGGGGCCTTCCTCTGACACCGCCTAGCATATAGGTCCTGGATGGCAGGAAGCTTGGCCCCAGTGATGTACTGGCCCGTACGCACTACCCTCTGTAGCGCCTTACAGTCGAGCAGTTGGCATACCAGGCGGTGATGCAACCGGTCAGGATACTCTCGATGATGCAGCTGTTGAGCGTTTTGAGGATCTGGGGACCCATGCCAAATCTTTTCAGTCTCCTGAGGGGAAAAATGTGTTGTCATGCCCTCTTCATGACTGTCTTGGTGTGTTTGGACCATGATAGTTTGTTGGTGATATGGACACCAAGGAACTTGAAACTCTTGACCCGCTCCACTACAGCCCCGTCGATGTGAATGGTGGCGTATTTGGCCCTCCTTTTCCTGTAGTCCACAATCAGCTCCTTTGTCTTGCTCACATTGAGGGAGAGGTTGTTGTCCTGGCACCACACTGCCAGGTCTCTGACATTCTTCCTATAGGCTGTCTCATCGTTGTCGGTGATCAGGCCTACCACTGTTGTGTCGTCATTAAACTTAATGATGGTGTTGGAGTCGTGCTTGGCCACGCAGTCGTGGGTGAACAGGGAGGACAGGAATGGACTAAGCACCCACCCGTGAGGGGCCCCCGTGTTGAGGATCAGCGTGGCAGATGTGTTGTTGCCTACCCCTTACCACCTGGGGGCGGCCCGTCAGGAAGTCCAGGATCCAGTTGCAGAGGGAGGTGTTTAGTCCCAGGGTCCTTAGCTTAGTGATGAGCTTCGTGGGCACTATGGCGTTGAACGCTGAGCTGTAGTCAATGAACAGCATTCTCACATAGGTGTTCCTTTTGTCCAGGTGGGAAAGGGCAGTGTGGAGTGCGATTGAGATTGCGTCATCTGTGGATCTGTTGGGGCGGTAAGCGAATTGGAGTGGGTCTAGGGTTTCCGGGATGATGGTGTTGATGTGAGCCATGACCAGCCTTTCAAAACACTTCATGGCTACCGACGTGAGTGCTATGGGGGGGGGGTAGTAATTTAGGCAGGTTACCTTCGCTTTCTTGGGCACAGGGACTATGGTGGTCTGCTTGAAACATGTAGGTATTACAGACTCGGTCAGGGAGAGGTTGAAAATGTCAGTGAAGACACTTTGGTTCGCGCATTCTCTGAGTACACGTCCTTGTAATCTGTCTGGCCCCGCATCCTTGTGAATTTTGTCCTATTTGAAGGTCTTTTTTTTTTCTTTTCTTTTTTTGGGGGGGGAGGGGGGGGGGTGTTAGATCACCTTTAATATTTCAGATAGATTGTAACTTCCATCAATGTAATTGTCAGCATCACTTCCAATCCCCCATATGTTATTTTTCTCGCAAATATATATATATATATATATATATATATATATATATATATATATATATATATATACATACATACATACACACATATATACATACATACATACAGTGGGGAGAACACGTATTTGATACACTGCCGATTTTGCAGGTTTTCCTACTTACAAAGCATGTAGAGGTCTGTAATTTTTTAAATAATAGTTACACTTCAACTGTGAGAGACGGAATCTAAAACAAAACTCCAGAAAATCACATTGTATGATTTTTAAGTAATTAATTTGCATTTTATTGCGTGACATAAGTATTTGATACATCAGAAAAGCAGAACTTAATATTTGGTACAGAAACCTTTGTTTGCAATTACAGAGATCATACGTTTCCTGTAGGTCTTGACCAGGTTTGCACACACTGCAGCAGGGATTTTGGCCCACTCCTCCATACAGACCTTCTCCAGATCCTTCATGTTTCGGGGCAGTCGCTGGGCAATACAGACTTTCAGCTCCCTCCAAAGATTTTCTATTGGGTTCAGGTCTGGAGATTGGCTAGGCCACTCCAGGACCTTGAGATGCTTCTTACGGAGCCACTCCTTAGTTGCCCTGGCTGTGTGTTTCGGGTCGTTGTCATGCTGGAAGACCCAGCCACAACCCATCTTCAATGCTCTTACTGAGGGAAGGAGGTTGTTGGCCAAGATCTCGCGATACATGGCCCCATCCATCCTCCCCTCAATACGGTGCAGTCGTCCTGTCCCCTTTGCAGAAAAGCATCCCCAAAGAATGATGTTTCCACCTCCATGCTTCACGGTTGGGATGGTGTTCTTGGGGTTGTATTCATCCTTCTTCTTCCTCCAAACACGGCAAGTGGAGTTTAGACAAAAAAGCTATATTTTTGTCTCATAAGACCACATGACCTTAAATATGGTATTGGACAATAAACAGATATGGCTCATTAACCTTTACGGACCAAATAATGATGATCCACAATTCTTTGACAATATATATAATAAATTATCAAGCCTGCAAGCAACTCAAGACAATATTATTATGGTGGGGGATTATAATACTGTTTTAAATAGCTCAATGGACCGAAAAGGAAATCACACCACAAACAATCACCCACATGCTCTTAAGGAAATTGTGAATGTCATGGATACATTAGAACTAGTAGATATATGGAGGCTTAAATATGCTGATCTAGTGAGATATACATGGCGGAGACTGAATCAAGCTAGTCGTCTTGACTTCTTTCTTATCTCATTCTCGTTGGCACCAAAAGTAAAAAAAGTGTTGATAGGGGACAGAATGCGGTCGGACCATCATATAATAGGCATATACATTACTCTGACTGAATTTCCACGTGGGCGAGGATATTGGAAATTTAATCAAAGCCTATTAGATGATAATTTATTTATAATTAGAACAAAGGAATTTATAACTGACTTTTTCCAACATAACTTAGGTACAGCGAATCCCCTTATTGTATGGGACACCTTTAAATGTGCCTTTAGAGGCCATGCAATTCAGTACTCATCTCGAAAACAAAAGCAATTTAGGTCAAAAGAGTTTATACTAAGAAAGGAAATAGAAAGTCTAACAGAACAGATAGATGGCAATAAAAACTGTAACATAGAGGCTCAGAATAAATTAGAGGAAAAACAAAAAGAAATGGAAAAACTTATTCAAGAAAGATCAAGTGTAATATATTATAAAAATAAAGCAAACTGGATGGAATATGGGGAAAAATGCACAAAATTCTTTTTTAATCTTCAACATAGGAATGCTACCAAAAAGAACTTAATGAAACTGGTTACAATTGACGGAGTCACCCATAATTCACCTAATGATATTTTGAAGGAAGAAACAAAGTATTTTAAGCATATGTTTTCTTTTCAGTCGCCTCCATCTCCTCTAACTGAAGCTAATTGTAGAGATTTTTTTCCTATTGATAATGTCAAATTAACAGCCACACAGAAAGACTCATGTGAAGGTGAAATTACAGAGGAGGAACTTCTGGATGCAATTAAAGACTTTAAGTCCGGGAAAACTCCAGGGTTGGATGGCATACCAATCGAGGTATACCAAACCTTTTTTGAAATACTAAGAGGACCGTTATTAGCATGTTTTAACCACTCCTATGTAAATGGTAGATTATCTGACACTCAAGAAGAAGGTCTGATCTCATTATTACTGAAACAGGATACAAGTGGAAAATATAAAGATCCAGTCCATTTACAAAATTGGAGGCCCCTTACACTTCAGTGTTGTGATGCAAAAATCCTAGCAAAATGTATAGCGCATAGAATTAAAAAGGTATTGTCGGATATTATTCATTCTAATCAGACAGGTTTTTTACATGGAAGATACATTGGAGACAATATAAGGCAAGTATTGGAAACAATAGAACACTATGGAAAATATGGGAAACCAGGCCTGCTATTCATAGCAGACTTCGAAAAGGCATTTGATAAAGTTCGACTGGAATTCATATATAAATGCCTGGAGCATTTCAATTTTGGAGAATCTCTTATAAAATGGGTCAAAATCATGTATAGTAACCCTAGGTGTAAAATAGTAAATAATGGCTATTTCTCAGAAAGTTTCAAACTGTCAAGAGGAGTGAAACAAGGTTGTCCACTATCGGCATATCTATTTATTGTGGCCATCGAGATGTTAGCTATTAAAATCAGATCCAATAATAATATCAGAGGATTAGAAATACAGGGCTTAAAAACAAAGGTGTCATTGTACGCAGATGATTCATGTTTTCTTTTAGATCCACAACTAGAATCCCTCCACAGCCTCATAGAGGATCTAGATACATTTTCTAACCTCTCTGGATTAAAACCAAATTATGACAAATGTACTATATTACGTATTGGATCACTAAAAAATACAATTTTTACATTACCATGTAGTTTACCAATAAAATGGTCTGATGGTGATGTGGATATACTCGGAATACATATCCCAAAGGAAATAAATGATCTCACTTCAATAAATTTTAATAGAAAGTTAGCAAAAATAGATAAGATCTTACTACCATGGAAAGGAAAATACCTGTCAATTTGTGGAAAAATCACCCTGATTAACTCTTTAGTATTATCCCAGTTTACCTATTTGCTTATGGTCTTGCCTACGCCTAGCAAACAGTTTTTTAAATTATATGAGAAAAAAATATTCAATTTTATTTGGAACGGCAAGCCAGACAAAATTAAAAGAGCATATTTATATAATGAATATGAATTCGGAGGACAGAAATTATTAAATATTAAAGCATTAGACCTATCACTAAAATCTTCAGTCATCCAAAAGTTATACTTAAATCCGAACTGGTTCTCAAGCAAATTAGTAAGATTGTCTCACCCACTGTTCAAGAAAGGCCTTTTTCCCTTTATTCAGATTACAACCTCTCACTTTCAGTTATTTGAAAAGGAAATAATCTCCCAAATGTCACTATTTCTAAAACAAGCCATAGAAAGTTGGTTGCAATTTCAATTTAATCCTCCAGAAACGACAGAACAAATAATGCAACAAATATTGTGGTTAAATTCAAATATACTAATTGACAAAAAACCTATATTTATTGACAGAATGTTTAAAAAAGGTATAATCTTCGTAAATGATATCATCGGTAGGACTGGTGGAGTTATGTCGCACATGCAGCTAATAAAAACATATGGAAATGTCTGCTCTACCCAAAATTACAACCAAATAATTGCAGCCTTACCGCAAAAGTGGAAGAGGAAAGTTGAAGGGGGAGAAAGTAAGGAACTTGTCTGTCGGCCTTGCATTAAAGAACATAATTGGTTAAGGAAAACTGTGATAAATAAAAAAGTATATCAGTTTCACTTAAGGACCAAAGGATTGACAGCAGTCCCATATAGATTGCAAAATAGTTGGGAAGAGATCTTTGACGTACCGATCCCATGGCATAGTGTTTATGAACTGACACGCAAAACGACACCGGATTCAAAAATTAGAATCTTTCAATTTAAATTATTATATAAAATTCTTGCTACCAATAGAATGTTATTTATATGGGGGATACAATCTTCCCAGCTCTGCAGATTTTTCTGTGAAGAGATAGAATCATTAGATCATTTGTTTTGGTTCTGTCCATTTGTAGCTTGTTTTTGGACACAGGTCCAGGAATGGCTAAAGGATTGCAATATTTACCTGGAACTAACCTTGCAGATAGCATTACTGGGTGATCTGAAAAGTCATAGTCAATCAATCAATAATATAATAATACTTTTAGCAAAAATGTTTATTTTTAATTCACAATCTGTAGAAGCAATGAGAATAGAAAGGTTCAGAACTTTTGTAAAACATCACAGTATGGTTGAAATATATATGGCAAATAGAAATCCTATATGGATGGTGTTAAGAGATAGATGGGAGGTATTGAATAGAGTTGAAGGATGGGACTAATAACAAATAACAACAAATAATAACAAAGATAGCTAATAATGTAAGCATACTGTGTCCATAATAAGTATATAGGTTGTATGTTGGGAGCTTTTGGGAAAGAGCACAGTTAGAAAGATATGGCATTTAGAAGCAAACCGGATGGACATCATGAAAATGATCGGAGAGGTTGAGAGTAGAAGAAGTTCAGGAGCAAAAAAATAGATAAATATGTATGTGTGTGTATGTATATGTGTATATATATATATGTATATATATATATATATGTGTATATGTATGTATATGTATATATGTATATATATATATATATATATATATATATATATATATATATATAGATATAGAATTATTGTAAAATTAACTCTGTCCATAAGGTGTAGATAGTAAGTATAGACCGGAAGTAGAGGCCTGGGCGTTGTTGTTCACTAATTTACTCCAAGTAGGGAAAGGATGGTGGGGTTGAAAAGTAATAAAGGGGAATATATATATATAAAAAATAAAAAAAACATGGGGGATTGGAAGTGATGCAGACAATTACATTGATAGAAGATACAATCTATCTGCAATATTAAGCTGATCCATCCCCCCGAGAAGAAAAAAAAAAAAATAAAAAAAAAAAAATAAATAAATAATAAAATAAATAAATAAAAGACCACATGACCTTCTCCCATTCCTCCTCTGGATCATCCAGATGATCATTGGCAAACTTCAGATGGGCCTGGACATGCGCTGGCTTGAGCAGGGGGACCTTGCGTGCGCTGCAGGATTTTAATCCATGATGGCATAGTGTGTTACTAATGGTTTTCTTTGAGACTGTGGTCCCAGCTCTCTTCAGGTCATTGACCAGGTCCTGCCGTGTAGTTCTGGGCTGATCCCTCACCTTCCTCATGATCATTGATGCCCCACGAGGTGAGATCTTGCATGCAGCCCCAGACCGAGGGTGATTGACCGTCATCTTGAACTTCTTCCATTTTCTAATAATTGCACCAACAGTTGTTGCCTTCTCACCAAGCTGCTTGCCTATTGTCCTGTAGCCCATCCCAGCCTTGTGCAGGTCTACAATTTTATCCCTGATGTCCTTACACAGCTCTCTGGTCTTGGCCATTGTGGAGAGGTTGGAGTCTGTTTGATTGAGTGTGTGGACAGGTGTCTTTTATACAGGTAATGAGTTCAAACAGGTGCAGTTAATACAGGTAATGAGTGGAGAACAGGAGGGCTTCTTAAAGAAAAACTAACAGGTCTGTGAGAGCCGGAATTATTACTGGTTGGTAGGTGATCAAATACTTATGCCATGCAATAAAATGCAAAATGAATTACTTAAAAATCATACAATGTGATTTTCTAGATTTTTGTTTTAGATTCCGTCTCTCACAGTTGAGGTGTACCTATGATAAAAATGACAGACCTCTACATGCTTTGTAAGTAGGAAAACCTGCAAAATCGGCAGTGTATCAAATACTTCTTCTCCCCACTGTACATACATATATACATACACACACACATATACTTTTTAAAAATTATATTTCCCTTCATTACTTTCCAACCCCACCACCCCTTCCCCAATTAGAGAAAACTAGTGAACAACAACGCTTAGGCCTCTACTTCCAGCCCATACATACTATATACATTTTATGGACACTTTATGGATTCTACAATAATTATATATTTTTTGTTTTTACTCCTGAACTTCCTCCAATCATTTTCATGATATTTTTCTAACTGTGCTCTTTCACAAAAGCTCTCAACCTATAACCTATATACTTATTATGGACACAGTATGCTTTACATGAGTTATCTTGTTGTTATTAGTTGTTGTTATTAGTCCCATCCTTCAGCTCCAATCAACACCTCCCATCTATCTCTTAACACCATCCATATTGGATTTCTGTTTGCCATATATTTTTCAACTGTACAGTGATGTTTTACAAAAGGTCTGAACCTTTCTATTCTCATTGTTTCTACAGATCATAAATTGACTATGACTTTTCAGATCACCCAGTAGTGCTGTCTGCAGGGTTCGCTCCAGGTAAATATTGCAATCCTTTAGCCATTCCTGGACCTGTGTCCAAAAACAATCTACCAATGGACAGTACCAAAACAAATGATCTAATGATTCTGTCTCTTCGCAGCAAAATCTGCAGAGCTGGGAAGATTGTATCCCCCATATAAATAACATTCTATTGGTAGAAATAATTTTATATAATAATTTAAATTGAAAAATTCTACGTTTTGAATCCGGCGTCGTTTTGCGTATCAATTCATAAACACTATGCCATGGAATCGGTACGTCAAAAATCTCTTCCCAACTATTTTGCAATCTATATGGGACGGCTGTCAATCCTTTGGTCCTTAAATGAAACTGGTATACTTTTTTATTTATCACAATTTTCTTTAACCAATTATATTCTTTAATTCAAGGCCGAGTAAGTTCCTTACTTTTTCCCCCTTCCACTTTCCTTTTCCATTTTTGCGGTAATGCTGCAATTATTTGGTTGTAATTTTGGGTAGAGCAGACATTTACATAGGTTTTTGTTAGCTGAATGTGCGACATAACTCCACCAGTCCTACCGACAGGGGCGGTGTGTTCATTAGGGCGATATGGGCGACGCACTGCCAAACGGGAAAAGGAAGGGATTTTTTTTCTAATCAATTATATCACGGCAACAGTAGTTATCAGTGTTCTAATCTGGACGTCTGATCTGCCACTAAATGTCCAATCAGGCTAAAGTCGTGCTTCAAATGGCCCCGCCCCTTTTGGGGCGATTTCAGTCAGGTTGAAAATCGCCCAGGAGTCTCTCATAGACTATCATGTAAAATCTTTTTTTTTTCAAATATCAGAGCTTTCAATACAATCTCTATGGGTTCCGGGAGGGCTTGCACTTACGCGCTTTCGTCATACGTAACATAAGTAACCATGAACATAACTAAGAAAAAAGCGGGTAGCAGCGTCAATCAATTCACATACAACTGTCAAGATGGCTAGCTTTGCGAGGCAAAGATGAAACTGAGGGCTCCACCAACCCTGGTATTTTTCTTGGACTTGTCAACTTTGTGGCACAATTAGATGAGGTGTTTGATGACCATCTTAAAAATGCTAAAGTTTTCAAGGGCACATCAAAGACCATTCAAAACGAGCTACTGGAGTGTATGCTAGCGGTCATGAGGGAACATATTGTGGAGGAGGTGAAGTCGGCGAACTTCGTAGCTATCCAAGCTGACGAGACCACGGACGTTTCTACACAGACACAGCTGGTGCTTGTGCTGAGGTACATAGATAGCAACCACAAAGTGCAGGAGCGCTTTTTTGAGTTCCTTCCCATCTCGGAATCAACCTCAGTCTCAATCGCCAGTGTGCTTTTGGAGAGACTGAACGGTCTTTTTGCCGACGACGAGAAAGTCAAACTCATTGTGCAAGCTTACGATGGAGCCAGTGTGATGAGGGGAGAGAAGGCTGGTGTGCAGCAAAAGGTGCGTGAGCATTTCAAGAATGCCCATTACGTGCATTGCTATGCGCATCAGCTGAATTTGATCATGCAGCAAGCTAGAACAGTTTCAGTACAAGTAATGTAGCCTCTCTCTCTCTTTGTCCCTCCCTGTCTGTCTCTTTAACACACACACGCCCAAATCAGTTCACAGTTGATGTTGTTTAAAATAGTTATTTTTCATTTTTAAAAAAGTAAAAAAAAAAAACATATCTGTTCATGTTCATTTTTACAAATCTATACAATTGGCCAGAATATGGTTGTTCATATTTACAAATCTATACAATTGGCCAGAATATGGTTGTTCATTTTTACAAAGCTGTGTTTACCTTTTCTAGAAATTATTTTCAAATTCTGTTTTCAGGCAAAATGTCTATCACTGTTCATTTTCACAAATCTATACAAGAGGGCAGAATATGGAAGTCTATAAAAATTTCTTATTACCAATAACTTGCATCAATGTTTTCAGTAGCCTCTATCAAAAGCTCCTGCTTGCTTGTTGTGAATTATGCTCAGGTGCACATATTTCCAATTCAACCATGAGGCCTTTTTGAAGCAAGTAATGTGTATATCAGTATTGACTTACAGTGGGGAAAAAAAGTATTTAGTCAGCCACCAATTGTGCAAGTTCTCCCACTTAAAAAGATGAGAGAGGCCTGTAATTTTCATCATAGGTACACGTCAACTATGACAGACAAAATGAGAAAAAAAAATCCAGAAAATCACATTGTAGGATTTTTAATGAATTTATTTGCAAATTATGGTGGAAAATAAGTATTCGGTCACCTACAAACAAGCAAGATTTCTGGCTCTCACAGACCTGTAACTTCTTCTTTAAGAGGCTCCTCTGTCCTCCACTCGTTACCTGTATTAATGGCACCTGTTTGAACGTGTTATCAGTATAAAAGACACCTGTCCACAACCTCAAACAGTCACACTCCAAACTCCACTATGGCCAAGACCAAAGAGCTGTCAAAGGACACCAGAAACACAATTGTAGACCTGCACCAGGCTGGGAAGACTGAATCTGCAATAGGTAAGCAGCTTGGTTTGAAGAAATCAACTGTGGGAGCAATTATTAGGAAATGGAAGACATACAAGACCACTGATAATCTCCCTCGATCTGGGGCTCCACGCAAGATCTCACCCCGTGGGGTCAAAATGATCACAAGAACGGTGAGCAAAAATCCCAGAACCACACGGGGGGACCTAGTGAATGACCTGCAGAGAGCTGGGACCAAAGTAACAAAGCCTACCATCAGTAACACACTACGCCGCCAGGGACTCAAATCCTGCAGTGCCAGACGTGTCCCCCTGCTTAAGCCAGTACATGTCCAGGCCCGTCTGAAGTTTGCTAGAGTGCATTTGGATGATCCAGAAGAGGATTGGGAGAATGTCATATGGTCAGAAAAAACTAAAATAGAACTTTTTGGTAAAAACTCAACTCGTCGTGTTTGGAGGACAAAGAATGCTGAGTTGCATCCAAAGAACACCATACCTACTGTGAAGCATGGGGGTGGAAACATCATGCTTTGGGGCTGTTTTTCTGCAAAGGGACCAGGACGACTGGTCCGTGTAAAGGAAAGAATGAATGGGGCCATGTATCATGAGATTTTGAGTGAAAACCTCCTTCCATCAGCAAGGGCATTGAAGATGAAACGTGGCTGGGTCTTTCAGCATGACAATGATCCCAAACACACCGCCCGGGCAACGAAGGAGTGGCTTCGTAAGAAGCATTTCAAGGTCCTGGAGTGGCCTAGCCAGTCTCCAGATCTCAACCCCATAGAAAATCTTTGGAGGGAGTTGAAAGTCTGTGTTGCCCAGCGACAGCCCCAAAACATCACTGCTCTAGAGGAGATCTGCATGGAGGAATGGGCCAAAATACCAGCAACAGTGTGTGAAAACCTTGTGAAGACTTACAGAAAACATTTGACCTGTGTCATTGCCAACAAAGGGTATATAACAAAGTATTGAGAAACTTTTGTTATTGACCAAATACTTATTTTCCACCATAATTTGCAAATAAATTCATAAAAAATCCTACAATGTGATTTTCTGGATTTTATTTTTCTCATTTTGTCTGTCATAGTTGACGTGTACCTATGATGAAAATTACAGGCCTCTCTCATCTTTTTAAGTGGGAGAACTTGCACAATTGGTGGCTGACTAAATACTTTTTTCCTCCACTGTACTAAAGAGTTAATCAGGGTGATTTTTCCACAAATTGACAGGTATTTACCTTTCCATGGTAGCAAGATCTTATCTATTTTTGCTAACTTTCTATAAAAATGTATTGGAGTGAGATCATTTATTTCATTTGGGATATGTATTCCGAGTATATCCACATCACCATCAGACCATTTTCTTGGTAAACTACATGGTAATGTAAAAATGGTATTTTTTAGTGATCCAATACGTAATATAGTACATTCATCATATAATTTGGTTGTAATCCAGAGAGGTTAGAAAATTTATCTAGATCCTCTATGAGGCTGTGGAGGGATTCAAGTTGTGGATTTAAAAGAAAACATGAATCATCAGCATACAATGACACCTTTGTTTTTTAAGCCCTGGATTTCTAATCCATTGATATCATTGTTGGATCTGATTTTAATAGCTAACATCTCGTTGGCAATAATAAATAGATATTTTACACCTAGGGTTACTATACATGATTTTAACCCAATTCATAAGAGATTGAAATTGAAATGCTCCAGGCATTTATACATAAACCACAGTCGTACTTTATCAAATGCCTTTTCGAAGTCTGCTATGAATAGTAGGCCTGGTTTCCCAGATTTTTCATAGTGTTCTATTGTTTCCAGTACTTGCCTTATATTATCTCCAATGTATCGCCCATGTAAAAAACCTGTCTGATTAGAATGAATAATGTCCGACAATACCTTTTTAATTCTATGCGCTATACATTTTCCTAGAATTTTTGCATCACAACACTGAAGTGTAAGGGGCTTCCAATTTTTTAAATGGACTGGATCTTTATATTTTCCACTTGTATCCTGTTTCAGTAATAATGAAATCAGACCTTCTTCTTGAGTGTCTGATAATCTACCATTTACATAGAAGTGGTTAAAACATGCTAATAACGGTCCTCTGAGTATATCAAAAAAGGTTTGGTATACCTCGACTGGTATGCCATCCAACCCTGGAGTTTTCCCGGACTTAAAGTCTTTAATTGCATCCAGAAGTTCCGCCTCTGTTTGAAGGTCTTGCTCACATCGGCTACGGAGAGCGTGATCACACAGTCGTCCGGAACAGCTGGTGCTCTCGTGTATGCTTCATTGTTGCTTGCCTCGAAGTGTGCATAAAAGGCATTTAGCTCGTCTGGGAGGATTGCGTCACGAGGATATAATTATGGTCAGATTTGCCAAATTGAAGGTGAGGGAGAGCTTTGTATGCGTCTCTGTGTGTGGAGTAAAGGTGATCTGGAGTTTTTTTTCCCTCTTATTGCACGTGACATGCTGGTAGAAATTAGGTAAAATGGATTGAAGGAGTGCCTGCATTAAAGTCCCCGTTCGCGGACGCTTCTGGATTAGCATTTTCTTGTTTGCTTATGGCCTTATACAACTCGTTGAGTGCGGTCTTAGTGCCAGCATCGGTAAATAGGCGGCTATGAAATATGTAGATGAAAACTCTCTTGGTAGATAGTGTGGTCTACAGCTTATCATGAGGTACTCAACCTCAGGCAAGCAATACCTCGAAACTTCCTTAATATTAATATCAACCAGCTGTTTCTATAGAGAAGGGCTTATCACCTTATCCTCACATGCGAAAGGTCAGTGATTCGTAACAGAGAACTCCACTTTCCATGAATGCCTCATTATGGGAATTCAAATACATGCAATTAATGTCAGTAAAATTCTGTTTACTCCTTATAGATGCTTCAACCAGCAGTGTAGTGGTTATCACGTTCGCCTGAAACGTGAAAACGTCCACAGTTACAAATCGGAGTGAAATACAAAACTCTGCTTTTCATTTGTGCCTCATTATGGGAATTCAAAAACATGCACAGATTATCAGTAAAATACAGTTTACTCCTTGTAGACGGTTCAACCAGCAGTTTCTGTAGTGTAGTGGTTATCACCTTTGTCTCAAATGCAAAACCTCCTTGATTCGTAACGGAGAACTCCACTTTTCATGACTGCTTCATTGTGGGTATTCAAATACGTGCAAAGAATATCAGTAAAAAACGGTTTACTCCTTGTAGATGCTTCAACCTGCAGTTTCCATAGTGTAATGCTAATCACCTATGCTTCACATGCGAAAAGCCCCTGATTTGTAACAGAGAACTGCACTTTTCATGAATGCCTCATTATGGGAATTGAAATATATGGAAAGAATATCAGTAAAATTCAGTTTACTCCTTGTAGACGGTTCAACCAGCAATTACTGTAGTGTAGTGGTTATCACCTTTGTCTCACATACTAAAGGTCCCTGATTCGTAACGGAGAACTCCACTTTTCATGAATGTGTCTTTATGCGAATTCAAATACAGGGAAAGAATATCAGTAAAATTCTGTTTACTCCTTGTAGATGCTTCAACCAGCGGTTTCTGTAGGTAAGTGGTTATCACATTCGACTCAAATGCGATAGGTCCCCTGTTCACGTCTGCCTCACAAGCTAAAGGTCCCCGATTCTTAACAGATTACACTTTTCATGACTGGCTCATTATGGGAATTCAAATACATGGAAAGAATGTCATTAAAATTCTGTTTACTCATTGTAGACGCTTCAACCAATTGTTTCTGTAGGGTAGTGGTTATCCAGTTCGCCTCACATGCGAAAAGTCTCTGATAAGTAACAGAGAACTCTGATATTCATGAATGCCTTTTTATGGGAATTCAAATACATGCACAGATTATCAGTGAAATACAGTTTACTACTTGTAGAACGTTCAACCAGCAGTTTCTGTAGAGCAGTTTGTATCCCCTTTGACTAACATACAAAAGGTCCCTGATTAGTGACGGCGATCTCCACTTTTAATGAGTGCCTAATTATGGGAATTCAAGTACATTCAATGAATATCAGTAAAAACTGCTCTACATCCACCTTAGCCAAATACATTTAAACTCAGTTTTTCACAATTCCTGACATTTAATCCTGGTAAAAATTCCCTGTTTTAGGTCAGTTAGGATCACCACTTTATTTTAAGAATGTGAAATGTCAGAATAATAGTAGAGAGAATGATTTATTTCAGCTTTTATTTCTTTCATCAAATTCCCATGGGTCAGAAGTTTTCATAAACTCAATTAGTATTTGGTAGAATTGCCTTTAAATTGTTTAACTTGGGTCAAACGTTTCAGGTACCCTTCCACAAGCTTCCCCCAATAAGTTGGGTGAATTTTGGCCCATTCCTCCTGTTGTATGAACAAAGTTAAATCTGTTAGATAGTTAACTCTTGGTGCCACATGGTGCCACAGAGTATGAATGTCAAGGATTCCATAATGTCGAGGGAGCTTACTAGGGTATTTCTTAAAATGACTGATAGATGGAATATACTGACTTGGGGTACAAGGTAATAACATCAGAGTGGGGAGTGCCCACTGATGGTTACCAGATGTTGTTGAAGAAACGTGTAACATTAAGTATATAAACTGAGAGATTTCCTTTGACCAGGGTTCGGATGACAAGAGGCGAAGCACATGCCGATTGTTGTGCGAACCCGGCACCGTATCTATTAAATAATTTGCATCAACTCTCCATCTAAGTGTTAAATATCTTCTTGCATCATTAATTACTTGATACCAGAGAAACTCGTCATAACAGATTTGTGTCTACGAACGGGATACAGTTTCATCCTGACCGACCGGTAAGCAGACTTTTATTTTTGTGTTAAACTCTGCTTATCTGTGGTAAGGCTGAGCTGTAAATAACGTTTAAATTCTATATTTTAAAAGGGGGAAGATGAGTTGTATTGAGTTATTTGATGAGATGTACAGAGAAATATCTAATTAGGCAAGGACATGGTGTTATGATTCAAAATAGGGTGTGGTCGAAGTAAGGAGTAAAAGCAACAGAGGATAAACGAGTGGGCGCAGGAGTTTCCTTAATGTGTAATGGCATTATAAAGAGAGTGGGTGTTGTTCCCTTAATGTTTGAAGCACATTATAAAAGAGAATGGGCGCAGGAATTCCCTTAATGTTTAAAGTACATTATAAACAGATTGGGTGCAGGTATCCCTTAGTGTATAGAGACATTATAAAGAGGTAGGTTACGGGCCTTTGGTGTGTGATATTCATCGTAAAAGGAAAAGGTTACGGGCCTTTGGTGTAGTAAATCATCAAAAAACGAAGTACAGAATTAGTCCTTTGTGAATTACCCAAAACGATCATATTGAATCGTGGCACCAATGACAAAACAGGCAAATGAAATTTTAATAAAGATCAAGTTGGGGGATTTGATTCAAATATTTAATTACTAACATTGCATGAACTAAAAGGAGCAATGGGGAGTCAACAGAATTAGCTCATAGAAGATCAAGCAGTGGTATTGAGAGCGGAATGGTGTTTTACAAAGTAGTAGAAAGTCTGTATTTTCGGGGAGGATCCCATGACAGGCAGGGCAGTGTCCTGGAAAATACAGTCTGTTTTTTGGTTCCGCTGGGAGTATGTTTGTAGAAGTTGATTAGTGTCGATTGAGAATCGTTAAAAACACGAAGGGATTGTTTGTTGTGAGTACCTAGGAGTTCTAACGTTCTAGGTGGATTATGTGAATATATAGAAATATGATGATGTGTTTAAGCGATTACTAGAGATTTGATGAAGTAATAATTGGAATACAATATGTATAATTATACAATATGTTAAACCCAAAACGTAGACGTACGTCAGGGTGTGAGAAATGATAAATACAAGTTTTTGGAGTTGGTGCCATTGATGGATCATGTGATAGAGATAAGGTTTAAGGAATAAACTGCCCATAAGGACTGGAATTTATAGACGTAACTTATAACATAGTACAAAGCCAATTTAGGGTTTCCATTAAACAAATTATCATTGAGGAGCTATGGTGAGGAAGTGAAGGAATTTCATTATGTGCCAGATGTTAAGACGACAAACCATTGTAATTGGGCTATTTGTGGGATTTCTTTGTCATTTCAATAGCATTGGGTCAATGGCATAGAGTAAAATCTGGGTTTCTGAGTGCAACTGTTGGTATGTGTTGCTTGGACAGATACTGCAGCCAGTGTTTGTTTTGTTTTGTGATGTAGACTGGAAGATTTAGCAGCTTGTTTGGTTCAAATTGAAAGACTCACTTATGCCACAGGAATAGCGTGACGATTTCGAGGTAGTCATTTTTTTGAGTTGCCTAATGGTTTGCTAGCTCAAACGACTGAGAATGGTGTCGTAATGTCAATCAATAGATTTAATATTATTAATATAGATATAAATTGAATGTATGATCGTCCAAAAACAGTAGATGTTTGTTTTACTACCTGTAGATAGAGCTGTGGCCGTGATAACATTATCGGAAAGGGGCACAATATAAAGCAGTGTCTGTAGTGTTGAGAGAGTTTAGGTGGGTTATTCCAAAACAAGCGATAGTAATGGGGAGGCAAGTAGGCACAAATAGAAAATAGAACGTAGGAATATTTGATCAAATAGGGTGGTGCTAGTGACCCGAAACTGAATAAATCATTGGAAAAACACCTAAGCACAGGAGAGGAAAGTGGTTTTATAGGTTTGAGATAAGATAAGGGAACAAAGAAAAATAAGAATATAATACCGAAGCACAGGAAAGTGAGTGTGTTATCTTAATGGGAAGTGAAGCAAGGGGACAAAGAGAATAAAAATAGTATTAAAAACACAAGGGATAAAAACGCATTGTTGAAAAGAAGCAGTATGAAGATATATTAGGGAGAGAGATACCATTAACTGAGGAATATAAAAACTTTTTGCTGAGAAAGCTAACAGAAATAATTTACCTTGCATCCTAACAGAGACACTGAACCAAAACATGAAGCTACAACAGCAATCTAGGATTGTGAAAGTTATCAAGTTAGTTTTTAACCCTATGATAGAGGGAAATGCAGAACGCTGTTTGAGAATGGGTTTTATTTTGTCTAGTAGTAAGAATGGAAGAGTTTCCATGTTTTTGTCTGCGGGTGTTAGCGACTGGGGCTCGCTGAACTCGAGTGGGCTGTAAGGGAAATAATGGGTTAAGTTTGGTGTATTGGGATCACTGGTTGCTGCGGAAAAGGAGGAAGTCAAAGGGGGGTGAGTGTAACCGGTGTGAAATGGCTAGCTACTTAGCGGTGCGAACTAGTAGCGTTTCGATTGGTGACGTAACTTGCTCTGAGACCTTGAAGTAGTTGTATACCTTGCTCTGCAAGGGACATGGCTTTTGTGGAGCAATGGGTAACGGTGCTTCGAGGGTGGCTGTTGTTGATGTATGCAGAGGGTCCCTGGTTCAAGCCCATGTAGGGACAGAAGCAAAATTGATGCTGTTGGCCTGGATCACTGGTTGTATTGATTAGATTATACGAAAGGGATTGTCCTACCAAACCCATGGCGGCCTAGGATAACATAGTAAATAAAGTGGCCTCCATGTGAATAGATGTTTAGTTTGTTTTGACTATAATTTAACAATAATTTGTCACCTGCTAAAGTAACATTGGATGGAAAGACAGAGGTAGAGCATAATAGAGATTGTAGAGGGTTTTCTGGGTTAAAAGGAAAGTAGGTTAATTGGGAGATGAGACGTCGAATTGGATTGTTTGAGTAGACTGGTATTAAAATAATGCCTTCTAGTAATGTGAATGCAAATATGTTATTAGGGAGTAGTGGTTTGTGGATAGAATTTACTAATGCCATGATTTAGTCCGCGGGTGAAAGAGAGTTGTGCTCGCTGGGCTATATCGGGATGTAAAGGATGCAGGGGGTAATGTGAAGCAGAGATCTGAATAGTTGAATAGGAAACGTTCTTTGACCATTTTTAATTATTATTATTCAATTCTATAGTTTGCGTAACACCAGTGAGTTTTGTAGACAGTTAATTAATTCTAAAAATGATAATCTGTTTCTGGTATGTTGAACAATGGGAGGTAGTTTTGACTAGTACGCTGATGGGGAAGTACACATTTTTGTAGGTTCTGGATTTATTAAACAATAGGTTTATATTTTAATACATCAATGCAACAGGTAGCGATGATTACATTACCAGAAAGGGGTTATGAGTTTGTTATTTTATAGGTGTATATTCCACTTAATGAAATATGGTATTATCTGATGTGTATTGAAAAGGATTCTTATGCAGGATTGGTGGAAGTCCCCTACAGTATGTATGGTAAGGAAGACGTAGGAGACAACCTCTCAAACAACTTTTTTAATAGATGGCTGGGATTAAATATCAATGATTCCTTACGCGGAGTAATTGATTATATTGGCGAATGAATACAATATGACATTTAGAGGGGTGACAGGAACAATATAAGGGGAAACAGATATTTCCTATGTTGTTGATCAAGTAACGATACTAGGATAATTTGATATGGGATCAAATGGAGCTGATTTTGGGGTTGAATAATCATTGTGAGAATTACAGAGAATGAAGTCTAAAGGGTAATCAATTAAAAATACTCATTGTAAACTCAGAGAACCTTGAGTGGTTTTCATCTTTTGAGAGATTTTATGTCATCTTCTTCTGGAATAGTCACAGGGAATTAAATTGAAACAAACGATTAATGAGTTAAGGGAAGGCAGTGGAATTATTGTTGCCATGCTCGTTGATGATTACGAGTAAATGTTAACAATTTGTCAACTTTATTTTCCAGGAGAAAAGGGCTTTCATTATCTTTTTACAGATGTTCCTGTGTATGTGGTCTTGGGAAGAGATGTTAGTTACATTCAGCAGTTTGATAAGTATGAAAATATACGGATTAGGTCATAAGAGGGAGCTACCAAATTAAATATGGCCATTTTTGTTTGTTGTTTTACTATATGATTTTTTCAAATAACCACACACAACCCACCTAGTATGATGTTTATATAGGGGTTTTATTTTTATTTTAGGGGTTTTTCACGGGTTAGAGATGATACGTCTTAAAGGGGCACACGCAGAATTGTCTGAAGTTTTTGTTTTCTGAGTGAGTTTTGGGTAAACACGTGATTTATTTTGAGAAGAAATGTAATGAGGACTTACTGTACACTTGGGATACAAAATGATTTGACTGTTGTTAATGATTAGTCTACTATAGAATAAAACACTTCTTTCAAGGATTTGATTGACCTCTGTCCTGACTTTCTAGTGTGATTTGATCACCCACACTGGAAACCCGAGAGACATAGGATGGTGAATTTAAGGTCATTTTGTATAACGAGTTGAGGGTAATTTGTAATACTGATGACGAAGGCTTTGGTATCGTATATATGATTCGGACCATGACAAGGACAGAGAGCTAGCCCTGAATGAGAGATACCTGTCGCTAGTCAATTTTACATTTTAGTCATTTAGCAGACGCTCTTATCCAGAGCGACTTACAGTTAGTGAGTGCATACATTTTCATACTGGCCTCCCGTGGGAATCAAACCCACAACCCTGGCGTTGCAAACGCCATGCTCTACCAACTGAGCTACACGGGCCTATACTAATTGTGATATGGGTAAAGAAGTTATGTGAGCTAAAGATGTTGACACTATTCTCAACAGGCCTGGTATTGCATATACAATCATAAGATAACTGCTTTAAATAGATATTATGGTTAAAACAACGCTACATTAGTTATAATGTGTTAGGATAAACTTATATGATTTATTGTGAGTAGACATTTTTGAATATTACTGTTTGGAAGATTGATGCAAGGATTGTGCCTGATATCAGGAACATGTTGATTTTTTATGTTGCAGTATTCATATAGTAGTAACTATATATGTTGGGATGTATTTATATGAGACCTATGAGGGATTTATGTGTATTTTTACATTGAAAGGTTTAGATGAGTACATATGTGGTGCTAAGCAAGAACTTAATTGGTTCATCTCACTGGGTTTGGGGTGTGAAAGAGGAATGTTTGTTTTCTATCTTTATCTGATCTGACCTAGGGTTGAATTCCTCATGCCTAAGTAATCCAAGGATGTCCTGATTTATCAGTGACTGTAACCAGAGTGTTATTCTTTGCCTCTATCCTAAGGAATATTACTGGAACAGAGTCAGGGTTGAACAGAGTTCAGAGTAAACATGGTACATAGTAACAGTCTTGGGTTTTCAAGCAATTGGGTCTGAAATGGCACTCATTAGACAATATGCAATTGTTAACCACATAGCATTGGATGCTATTACAGCAGCTAAAGGGGGAGTGTATGTGATTATAGGGGGAGATGCATGTTGTACATACTTGCCATCAGGATTAGGAAGGTCTTGTGAATTTAACTAAAGATATGGGAAATATTAGAGAAATAGAGGATGGAATTAGGAACAATTTGAACACTGTTGAAGTCTTTTCAAGGTTTTTTTGTGAGAATTCAATAGGAACATGGATGGCAAGCATTCTATGTCCTTTAGCGGCAATAGTATTTATGGTAGCCATAGTTATGGGGTGTTGTTTTCCCATATTTGGAGGATTGATTTTGAGATCTGTACACACAATTACTAACATGCCAGTGACTAAAGCGAGAGATGTATCAGTCAATATTAATGCAAGGAGGGAAAGTACAACTTCTTCATCTATAGCATCTTATTCAAGTGTAGCGTCCATTGATAATGTTGATTGAGGATTGGGGAATGTGATGTTGGAATTGTATAACATTGAACATAAGGTTTACAAGATTGAAAATGTGGAAACGGGACTACTTCAGTCGATCAGATAGCGCTCCAAGTGACTGGAGAAAAGCTTGGGTTTCCTATGAATGAATCAAGAAAATGAAGACTGAAGTTATTTTTATTGGGATATATTCATCTACCTATATTGTAGTTTAAATGTAACTTACATTTTCTTGGATGGTGTCATGATGTTCAACATTCATTTTATGTATGTTTTTCTTGCATAGTCTATGTGGGATTTTTCCTTACGTATAATTTAAGGTTTTGCCTACATAGATATTAAGCGTGAATATAGTAGTTAATCATGTATTGATATTTTACTCAGACTGACTCCATAGAGGTTTGAGATGTTTGATTGTGCATGTGCTAGGTGACTAAGAATGTATACCTTTGTTGATTAAAGACATTGAGAATCTGGTTGGATTCAGGTATAGAAAGTAGAGGGGGATGAATTCGCAGGTATCTAGCATAGTTTAGGCTTTAATCATATATCTATACTACTGATTGGGGAACATTTTAGTTGATATGACATTTTATGTGATTTGTTGAGTTTAAGTAAGGTTAGACAAGGGGAATTTTACTTACAACAAAATAAAAATAAATAGGGGATTGATATAACGTCTTGTGATAGTGTTGTATGAACAAAGTTAAATCTGTTAGATAGGTAACTGTTGGTGCAACATTTTTATTTTATTTATTTATTTTTATTTCACCTTTATTTAACCAGGTAAGCCAGTTGAGAACAAGTTCTCATTTACAACTGAGACCTGGCCAAGATAAAGCAAAGCAGTGCAATAAAAACAACAACACAGAGTTATATACAGTGAGGGAAAAAAGTATTTGATCCCCTGCTGAATTTGTACGTTTGCCCACTGACAAAGAAATGATCAGTCTATAATTTTAATGGTAGGTTTATTTGAACAGTGAGAGACAGAATAACAACAAAAAAATCCTGAAAAACGCATGTAGAAAATGTTATAAATTGATTTGCATTTTAATGAGGGAAATAAGTATTTGACCCCCTCTCAATCAGAAAGATTTCTGGCTCCCAGGTGTCTTTTATACAGGTAACGAGCTGAGATTAGGAGCACACTCTTAAAGGGAGTGCTCCTAATCTCAGCTTGTTACCTGTATAAAAGACACCTGTCCACAGAAGCAATCAATCAATCAGATTCCAAACTCTCCACCATGGCCAAGACAAAAGAGCTATCCAAGGATGGCAGGGACAAGATTGTAGACCTACACAAGGCTGGAATGGGCTACAAGACCATCGCCAAGCATCTTGGTGAGTAGGTGACAACAGTTGGTGTGATTATTCGCAAATGGAAGAAACACAAAATAACTGTCAATCTCCCTCGGCCTGGGGCTCCATGCAAGATCTCACCTCGTGGAGTTGCAATGATCATGAGAACGGTGAGGAATCAGCCCAGAACAACACAGGAGGTTCTTGTCAATAATCTCAAGGCAGCTGGGACCATAGTCACCAACAAAACAATTGGTAACACACTACGCCGTGAAGGACTGAAATCCTGCAGCGCCCGCAAGGTCCCCCTGCTCAAGAAAGCACATATACAGGCCTGTCTGAAGTTTGCCAATGAACATCTGATTGATTCAGAGGAGAACTGGGGGAAAGTGTTGTGGTCAGATGAGACCAAAATCGAGCTCTTTGGCATCAACTCAACTCGCCGTGTTTGGAGGAGGAGGAATGCTGCCTATGACCCCAAGAACACCATCCCCACCGTCAAACATGGAGGTGGAAACATTATGCTTTGGGGGTGTTTTTCTGCTAAGGGGACAGGACAACTTCACCGCATCAAAGGGACGATGGACGGGGCCATGTACCGTCAAATCTTGGGTGAGAACCTCCTTCCCTCAGCCAGGGCATTGAAAATGGGTCGTGGATGGGTATTCCAGCATGACAATGACCCAAAACACACGGCCAAGGCAACAAAGGAGTGGCTCAAGAAGATGCACATTATGGTCCTGGAGTGGCCTAGCCAGTCTCGAGACCTTAATCCCATAGAAAATCTGTGGAGGGAGCTGAAGGTTCAAGTTGCCAAACGTCAGCCTCGAAACCTTAATGACTTGGAGAAGATCTCCAAAGAGGAGTGGGACAAAATCCCTCCTGAGATGTGTGCAAACCTGGTGGCCAACTACAAGAAACGTCTGACCTCTGTGATTGCCAACAAGGGTTTTGCCACCAAGTTCTAAGTCATGTTTTGCAGAGGGGTCAAATACTTATTTCCCTAATTAAAATGCAAATCAATTTATAACATTTTTGACATGCATTTTTCTGTTTTTCTTTGTTGTTATTCTGTCTCTCTCTGTTCAAATAAACCTACCATTAAAATTATAGACTGATCATGTCTTTGTCAGTGGGCAAACGTACAAAATCAGCAGGGTATCAAATACTTTTTTCCCTCACTGTATGGGGTAAAAAAACAAAGTAAAAAAATCCAACAGAAAATATATATACAGTGTGTGCAAATGTAGCAAGTTATGGAGGTAAGGCAATAAATAGGCTATTGTGCAAAAGAATTACAATTAATATTAACACTGGAATGATAGATGTGCAAGAGATTATGTGCAAATAGAGATACAGGGATGCAAAATAGCAAAATAAATAACAATATAGGGATGAGGTAGTTGGGTGGGCTAATTTCAGATGGGCTGTGTACAGGTGCAGTGATCGGTAAGGTGCTCTGACAACTGATGCTTAAAGTTAGTGAGGGAGATAAGAGTCTCCAGCTTCAGAGATTTTTGCAATTCGTTCCAGTCATTGGCAGCAGAGAACTGGAAGGAATGGCGGCCAAAGGAGGTGTTGGCTTTGGGGATAACCAGTGAGATATACCTGCTGGAGCGCAGACTACGGGTGGGTGCTGCTATGGTGACCAATGAGCTAAGATAAGGTGAGGATTTGCCTAGCAGTGATTTATAGATGGCCTGGAGCCAGTGGGTTTGACGACGAACATGTAGTGAGGACCAGCCAACAAGAGCATACAGGTCACAGTGGTGGGTAGTGTATGGGGCTTTGGAGACAAAACGGATGGCACTGTGATAGACTACATCCAATTTGCTGAGTAGAGTGTTGGAGGCTATTTTGTAAATGACATTGCCGAAGTCAAGGATCGGTAGGATAGTCAGTTTTACAAGGGCATGTTTGGCAGCATGAGTGAAGGAGGCTTCGTTGCGAAATAGGAAGCCGATTCTAGATTTAACTTTGGATTGGAGATTCTTAATGTGAGTCTGGAAGGAGAGTTTACAGTCTAACCAGACACCTAGGTATTTGTAGTTGTCCACATACTCTAGGTCAGACCCGTCGAGAGTAGTGATTCTAGTCGGGTGGGCGGGTGCCAGCAGCGTTCGATTGAAGAGCATGCATTTCGTTTTACTAGTGTTTAAGAGCAGTTGGAGGCTACTGAAGGAGTGTTGTATGGCATTGAAGCTCGTTTGGAGGTTTGTTAACACAGTGTCCAATGAAGGGCCAGATGTATACAAAATTGTGTTATCTGCGTAGAGGTGGATCTGAGAGTCACCAGAAGCAAGAGCGACATCATTGATATATACGGAGAAAAGAGTCGGCCCAAGAATTGAACCCTGTGGCACCCCCATAGAGACTGCCATAGGTCCAGACAACAGGCCCTCCGATTTGAAACATTGAACTCTATCTGAGAAGTAGTTGGTGAACCAGGCGAGGCAGTCATTTGAGAAACCAAGGCTATTTAGTCTGCCAATAAGAATGCGGTGGTTGACAGAGTCGAAAGCCTTGGCCGGGTTGATGAAGACGGCTGCACAGTACTGACTATTATCGATCGCGGTTATAATATCGTTTAGGACCTTGAGCGTGGCTGAAGTGCACCCATGACCAGCTCGGAAACCGGATTGCATAGCGGAGAAGGTACGGTGGGATTCGAAATGGTCGGTGATCTGTTTGTTAACTTGGCTTTCAAATACTTTCAAAAGGGAGGGCAGGATGGATATGGGTCTGTAACAGTTTGGATCTAGAGTGGCACCCCCTTTGAAGAGGGGGATGACCGCGGCAGCTTTCCAATCTCTGGGGATCTCAGACGTTACGAAAGAGAGGTTGAACAGGCTAGTAATAGGGGTTGCGACAATTTCGGTGGCTAGTTTTAGAAAGACACGGTCCAGATTGAATTTGTGTGAAGGAGAAGCGGGGGGGGGCATGGGCAAGTTGCAGCGGAGGGTGCAGAGTTGGTGGCCGGGGTAGTGGTAGCCAGGTGGAAAGCATGGCCAGCCGTAGCAAAATGCTTGTTGAAATTCTCGATTATTGTAGATTTATCGGTGGTGATAGTGTTTCCTAGCCTCAGTGCAGTGGGCAGCTGGGAGGAAGTGCTCTTATTCTCCATGGACTTTACAGTGTCCCAAAACTTTTTGGAGTTAGTGCTACAGGATGCAAATTTCTGTTTGAAAAAGTTAGCCTTTGCTTTCCTGACTGCTTGTGTATATTGGTTCCTAACTTCCCTGAAAAGTTGCATATCGCGGGGGCTATTTGATGCTAATGTAGTATGCCACAGGATGTTTTTGTGCTGGTCAAGGGCAGTCAAGTCTGAGGAGAACCAGGGGCTATATCTGTTCTTAGTTCTGTATTTTTTGAATGGGGCATGTTTATTTAAGATTGAGAGGAAATTACTTTTAAAGAACAACCAGGCATCCTCTACTGACGGAATGAGATCTATATCCATCCAGGATACCTGGGCCAGGTCAATTAGGAAGGCCTGCTCGCTAAAGTGTTTTAGCGTGGTGCCACAGAGTCTAAATGCCAAGGATTCCATTATGTCGAGGGAGCTTACTATGGTTTATCTTAGAATGATTGATAGATGGAATATACTGACTTGGGGTACAAGGTAATAACATCAGAGTGGGGAGTGCCCACTGATGGTTACCAGATGTTATTGAAGAAACGTGTAACATGAAGTATATAAACTGAGAGATTTCCTTTGTCCAGGGTTCGGATGACAAGAGGCGAAGCACGTGCCGTTTGTTATGCGAACCCGGTACCGTATCTATTAAATAATTTGCATCAACTCTCCATCTAAGTGTTAATATCTTCTTCATCATGAATTACTTGATACCAGAGAAACTCGCCATAACACCTCCTGAGAGAGCTGGTGTAACTGAGTCAGGTTTGTAGGCCTCCTTGCTCGCACACGCTTTTCCAGTTCTGCCCACAAATGTTCTATAGGTTTGAGGTCAGGGCTTTGTGATGGCCAATCCAATACCTTGACTTTTTTGTCCTTAAGCCATTTTGCCACAACTTTGGAAGTATGCTTGGGGTCATTGTCCATTTGGAAGATCCATTTGCGACCTAGCTTTAACTTCCTGACTGATGTCTTGAGATGTTGCTTCAATATATCCACGTAATTTTCCATATCTCAGACTGCCCATCTTAATATTTTATTTTTATTGGCCAGTCTGAGATATGGCTTTTTCTTTGCAACTCTGCCTAGAAGGTCAGCATCACGGAGTTGCCTCTTCACTGTTGACGTTGAGACTGGGGTTTTGCAGGTACTATTTAATGAAGCTGCCAGTTGAGGACCTGTGAGGCATCTGTTTATCAAACTAGACACTCTAATGTATTTGTCCTCTTGCTCAGTTGTGCATCGGGGCCTCCCACTCCTCTTTCTATTCTGGTTAGAGCCAGTTTGCGCTGTTCTGTGAAGGGAGTGGTACACAGCGTTGTACGAAATCTTCAGTGTCTTGGCAATTTCTCGCATGGAATAGCCTTCATTTCTCAGAACAAGAATAGACTGACGAGTTTCAGAAGAAAGTTATTTGTTTCTGGCCATGTTGAGCCTGTAATCGAATCCACAATTGCTGATGCTCCAGATACTAAACTAGTCTGAAGATGGCCAGTTTTTTTGCTTCAACCAATCCACAAATTTCTTGTAAACAAACTATAGTTTTGGCAAGTCGGTTAGGACATCTACTTTGTGCATTTTTTCCAACAATTGTTTACAGACAGATTATTTCACTTATAATTCGCTCTATCAAAATTCCAGTGGGTCAGAAGTTTATATACACTAAGTTGACTGTGCCTTTAAACAGCTTGGAAAATTCCAGAAAATGATGTCATGGCTTTAGAAGCTTCTGATAGACTAATTGACATCATTTGAGTCAATTGGAGGTGTACCTGTGGATGTATTTCAAGGCCTACCTTCAAACTCAGTGCCTCTTTATTTGACATCATGGGAAAATCTAAAGAAATCATCCAAGACCTCAGAAAAAAAATTATAGACCTCCACAAGTCTGGTTCATCCTTGGGAGCAATTTCCAAACGCCTGAAGGTACCACGTTGATCTGTACAAACAATAGTTCGCAAGTATAAACACCAGCCGTCATACCGCTCAGGAAGGAGACGCGTTCTGTCTCCTATAAATGAACATACTTTGGTGCGAAAAGTGCAAATCAATCCCAGAACAACAGCAAAGGACCTGTGAAGATGCTGGAGGAAACAGGTACAACACTATCTATATCCACAGTAAAACAAGTCCTATATCGACATAACCTGAAAGGCCGCTCAGCAAGGAAGAAGCCACTGCTCCAAAACCGCCATAAAAGAAGCCAGACTGCACATGGGGACAAAGATCGTACTTTTTGGAGAAATGTCCTCTGGTCTGATGAAACAAATATTCTGACATTTCACATTCTTAAAATAAAGTGGTGATTCTAACTGACCTAAGACAGGGAATTTTTACTAGGATTAAATGTCAGGAATTGTGAAAAACTGAGTTTAAATGTATTTGGCTAAGGTGTATGTAAACTTCCGACTTCAACTGTAGATATTCCCAAAAAAATCAGCAGTTTCCAGCTACAATAGCCATTTACAACATTAACAATGTCTACACTGTACTTCTGAAGAATTTGATTTTATTTTAATGGACAAAAAAATTGATTTTTGAAATTGATTAAACAAGGACATTTCTAAGTGACACCTAACTTTTGAACGGTGGTGTAGGTGCACAGGTCGAGATACTTTTGAGTAATCAAGGTGACAGACATTGACACATTCAAAACCGCCTTGCACAGACTTGCCTGCATCTAGCTGATCTAGGATGTAATCATTGGTCAAACAGTTTCTATTGGACAAATTCAGGTATGTTCATCCCTGTTTCGTTCCATTTGCTTCCATTTAATAAACGCTTTTCAACAGAATCAGGTGAATGAATATGCCCCTGATCACAGGCAAACACAGTTCACCTTCATAGCAGCCACATACAAACAGCATTATCACTTGGATGGTTGTATAATTCCTTATCGCATCTACGCGCTCTCCTCCTCTAACCATTTCCCTTTGCTTGTGTGACCCGGCGAAAAAACATTTCCAAGCCAAATCTTCATATAACCGCTAACTGCTACACACAGCTGACATCGTTGTCACCATATTAGCTAATGTCATAATCAACATAGCTACTAGAACTAACGCGTTAGTAAACTCGCTTCAATTATGCAGTACAGTGAACAGTCAAGCAGTTTAGTAGTTACACCGGCGGGCCCCGGTGGCAATAAATTAATAAAACCAAAAGAGTTCCAGTGTTGGATAGCCAAAGCCAAATACCTAACAGAGCATATCTCTCTGTTTGAGCCGGGTGTTTGAGTAGGCTAACTAGCTAGCTGCATTGGCTAGCTAAGTAAGTGAACCTTAAAAAAACTTTGTAGCGCCACCTTTTGCAGCAATTACAGCTGCAAGTCTCTATATGTTTGGCACATCTAGCCACCACGGTTTTTGCCCATTCTTCAAGGCAAAACTGCTCCAGCTCCTTCAAGTTGGATGGGTTCCGCTGGTGTACAGCAATCTTTAAATCATTCCACAGATTCTCAATGGGATTGAGGTCTGGGCTTTGACTCGGCCATTCCAAGACATTTAAATGTTTCCCCTTAAACCACTCGAGTGTTGATTTAGCAGTATGCTTAGGGTCATTGTCCTGCTGGAAGGTGAACCTAAATCCCAGTCTCAAATCTCTGGAAGACTGAAACAGGTTTCCCTCAAGAATGTCCCTGTATTTAGCAGCATCCATCATTCCTTCAATTCTGACCAGTTTCCCAGTCCCTGCCGATGAAAAACATCCCCACAGCATGATGCTGCCACCACCATGATTCTCTGTGGGGATGGTGTTCTCGGGGTGATGAGAGGTGTTGGGTTTGCGCCAGACATATCGTTTTCCTTGATGGACAAAAATCTCAATTTTTGTCTCATCTGACCAGATTACCTTCTTCCATATGTTTGGGGAGTCTCCCACATGCCTTTTAGTGAACACCAAACGTGTTTGCTTATTTTTTCCTTTAAGCAATGGGTTTTTTCTGGCCACTCTTCTGTAAAGAACAGCTCTGTGGAGTGTATGGCTTAAAGTGGTCATATGGACAGATACTCCAATCTCCGCCGTGGAGCTTTGCAGCTCCTTCAGGGTTGTTTTCGGTCTCTTTGTTGCCTCTCTGATTAATTCCCTCCTTGCCTGGTCCGTGAGTTTTGGTGGGCGGCCCTCTCTTGGCAGGTTTGTTGTGGTGCCATATTCTTTCAATTTTTCAATAATGGATTTAATGGTGCTCCGTGGGATGTTCAACGTTTCAGATATTTTTTTATAACCCAACCCAGATCTGTACTTCTCCACAACTTTGTCCCTGACCTGTTTGGAGAGCTCTTTGTTCTTCATGGTGCCACTTGCTTGGTGGCGCCCCTTGCTTAGTGGTGTTGCAGACTCTGGGGCCTTTCAGAACAGGTGTATATATACTGAGATCATGTGACAGATCATGTGACACTTATATTGCACACAGGTGGACTTTATTTAACTATGTGACTTCTGAAGGTAATTGGTTGCACCAGATCTTATTTAGGGGCTTCATAGCAAAGGGGGTGAATACATATGCACCAATTCTATAATTTTTTGAAACAAGTTATTTTTTTCATTTCACTTCACCAATTTGGACTATTTTGTGTATGCCCATTACATGAAATCCAAATAAAAATCCATTTAAATATAGGCTGTAATGCAACAAAATAGGAAAAACGCCAAGGGGGATGAATGATTTTGATTTTGCAAGGCACTGTAGCTAGTGCTCTCTCTCTCTTGCTTTTCTTTAATTTTTGAAGAAATTATGTTTTTCAAAACTGTTCAACTATTATCTTTCTCTCTCTTTGAGCCAACTACTCACTAGATTTTATGCACTGCAGTCCTAGCTAGCTGTAGCTTATGCTTTTAGTATTAGATTAATTCTCTAATCCTTTGATTGGGTGGACAAGATTTCAGATCATGCTGCAAGAGCTCTGATAGGTTGGAGGATGTCATCCGGAAATTGTAATAATTACTGTGTAAGCCTATGGAAATGGGTGAGAACCACGAGGCACCTAGGTTTTGTATTGAAGTCAATGTACCCAGAGGAGGACAGAAACTAGCTGTCCTTCGTCTACACCATGGTGGTACCCTACAGACTGCTGTTGAGGCTACTGTAGACATTCATTGCAAAACAGTGTGTTTTAATCAATTATTTGGTAATGTGAATATTAGTAGTCTAAAAAGGATAACTTTTTTTATGTTTCACTATTTCTATTTTTCTGAAATTCACTGAGGAGGATGGTCCTCCCCTTCCTCCTCTGAGGAGCCTCCACTGAAAGTGATATATAACAGCGCTTTGGTCCGCAATGCTTTATGCTAGTGATAAAGAAATGTGTGAGTAAGATATGACTAAAATGTCACACCCTCAATTAAACTAATAATGTATGACTAATTAGTAGACTAGAGCTTAGAGAGTTAATCAAATGTGTTTATATCACAGCAACAGAGTATTTGTGTCTTGTAATTAGGCAAGCAGAAGTGCAAAACGATTGAAACCAATAACAGGAGACTGGTTCCAAAAACACATAGGGAAAGGGGAGTGAAAAGGCTTGCAGGATATTGTGAGGACGGCGATAACTCAGCCTACCCGAGCAAGGAGTAGACTATGATAAGAACATGTGTGTGTGTGTGTGTGTGTGTGTGTGTATGTGTGTGACCTGATGGTCAGGAGAGCAGAGGAAAATCACATGAGCTAACCTCAGGTGTGAGCTTACAGGATGCGTATAGTGGAAAAATACAGCCCGCCTACAGCGGGGTGGGATTTTTCCTCTGACGTGTGCATATATAAAGATTGTACGACCATTTTGTTGCAGAGCGCTCTCATGAATAAACATGCTGACCATTGCAGAATTGGGTCTTTGTTTAATTTATTCAAACTAAGAGATTTACAACCTTTTGGGAATTATTCAAAGATTTAAGAAGTAGTTGACTTCAACCATTGAGATAACACAATTCTCGTGACAGCTTGTTCCTTCGAGCCGGATATCAATATCCGTCTTCTGTCGTTCCGGGGGACACCGAAAACCGTGCACAGGCGGATGATACATCCGTATAGACAAAGACCTGCCCTCTGAAATTGGGAGTTCAAATACAGGCTGGTGACAACCTGGAAACGACAGAAACGGTGACAATATCCCGTTTTTAGACGTTTATCTAGAGAAAACCCAATGCGCCAGTATTCTAGATAAATATAAAATGGGGGTGAAACTTCGAGGAGGGAGAGGTGATAGTGAGACGGTCTGGGACCGTCAATAAATATCAAGGAGGGAAATAACTATTATCGTGTGAGATAGATACATTAAACAAGTCAAAAGTCATAAACAACTGTCGATTAGCCGTAACTCTATCAGTTTCAGTGAAAACTGGAGCCTTACAAACTCCGGGTTACCGATAGTGTTAACTAATAATCATATAAGGTTGTATACGTGTGAGACCTAATGATCCATCGAAAGTCGCAATAATTAATTGTTTCAAGGAAGGGACTGAAATAGGTAGCGTGAGAAATAAGGTTAATATAATTGAGTAAATTCTGACAGTTAAGATCACTAGAGAGGAGGGAGAACCCATTTCTGTTGTATGAGACTGTCAGGAATTGTCAAGAATACATTTGAGGGGATAAATTCCTCTGTAACGGTATGAGATAATTCTGGGGGACTAGTCAAGACTACATAAACAGAAAGGGGTGATTCCAGGTGTTGTGTGAAACTGTTTTGAATGACTTGTTATATAGAAAAGGAGTCAAGGGAGGGAGGGAGAGGTAGGGTTTTGAGGGACGTCTGGACGCAGACAAACTCGAATCCATGGTAAAACAGATGCACAAGGTGTGTAAAGGCAGAGTAGAGAGAGAGCGAGTGAAAGGGCTAGATACGGCCAGGGTGTGGCTCTCGGAGTCTCGAAAGAGAGAGGAGGGTGAGAGACAGAAAAAGGAAGTTAAAGAGCAGAAAGCCAGAAAGAGAAGGCTAAGAAAGTAACTAGAGTACTAGGGTACAATAAGGGGGTCAAGGGACCGAAGGGTGGAAGGCCCAGGTCCCTGAGGAGACTTGAACCCCACAACAAAAGTCCAGTTAGGAGCTGAGCTCAGGAGTGAGTCAGTATGAGTCAGGAGATGAGAGAGTGGGAGGGGGCCAGTACCCACTGATAGCCTTACCTAATATATTGGCAGGGAATGAAGGGGCCCCAGCAACCTTAGATGTATACAGGCCATGAACACAGAGAGACGTGGCCCGAGTGGTAGAAGAAATGACCCACCCCAAGAAATGATTGGGCTGCCGTTAGAGGGCAGTGGGTTTCAGGGGATGCCCAGAGGGCACTTTTGCCATGGGCTGATCACGGAGAGTATGTTGGGAAAATAACTGAATTGTGTAATAGCCTCAGGGAACATTACCATCGTCATGCAGACTTCTCTAAAGTACATGAGTGTAAACAAGAGGATAGTGAGACTGTTAGCCAATACTTAGAGAGGCTTAAGGATGTGTTCAACGCAAACAGTGGCATACCCGAGCCAGACCAGAGACAGGGGAATGATACGCCCTACCTAGCAATTAAAAATAGCGTTCCTCAGTGGAATGAGACCAGAGATAAGCAGGACCATTAAAAATATTTTGATAGGGTGGGGAACGGCATCGCTAGCTGAGGTTAAAAGATATGCAATCCATCATGAGCAGAAAAAGTGCTTTAACTGTAGTCAGGAAGGGCATTTTGCCAAAGAGTGTGAGGCGCCGTGCAAATACAGTAAGAAAACAGGCCACAACCATCGAGATTGCAGATAGTGGTAGGATAGGATTGGGCAACTGTGAAGGGAGACTGGATCCCAGGAAGGGGGGACAGAGTTATTTTACAGTGGGCCATAGACGGAGAGTATCGAGATAAACTTAATCAACTACGTAACAATCTCAGAGATTACTACCATAGACATGCTGATTTTTCTCAAATCCATGAGTGCAAACAGATAGCAGATGGGCCGTATCATCAACAATTAAAAATAGCCTTTTAAGCGGAATGAGGCCTGAAATTTCTCAAACAATAAAAAAGACCCTGATTGGCTGGGGAACATCACCACTGATTGAGGTTAAAAGGTATGCAGTTTACCAAGAGCAGAACGGGAGAGAAAAGAGGAGTAATTGAGCCCTGAAGGGAGTGCCAACTCTCGGGGAGATAGTGAGGCCAGAACAAAGGGGCAGTGTCCTGGAAATCACAGTCAGTTTTTTTTTTTTTGTCAGTTCTGCTGGGAGTAGATTCTAGTGAGGAGGAGACTGAGGAGCCCATTGATCCAAGTTGTGAGGTGTTTGAATTGGCTACTATTGACCTAGCACTTGAACAGGAACAGAAACCTTATTTGACATTGACAGTAATGGGTAAGAAAATTAAATTCCTATGCGATACAGGGGCTTGCAGGACAGCAATCTGTGCAGCAGACAAACCAGAAGGAGTGAGGATTGATGGGGAGAAAATTATAGTGCGATCTGCCTCTGGTCATCAATTAATTGAAAGGTTATCAGCCCCAATAACCCTAAAACATGACCAATCAGGAGGAGAGGCAACCATACCCGTCCTGATATCTACAGTGGGGAAAGTATTTAGTCAGCCACCAATTGTGCAAGTTCTCCCACTTAAAAAGATGAGAGAGGCCTGTAATTTTCATCATAGGTACACGTCAACTATGACAGACAAAATGAGATTTTTTTTTCCCAAAAATCACATTGTAGGATTTTTTATGAATTTATTTGCAAATTATAGTGGAAAATAAGTATTTGGTCAATAACAAAAGTTTCTCAATACTTTGTTATATACCCTTTGTTGGCAATGACATAGGTCAAATGTTTTCTGTAAGTCTTCACAAGGTTTTCACACACTGTTGCTGGTATTTTGGCCCATTCCTCCATGCAGATCTCCTCTAGAGCAGTGATGTTTTGGGGCTGTCGCTGGGCAACACAGACTTTCAACTCCCTCCAAAGATTTTCTATGGGGTAGAGATCTGGAGACTGGCTAGGCCACTCCAGGACCTTGAAATGCTTATTACAAGACTTGTTATGGGGGGGAATAACTGATATTCCCCGAACCTTAATGGAACTTGCTGATGATGTGGTACCAGGCCCCACTAACATGTCCCCCGATGACCTACACTGTACTCTCTGGTATAACCACTCCTTCGTTGCCCGGGCGGTGTTTGGTATCATTGTCATACTGAAAGACCCAGCCACGTTTCATCTTCAATGCCCTTGCTGATGGAAGGAGGTTTTCACTCAAAATCTCATGATACATGGCCCCATTCATTCTTTCCTTTACACGGATCAGTTGTCCTGGTCTCTTTGCAGAAAAACATTCCCAAAGCATGATGTTTCCACCCCCATGCTTCACAGTAGGTATGGTGTTATTTGGATGCAACTCAGCATTCTTTGTCCTCCAAACACGACGAGTTGAGTTTTTACCAAAAAGTTCTATTTGGTTTCATCTGACCATATGACATTCTCCCAATCCTCTTCTGGATCATCCAAATGCACTCTAGCAAACTTCAGATGGGCCTGGACATGTACTGGCTTAAGCAGGGGGACACGTCTGGCACTGCAGGATTTGAGTCCCTGGCGGCATAGTGTGTTACTGATGGTAGGCTTTGTTACTTTGGTCCCAGCTCTCTGCAGGTCATTCACTAGGTCCCCCCGTGTGGTTCTGGGATTTTTGCTCACCGTTCTTGTGATAATTTTGACCCCACAGGGTGAGATCTTGCGTGGAGCCCCAGATCGAGGGAGATTATCAGTGGTCTTGTATGTCTACCATTTCCTAATAATTGCTCCCACAGTTGATTTCTTCAAACCAAGCTGCTTACCTATTGCAGATTCAGTCTTCCCAGCCTGGTGCAGGTCTACAATTTTGTTTCTGGTGTCCTTTGACAGCTCTTTGGTCTTGGCCATAGTGGAGTTTGGAGTGTGACTGTTTGAGGTTGTGGACAGGTGTCTTTTATACTGATAACAAGTTCAAACAGGTGCCATTAATACAGGGAACGAGTGGAGGACAGAGGAGCCTCTTAAAGAAGAAGTTACAGGTCTGTGAGGGCCAGAAATCTTGCTTGTTTGTAGGTGACCAAATACTTATTTTCCACCATAATTTGCAAATAAATTCATAAAGAATCCTACAATGTTATTTTCGGGATTTTTTTTCTCAATTTGTCTGTCATAGTTGACGTGTACCTATGATGAAAATTACAGGCCTCTCTCATCTTTTTAAGTGGGAGAACTTGCAAAATTGGTGGCTGACAATCATTTTTTACCCACTGTAAGCTGTGTCCGGTAAATTTACTAGGACGTGATGTAATGACTAAATTGAATGTGGCCGTCACTCCCACTGAGAGGGGAATGAAAGCACACATAGTCAGAGACAATATGGTGGTCTGTGGGGAAGGGGAACCATTTTATTGGTATAGTCAAGACTTGTTATGGGGGGGAATAACTGATATTCCCCGAACCTTAATGGAACTTGCTGATGATGTGGTACCAGGCCCCACTAACATGTCCCCCGATGACCTACACTGTACTCTCTGGTATAACCAACACCCAGGTCCAGATTCAATCTATGAGGAAGCACTATTTAAAACCACAGAAAGAACTGTAGCACTAAAATGGTTTCACTATGACAACACCCACGCAGCAGTGGAAGAGGAACTGGGGCCCCAAAGTCAGAGACTGTTAAGAGAGAAATGGAACCCACATGTGTCCCTAGCAAAGGAGCCAGCAGAGGACTGGAAAGACATGGGCCAGTGGGTATCCAAGGGTAAGAGGATCACTGATTGGGTCAACATTTAAGAATGGAGATCAGCACAGCACATCCACAGATAGGTATCATTGGAAATTGAATTGGAGAGCCAATTCAATTCCTGTGGTACATTTAGATGAGGGTAGAGATTGTAGAGGATTTCCTGTGTGAAAAAAGTAATAGAAATTGGGTGATGAGAAATGTTGATTTGCATTGGTTACGCAAGAATGGTATTAAATTCATGCTTTCTAGTTACGTGTTTGCAAATATGCTATTCGTTTTTGGTGGTGTGTGGATAGAATTTACTAATGCCAGGATTTAGTAAACGAAGCAGAGGGTAATGTGAAGCGGATGTCTGAATAGTTTGTTTATACAACAGTGAGTTATACAGACAGTTCACGTTGAACAATGGGAGATCATTTTTACTATTAGGCTGATGGCGTAGTAAACATTTTCCGAAAATTCTGGATTTATTAAACAACAAGTTTATATTTTAATGCAACAGGTTTAAATCAGTAGATTACCGGAAAGTGGTTATGGGTTTGTTATTTATAGGTTTAGTGAATTTAATGAAACGTGGAGTTATCCAATGTGTTCTGAGGGGGAGTTTTCTTCTTTATTTCCCAGGATTGAGGGAAATCCCTTACAGTATATGTTAAGGGACAGTAGGAGACAACGTATCATTTAAAAAAAAAATAGATGCCTGGGAACAAAATATCACTGCTTAAGGGATTATATTGGCAAATGAGTGAAATATGACATTAAGAAGAGTGACAGGAACAATATACGGGGAAACAGACATTTCCTATGTTCTTGATTACATTTTGCATTTTGGTCATTTGGTAGGTGCTCTTATCCGGAGCGCATACATTTTCATACTGTAAAGAAGACAGAATAAAGAATTGAACATGTGGAAAAAAGAAAGGGGCAATCCTACGAGATAATGTCTGGCATAAAGATAAATAATAAATAATTTATTAAAGTCACCCATTTTCATACATTTACATTTTAGTCATTTAGCAGACGCTCTTATCCAGAGCGACTTACAGGAGCAATTAGGGTTAAGTGCCTTGCTCAAGGGCACATTTACGTCATTTAGCAGACGCTCTTATCCAGAGCGACTACAAATTGGTGCATTCACCCTATAGCCAGTGGGATAACCACTTTACAATTATACTTTTTTTTTTTTTTTTTTTTGGGGGGGGGGGGGGGGGTAGAAGGATTACTTTATCCTATCCCAGGTGTTCCTTAAAGAGGTGGGGTTTCAAATGTCTCCGGAAGGTGGTGAGTGACTCCGCTGTCCTGGCGTCGTGAGGGAGCTTGTTCCACCATTGGGGTGCCAGAGCAGCGATCAGCTTTGACTGGGCTGAGCGGGAACTATGCTTCCGCAGAGGAAGGGGAGCCAGCAGGCCAGAGGTGGATGAACGCAATGCCCTCGCCTGGGTGTAGGGACTGATCAGAGCCTGAAGGTACGGAGGTGCCGTTCCCCTCACTGCTCCATAGGCAAGCACCATGGTCTTGTAACGGATGCAAGCTTCAACTGGAAGCCAGTGGAGTGTGCGGAGGAGGGGGGTGACGTGAGAGAACTTGGGAAGGTTGAACACCAGACGGGCTGCGGCATTCTGGATGAGTTGTAGGGGTTTAATGGCACAGGCAGGGAGCCCAGCCAACAGCGAGTTGCAGTAATCCAGACGGGAGATGACAAGTGCCTGGATTAGGACCTGTGCCGATTCCTGTGTAAGGCAGGGTCGTACTCTCCGAATGTTGTAGAGCATGAACCTGCAGGATCGGGTCACCGCCTTGATGTTGGCGGAGAACGACAGGGTGTTGTCCAGGGTCACGCCAAGGCTCTTCGCACTCTGGGAGGAGGACACAACGGAGTTGTCAACCGTGATGGCGAGATCATGGAACGGGCAGTCCTTCCCCGGGAGGAAGAGCAGCTCCGTCTTGCCAGGGTTCAGCTTGAGGTGGTGATCCGTCATCCATACTGATATGTCGGCCAGACATGCAGAGATGCGATTCGCCACCTGGTTATCAGAAGGGGGAAAGGAGAAGATTAGTTGTGTATCGTCAGCGTAGCAATGATAGGAGAGGCCATGTGAGGATATGACAGAGCCAAGTGACTTGGTGTATAGGGAGAAAAGGAGAGGGCCTAGAACTGAGCCCTGGGGGACACCAGTGGTGAGAGCACGTGGTGCGGAGACAGCTTCTCGCCACGCCACTTGGTAGGAGCGACCGGTCAGGTAGGACGCAATCCAGGAGTGAGCCGCGCCGGAGATGCCCAGCTCGGAGAGGGTGGAGAGGAGGATCTGATGGTTCACAGTATCAAAGGCAGCAGACAGGTCTAGAAGGACAAGAGCAGAGGAGAGAGAGTTAGCTTTAGCAGTGCGGAGAGCCTCCGTGACACAGAGAAGAGCAGTCTCAGTTGAATGACCAGTCCTGAAACCTGACTGGTTTGGATCAAGAAGGTCATTCTGAGAGAGATAGCAAGAGAGTTGGCTAAAGACGGCACGCTCAATAGTTTTGGAAAGAAAAGAAAGAAGGGATACTGGTCTGTAGTTGTTGACATCAGTGGGATCGAGTGTTGGTTTTTTGAGAAGGGGTGCAACTCTCGCTCTCTTGAAGACGGAAGGGACATGGCCAGCGGTCAAGGATGAGTTGATCAGCGAGGTGAGGTAGGGGAGAAGGTCACCGGAGATGGTCTGGAGAAGAGAGGAGGGGATGGGGTCAAGCGGGCAGGTTGTTGGGCGGCCTGCAGTCACTAGTCGCAAGATTTTATCTGGAGAGAGAGGGGAGAAAGAAGTCAAAGCATAGGGTAGGGCAGTGTGAGCAGGACCAGCAGTGTCATTAGACTTAACAAACGAGGATCGGATGTCGTCAACCTTCTTTTCAAAGTGGTTGACAAAGTCATCCACAGAGAGGGAGGAGGGGGGGGGGGGGGGGGGATTCAGCAGTGAGGAGAATGTGGCAAAGAGCTTCCTAGGGTTAGAGGCAGATGCTTGGAATTTAGAGTGGTAGAAAGTGGCCTTAGCAGCAGAAACAGATGAAGAAAATGTAGAGAGGAGGGAGTGAAAAGATGCCAGGTCGGCAGGGAGTTTAGTTTTCTTCCATTTCCGCTCAGCTGCCCGGAGCTCTGTTCTGTGAGCTCGCAATGAGTCATCAAGCCACAGAGCTGGAGGGGAGGACCGAGCCGGCCGGGAGGATAGGGGACACAGGGAGTCAAAGGATGCAGAAAGGGAGGAGAGGAGGGTTGAGGAGGCAGAATCAGGAGATTGGAGGGAGAAGGATTGAGCAGAGGGAAGAGATGATAGGATGGAAGAGGAGAGAGTAGTGGGAGAGAGAGAGCGAAGGTTGCGGCGGCACGTTACCATCTGTGTAGGGGCAGAGTGAGTAGTGTTGGAGGAGAGCGAGAGAGAAAAGGATACAAAGTAGTGGTCGGAGACATGGAGGGGAGTTGCAGTGAGATTAGTAGAAGAGCAACATCTAGTAAAGATGAAGTCAAGCATATTGCCTGCCTTGTGAGTGGGGGGGGGGGGATGGTGAGAGGGTGAGGTCAAAAGAGGAGAGGAGTGGAAAGAAGGAGGCAGAGAGAAATGAGTCAAATGTAGACGTGGGGAGGTTGAAATCCCCCAAGACTGTGAAGGGTGAGCCATCCTCAGGAAAGGAACTTATCAAGGCGTCAAGCTCATTGATGAACTCTCCAAGGGAACCTGGAGGGCGATAGATGACAAGGATATTAAGCTTAAATGGGCTAGTGACTGTGACAGCGTGGAATTCAAATGAGGAGATAGACAGATGGGTTAGGGGAAAAATTGAGAATGACCACTTGGGAGAGATGAGGATTCCTGTGCCACCACCCCTCTGACCAGATGCTCTCGGGGTATGTGAGAACACATGGTCAGACGAGGAGAGAGCAGTAGGAGTAGCAGTGTTTTCAGTGGTAATCCATGTTTCCGTCAGTGCCAGGAAGTCGAGGGAATGGAGGGTGGCATAGGCTGGGATGAAGTCAGCCTTGTTGGCGGCAGAACGGCAGTTCCAGAGGCTGCCTGAGACCTGGAACTCCAGGTGTGTGGTGCGTGCAGGGACCACCAGGTTAGAGAGGCAGCAGCCACGCGGTGTGAGGCGTTTGTGTAGCCTGTGCGGAGAGGAGAGAACAGGGATAGGCAGAGGCATAGTTGACAGGCTGCAGCAGATGGCTACAATAATGCAGAGGAGATCGGGATGAAATGAACTAAACATCAGGGAAAGGAGAGAGCAGGCCTCCCTCACCAAAAAAAAAAAATATATATAACTCTCCCAACTTCCACCTCAGAAACTATAATTGTTTCACTGAACCACCCGAGTAAAACTCTCCCAACTTCCACTTTAGAAATTAGAATTGTTGTAAACTACAGCAGACTGTTATCAGTAGCTGTAATTAAGTACAGTAGCTACCAAGTTCATGACTTCAATGCATATGGGGATATAATTGTTTAGTTTCTTTGACATTCAGAGAAAAACAGTCAGGATATTTTGGTTGGCAGTTTGACAATGAACAGCACTACAGGAACACTTGACATGGCAAGCACACTGATGTATCAAAAAGAAGACAGGTTCATGATGTGTCTATAGCCACATTTATACCTGGTTCTAACATGCATCCTTTGTCCTGATCTTGTCCACATTCTAATTGTGTCCAAATTTTTAGACAATTGTAGATGATTAAAAGCCACATTGTGATCTGATTGTGATCAGATCTTCCTGACCAAATTGGTGAAGTGAAATGAAAAAAATAACTTGTTTCAAAAAATTCTAAAGCATAAATAACGGAAAAGTGGTGCGTGCATATGTATTCACCCCCTTTGCTATGAAGCCCCTAAATAAGATATGGTGCATCCAATTACCTTCAGTAGTCACATAATTAGTTAAATAAAGTCCACCTGTGTGCAATCTAAGTGTCACATGATCTGTCACATGATCTCAGTATATATACACCTGTTCTGAAAGGCCCCAGAGTCTGCAACACCACTAAGCAAGGGGCACCACCAAGCAAGCGGCACCATGAAGACCAAGGAACTCTCCAAACAGGTCAGGGAAAAAGTACAGATCAGGGTTGGGTTATTAAAAAATATCAGAAACGTTGAACATCCCACGGAGCGGCATTAAATCCCTTATTAAAAAATGGAAAGAATATGGCACCACAACAAACATGCCAAGAGAGGGCCGCCCACCAAAACTCACGGACCAGGCAAGGAGGGAATTAATCAGAGAGGCAACAAAGAGACCAAAGATAACCCTGAAGGAGCTGCAAAGTTCCACAGCGGAGATTGGAGTATCTGTCCATAGGACCACTTTAAGCCATACACTCCACAGAGCTGGGCTTTACGGAAGAGTGGCCAGAAAAAAGCCAATGCTTAAAGAAAAAAATAAGCAAACATGTTTGGTGTTTGCCAAAAGGCATGTGGGAGACTCCCCAAACATATGGAAGAAGGTACTCTGGTCAGATGAGACTAAAATTTAGCTTTTTGGCCATCAAGGAAAACGCTTTGTCTGGCGCAAACACAACACCTCTCATCACCCCGAGAACAAATTTTCACAACAGTTAGTAATGTGTTGATCATCTCTTCATAACTTCTTTCATGTTGAAGTTCAGTGCCATAAAAAACACTAACCTGCAGATCTCATCCAAGTATCACACACACAAAGCATATGGGCAATTCAACACGAAGAAGGCCCATTTTTGGGGGGGTATCTCAAATTGTTCTGCAATTCTCACATATACATTTTATTGGGAGGAAGGATATTTGATATGCCTTTTATATTTGTATCACAAACAATTTATTTTGAAAATCACGATAAAAGTTGGCATTTTAGGCCATTTTCAGACCTATAAATAAATGCCTCATGTAAGACCCTATGATCTGTGAACTGCACATGATACAGACATCTTGGTGTCATTATATATTATATAAGACCTTGCGACTTAATTCCCTCATAATTCCATCACCTTTACGAGTGATGCAACGATGAATAAGGTCGAGCAACCTGACGGTTCCAAGCGGAACAAAATCTACATTATTTTTTTCCATTGAAATAACACCATGTTCCATGCCCTTTAATTTACAAATTGATAAGAGCTATTGATAAGAGCTAGGTAATTGAGTAAATTGTTTGGATAAGGGGATTGTAAATATAAATGACAATTGTTTAAGTCTATTTTACCTTATGATCACTGGAGACAAATGTGAAACCAGTCATATGGCAGCAAACTGAAGCACATCAACATTTCACCTTTTCCACAGTGAAGTTTATGAAATGCTGGACTTATTACAAATGAAATTACAATGTAATTTAGAGACCCAAGCTATAGGCTTCTGTAGCCATACGCAAAAGACAGTATAGCGGCAAACATTTATGATTTCTATAATGTTTTAATTACAGTGCATTCGGAAAGTATTCAGACCCCTTGACTTTTCCTACATTTTGTTACGTTACAGCCTTATTTTAAAATGGATTAAATAAATAAAAATCCTCATCAATCTACACACAATACCCCATAATGACAAAGTGAAAATAGTTTTTTATAAATTTTTGCAAATGTAAAAAAATAAAAATAAAGAATACCTTATTTACATAAGTATTCAGACCCTTTGCTATTACATTTACATTTACATCATTTAGCAGACGCTCTTATCCAGAGCGACTTACAAATTGGTGCATTCAACTTATTATTATTATTTTATTTTATGGGGGGGGGGCAGAAGGATTACTTTATACTATTCCAGGTATTCCTTAAAGAGGTAGGGTTTCAAGTGTCTCTGGAAGGTAGTCAGTGACTCTGCTGTCCTGGCGTCGTGGGGGAGCTTGTTCCACCATTGGGGTGCCAGAGCAGCAAATAGCTTTGACTGGGCTGAGCGGGTACTGTGCTTCCATAGAGGTAGGGGAGCTAGCAGGCCAGAGGTGGATGAACGTAGTGCCATCGTTTGGGTGTAGGGTCTGATCAGAGCCTGAAGGTAAGGAGGTGCTGTTCCCCTCACAGCTCCGTAGGCAAGCACCATAGTCTTGTAGTAGAGGCGAGCCTCAACTGGAAGCCAGTGGAGTGTGCGGAGGAGCGGGGTGACATGAGAGAACTTGGGAAGGTCGAACACCAGACGGGCTGCGGCGTTCTGGATAAGTTGTAGGGTTTTAATGGCACAGGCAGGGAGCCCAGCCAACAGCGAGTTGCAGTAATCCAGACGGGAGATGACAAGTGTCTGGATTAGGACCTGTGCCGCTTTCTGTGTAAACTATGAGACTCGAAATTGGCTCAGGTGCATCCTGTTTCCAATGATCATCCTTGAGATGTTTCTACAACTTGATTGGAGTCCACCTGTGGTAAATTCAATTGATTGGACAATGGCATCGGAGGGGTTGGCTGCCGTTTTACGGGCTCCTAACCAACTGTGCTATTTTGTTTGTTTTTTCGCATTGTTTGTAACTCATGTTGTACATAACGTTGCTGCTACCATCTCTTATGACCGAAAAGAGCTTCTGGACATCAGAACAGCGGTTACTCACCTCGAATTGGACAAAGATTTTTTCTTTAATGAATCCGATATACTGCTTTGTCAAGACAAGGCCCAAATCCACGTCATCAGCGTGAAGAAAATATGGAGGAAAAGGGGGAGGAGGGCGGGGTGCCTTGTAAGAATTCGCCGATGAGTAGGTAAACCACCACTTCCCTCCGTATTATTGGCCAATGTGCAATCATTGGAAAACAAACTGGACAATCTACAATTAAGACTATCCTACCAATGGGACATTAAAAACGGCAATATCTTATGTTTCACCGAGACGTGGCTGAACGACGACATGGATAATATAGAGTTGGCTGGCTTCTCTGTGTATCGGCATGACAGAGCAGCTACGTCTGGTAAGCCGAGGGGCGGGGGTGTGTGTCTATTTGTCAATAACTGCTGGTGCGCGATGTCTAATATTAAAGAAGTCTCAAGGTATTGCTCACCTGTGGTCCTCTGTAGCTCAGCTGGTAGAGCACGGCGCTTGTAATGCCAAGGTAGTGGGTTCGATCCCCGGGACCACCCATACACAAAAAATGTATGCACGCATGACTGTAAGTCGCTTTGGATAAAAGCGTCTGCTAAATGGCATATTTATTTTATTTATTTACCTAAGGTAGAATACCTCATGATAAGCTGTAGACCACACTATCTACCAAGAGAGTTCTCATCTATATTATTCATAGCTGTCTATTTACCACCACAAACCAATGCTGGCACTAAGACCGCACTCAATGAGCTGTATACTCTCCTCAGGACATTGAACGACCCCACAAACCGTGGGCTCAGCTTCCGGCAGGGCAGGCGGAGGGGCAGATTCCGGGTCGAGAGCCAGACCCAATCACCCTGTACCAAGACTGGCAACGCACGGCGCGCTGGAGGTGGACGTGGGCAACGTTCCACGTCTCCTCCGCGCGCTGCAACCAGTCATCCACCGCAGGAGCTTCGGTCTGGCTCTGATGCCACGGTGCCAGGACCGGCTGTTCACCTAAAACACATTAAAATGGAGATAGGTTAGTGGAGGAGTGGCGGCAAGAGTTCTGGGCATATTTGGCCCATGGCAAGAACACCGACCACTCCCCCGGCCGGTCCTGGCAGTAGGACCGCAGGAACCTACCCACATCCTGATTCACCCGTTCCACCTGCCCATTAGACTAGGGATGAAACCAAGAGGTCAGGCTGACCGAGACCCCCAGATGTTCCATGAACGCCTTCCAGACCCTGGATGTGAACTGGGGACCCCGGTCAGACACTATGTCCTCTGGCACCCGTAGTGCCGGAAGATGAGAGTAAACAGGGCTTCCGCAGTTTGCAGGGCCGTGGGGAGACCGGGCAGAGGAAGGAGCAGGCTTTAGAGAAGCAGTCCACAACGACCAGGATGGTGGTGTTACCCTGAGAGAGGGGAAGAACAGTGAGGAAGTCCATTGACAAGTAGTACTTCCCGGTCAGGCAGTATGCTGTACGGCTGAAACCTGAGACCAGAGGAGGGAGACGTGTGTGCCCAATAGATAAGACGGTCACGGACAAGCGACGGCATGTACCACAGCCCAGCTGGACACTGAGGTGGAGATGGCTCTGTGCGTAATGTACGCTCTATATGCGCGTCCACCGCCCACACTACCGGCGCCACAATGCAGGAGGCCGGGAGTATGGGAGTGTTGTCTATGGGCCTCTCCTCTGTGTCGTAGAGCCGTGACAGCGCGGCTGCATTCACGTTCTTAGTACCTGGTATGTGTGACAACGTGAAATCAAACCTGGTGAAGAACAAGGCCCACATGGCCTGGCAAGGGTTCAGCCCCTTCGCAGCCCAGATGTACTCCAGGTTATTATGGTCAGTCCAGACGAGGAAAGGGTGTTTCGCCCTCTCGAGCCAGTGCCTCCATGCAGTCAGAGCTCGGACAACAGCCAACAGCTCCCTATCACCAACGTCGTAGCACTCTGCAAACCAGGGACACATGCTCGGCGCGCATAGCAGAATACACCAGAAAGTCACCGCGACCAATTATGTCCCAAAACACCTTGTTCACAAAGGACTGGAAGACTGATGGAGCATTCATCAACCCGTACGGCATCACCAGGTATTTGTAATGCCCCATGGTTTTGCTGAATGCTGTCTTCCACTCGTCCCCTTCCCGGACACGCACCAGGTTGTACGCACTCCGGAGATCTAATTTCGTGAAGAAGCACACCCCATGCATTGATTCGATAACAGAGGATATGAGGGGTAGAGGGTAACTATAGCGAATGGTAAGTGCCCGGTATTCAATGCAAGGGTGCAGACCTCTGTCTTTCTTCTTCACGAAAAAGAAACTCGAGGAGGTGGGCGAAGTGGAGGGACGTATGAACCCCTGGCGCAGGGACGTATGTCTCCATAGCCTCCGTTTCAGCCTGCGACAGAGGGTAGACATGACTCCTGGGAGGCACAGCGTCTAACCTGAGGTTTATCGCACAATCCCCCGCCCGATGGGGTGATAATTTGGTCTCCTGCGTTTTGGAAAACGCGTGCGCCAAGTCGATGTATTCGGGAGGAATGCGCACGGTGGTAGGTAGTTCTGGACTTTCCACCGTGGTTGCGCCAACGGAAACAGTTAGACACCTACCCTGACACTCTCGCGACCACCCCGTGAGAACCCTCTGCGGCCATGAAAAGGTGGGGTCGTGTAGTGCAAGCCAGGGAAAAGCAAATGCAACAGGGAAATCAGGGGACTCAATAATAAAAAAGGTAAGTTTCTCCCTATGGGTCTCCTGCGTAATCATCGTGACTGGTGCTGTAACCTCCCTAACATAACCTGTCCCTAATGGTCGACTGTCAAGTGCTTTGATGGGCAATGGAATGGGTAGGGTAACCAATGTGATACATAGACTATTAGCTAAAGACCTGTCCATGAAGTTCCCAGCTGCACCTGAATCGACCAGCGCCTTACACTGGGGAACTACTGTGTAATCAGGGAAGGTGACGTGTATGGTGAAGTGTGCAGCAGAGGGCTCTGAACAAGTGTGGGTTTGCGCTACCTGGGGTGACACGAGAGTGCCTCAGATGGACCAGCCGCTCGCCCGCCTCTCTTCCTTCGGGAGGGTGATTGAAGACTGCCCGGAAGAGGCGAGTGAACTCCCCGTAGTTGTCCAACGCGTCTCCTCCTTCACTCCAGACCACATTGGCCCACTCCAAGGCTTTCATGAGAGGCAGGAGACGAGGGCGGACACTTTCTCCTGCTCCGATGGAGCCGGGCTGATGGTAGAAAAATAGAGGTCCAGCTGCAGTAGGAATCCCTGGCAGCGGGCAGCTGTCCCGTCATACTCCCTCGGTAGGGATAGGTGAATCCCTCTTGGTGCTGGGGTGTGGGTGGCTGGATCAGGTCCTCTCCTCTACAGATGTTGGACGACCTGGAGAACCTGATCCATCGCTTCGCCCAAGCTGGCTAGCATGTTGGAATGCTCCCGGACCCGCTCCACGACTCCAGGCATATTCCCGTGTCCTGCTGACTCCATGCTGTTGGGTGTGTGATTCTGTGGTGGGTGATTTGGACGGAGTCAGGTGCAGAAGGGTAAATCACAGAATAAATGGTTTATTCTGTAAGACAGTGGTACGCAGCAATGCGTAAAACACTCCAACAAGGCACACGGGTGAATATCCCGGCGATACAAAATACAATATAGCTCCACCGAGCTATAGTAACCTCCACAATAAACAATCACACACAAAAACAAGGGGGGCAGAGGGAATACTTATACAGGTACTGATGAGGGGATATGACCCAGGTGTGTGTAATAAACAAGACAAAACAAATGGAACGATGAGATGAGGAGCGGCAGTGGCTAGAAGGCGATGACGACGAACGCCGAAGCCTGCCCGAACAAGGAAAGGAGGCAGCTTTGGAGGAAGTTGTGACAATAAGGCCATAAGCAAACAAGAAAATGCTCATCCAGAAGCAGAGCTCCTAGTATCCGGAGACTTTAATGCAGGCAAACTTAAATCAGTTTTACCTAATTTCTTCCAGCATGTCACGTGCATCTAGAGAAAAAATAACTCTTGACCACCTTTACTCCACACACAGAGACGCATACAAAGCTCCTCCTGATTCCTGCTTACAAGAAAAAACTAAAGCAGGAAGTACCAGTGACTCGCTCAATACGGAAGTGGTCAGATGACGTGGATGCTACGCTACAGAACTGTTTTGCTAGCACAGACTGGAATATGTTCCGGGATTCATCCAACGGCATTGAGGAGTATACTACCTCAGTCACCGGCTTCATCAATAAGTGCATCGACGACGTCGTCCCCACAGTGACTGTACGTACATTTCCCAACCAGAAGCCATGGATTACGGGCAACATCCGCACCGAGCTAAAGGCTAGAGCTGCCATTTTCAAGGAGCGGGACACTAATCCGGATGCTTATAAGAAATCCCGCTATGCCCTCAGACGAACCATCAAACAGACAAAGCGTCAATACAAGACAAAGATTGAATCCTACTACACCGGCGTCAGATGTTTAGAAAAAAATTACGGACTACAAAGGGAAACCCAGCCGCGAGCTGCCCAGTGACGCGAGACTACCAGATGAGCTAAATGCCTTTTATGCTCGCTTTGAAGCAAGCAACACTGAAGCATGCATGAGAGCACCAGCTGTTCCGGACGACTGTGTGATCACGCTCTCCGTAGCTGATGTGAGCAAAACCTTTCAACAGGCCAACATTCGCAAAGCCGCAGGGCCAGAAGGATTACCAGGACGTGTACTCAAAGCATGCACGGACCAACTGGCAAGTGTCTTCACTGACATTTTCAACCTCTCCCTGACCGAGGCTGTAATACCTACATGTTTTAAACAGACCACCATAGTCCCTGTGCCCAAGAAAGTGAAGGTAACCTGCCTAAATTATTATTGCCCGTAGCCCTCACGTCGGTAGCCATGAAGTGCTTTGAAAGGCTGGTCATGGCTCACATCTACACCAGCTGGAAAAACTAGACCCACTCCAATTCTCAAACCGCCCCAACAGATCCACAGATGACACAATCTCAATCGCACTCCAAACTGCTCTTTCCTACCTGGACAAAAGGAACACCTATGTGAGGATGCTATTAATTGACTACAGCTCAGCGTTCAACAATATAGTGCCCACAAAGCTCATCACTAAGCTAAGGACCCTGGGACTAAACACCTCCCTCTGCAACTGAATCCTGGATTTCCTGATGGGCCGCCCCAAGGTGGTAAGGTTAGGCAACAACACATCTGCCACGCTGATCCTCAACACTGGGGCCCCTCAGTGGTGCGTGCTTAGTCCCTTCCTGGCCAAGCACGACTCCAAGACCATCATTACATTTGCTGACGACACAACAGTGGTAGGCCTGATCATCGACAACGATGAGAGCCTATAGGGAGGAGGTCAGAGACCTGCCAGTGTGGTGCCAGGACAACAATCTCTCTCCCTCAATGTGAGTAAGACAAAGGAGCTGATCGTGGACTATATCAAAAGGAGGGCCGAACAGGCTCTCATTAACAATCGAAGTGGAGCGGGTCGAGAGTTTCATCACCAACAAACTATCATGGTCCAAACACACCAAGACAGTTGTGAAGAGGGCACGACAACACCTTTTCCCCCTCAGGAGACTGAAAAGATTTGGCATGGGTCCCCAGATCCTCAAAAAGTTCTACAGCTGCACCAACGAGAGCATCCTGACCGGTTGCATCACCGCCTGGTATGGCAACTGCTCGGCATCTGACCGTAAGGCGCTACAGAGGGTAGTGTGTACGGCCCAGTACATCGCTGGGGCCAAGCTTCCTGACATCCAAGACAACCTACAGTTGAAGTCGGAAGTTTACATACACTTAGGTTGGAGTCATTAAAACTCGTTTTTCAACCACTTCACAAATGTCTTGTTAACAAACTATCGTTTTGGCAAGTCGGTTAGGACATCTTCTTTGTGCATGACACAAGTAATTTTTCCAACAATTGTTTACAGACAGATTATTTCACTTACAATTCACTGTATCACAATTCCAGTGGGTCAGAAGTTTACATACACTAAGTTGACTGTGCTTTTAAAAAGCTTGGAAAATTCCAGAAAATTATGTCATGGCTTTAGAAGCTTCTGATAGGCTAATTGACATCATTTGAGTCAATTGGAGGTGTACCTGTGGATGTATTTCAAGGCCTACCTCTTTGCTTGACATCATGTGAAATTCAAAAGAAATCAGCCAAGACCTCAGAAAAATAATTGTAGACCTCCACAAGTCTGGTTCATCCTTGGGAGCAATTTCCAAACGCCTGAAGTTACCATGTTCATCTGTACAAACAATAGTACGCAAGTGTAAACACCATGGGACCAAGCAGCTGCCATACCACTCAGGAAGGAGACGCGTTCTGTCTCCTAGAGATTAACGTACTTTGGTGCGAAAAGTGCAAATCAATCCCAGAACAACAGCAAAGGACCTTGTGAAGATGCTGGGGGAAAAAGGTACAAAAGTATCTATATCCACAGTAAAACGTGTCCTATATCGACATAACCTGAAAGTCCGCTCAGCAAGGAAGAAGCCACTGCTCCAAAACCTCCATAAAAAAGCCAGACTACGGATTGCAACTGCACATGGGGACAAAGATCGTACTTTTTGGAGCAATGTCCTCTGGTCTGATGAAACAAAAATTGAACTGTTTGGCCATAATGACCATCGTTATGTTTGGAGGAAAAAGGGGGCTGCTTGCAAGCCGAAGAACACCATCCCAACCGTGAAGCACGGGGGTAGCAGCAGCATGCTGTGGGGTGCTTTGCTGCAGGAGGGACTGGTGCACTTCACAAAATAGATGGCATCATGAGGAAGGAAAATTATGTGGATATATTGAAGCAACATCTCAAGACATCAGTCAGGAAGTTAAAGTTGTGGCAAAATGGCTTAAGGACAACAAAGTCAAGGTATTGGAATAGCCATCACAAAGCCCTGACCTCAATCCTATAGAAAATGTGTGGGCAGAACTGAAAAAGCATGTGCGAGCTAGGAGGTCTACAAACCTGACTCAGTTACACCAGCTCTGTCAGGAGGAATGGGCCAAATTTCACCCAACTTATTGTGGGAAGCTTGTGGAAGGCTACCCGAAACGTTTGACCCAAGTTAAGCAATTTAATAGCAATGCTACCAAATACTAATTGAGTGTTTGTAAACCTCTGACCCACTGGGAATGTGATGAAAGAAATAAAAGCTGAAAAAAATTATTCTCTCTACTATTATTCTGACATTTCAACATTCTTAAAATAAAGTGGTGATCCTAACTGACCTAAAACAGGGAATTTTTTACTAGGATTAAATGTCAGGAATTGTGAAAAACTGAATTTAAATGTATTTGGCTAAGGTGTATGTAAACTCCCGACTTCAACTGCATGTACTAGGCGGTGTCAGAGGAAGGCCCAAAAAATGGTCAAGTACTCCAGTCACCCAAGTCATAGACTGTTCTCTCTGCTACCACACGGCAAGCGGTACCGGAGAGCCAAGACTAAGACCAAAAGGCTCCTTAACAGCTTCTACCCCCATAAGACCGCAGAACAATTAATCAAATGGCCACCCGGACTATTTACATTGACCCCACCCCTTGTTTTTACACTGCTGCTACTCGCTGTTTATTATCTATTGTGACGGATCAGCTTGTCCGAAACACCCTAACACAGGCGGGAGGCATGAAATTAACAGACCTGGGCAGTGTTTGTGGTTCCTTTGCTTTTGTATTGTCAATAAACGGGTTTACTTTCACCCAACAAAATGATTCCAGTACAGGGTAGCGTCCACCGCTGAAATAACAGGGGGAAAAAAGGAATAAAAATAAACTAAGCCGTTGACATGAAGGCCGTGGCCAAACAGGGAAAACAAAACAACAAAAGGCTTCACTCATCTTTAGACTATCGTCTACACATAACATTTACAGGGGGAACGCTTCTCTCTACCTATAGCCTGCCTTGTTTAACCGAGAGCCAAAGTGCATCAGAAGAAGAAGAAGAAGAAGCTTTCTCTGAGGTAGGTGAGTACAACGTCCTTACAGGTCCCTGTGTATGCTCGCAGCCCCGAGCTCATCTCCTGGCACACCTTTATAGAGAGACACAAAGCAATTAGCAAGCCCAGCTTTGTACTAATTGGCTTTACACTGAGTACCTATCCCCTGAGGAGGGTGCTGTTGTGTCGTCTTTCTCCAGCCGGTCACTGAACTCTCACACTATGCATAGTCACTTTACAAATTACCTCGACTAAACTGTACCCCCGCACATTGACTCATTACCGGTACCCCCTGTATATAGCCTCGTAATTTTATTGTGTTACTTTTAGATTATTTTGTTTATTTTTACTTTACTTTATTTAGTAAATCCTTTCTTAACTCTATTTCTTGAACTGCATTGTTGATTAAGAGCTTGTAAGTAAGCATTTCACGGTAAGGTCTACACCTGTTGTATTCGGCACATGGGAGAAATACAATTTTATTTGATTTGATTTGGAAAGGCACACACCTGTCTATATAAGGTCACACAGTTGACAGTGCATGTCAGAGCAAAAACCAAGCCACGAGGTCGAAGGAATTGTCCGTAGAGCTCCGAGACAGGATTGTATCGAGGCACAGATCTGGGGATGGGTAACAAAACATTTCTGCAGCATTGAAGGTCCCCAAGAACACAGTGACCTCCATCATTCTTAAATGGAAGAAGTTTGGAACCACCAAGACACTTCCTAGAGCTGGCCGACCAGCCAAACTGAGCAATCGAGGGAAAAGGGCCTTGGTCAGGGAGGTGACCAAGAACCCGATGGTCACTCTGACAGAGCTCCAGAGTTCCTCTGTGGAGATGGCAGAACCTTCCAGAAGCACAACCATTTGCAGCACTCCACCAATCAGGCCTTTATGGTAGAGTGGCCAGACTGAAGCCACTCCTTAGTAAAGGGCACATGACAGCCTGCATGGAGTTTGCCAAAAGGAACCCAAAGGTACTCAGACCATGAGAAACAAGATGATATGGTCTGATGAAACCAAGATTGAACTCTTTGGCCTGAATGCCAAGCGTCACATCTGGAGGAAACCTGGCACCATCCCTACGGTGAAGCATGGTGGTGGCAGCATCATGCTGTGGGTATGTTTTTCAGCGGCAGGGACTGGGAGACCAGTCAGGATCGAGGGAAAGATGAGCAAAGTACAGAGAGATCCTTTATGAAAACCTGCTCCAAAGGTTAACCTTCCAAAAGGACAATGACCCTAAGCACACCGCCAAGACAACTCAGGCGTGGCTTCGGGACAAGTCTCTGAATGTCCTTGAGTGGCCCAGCCAGAGCCCGGACTTGAACTTGATCGAACATCTCTGGAGAGACCTGAAAATAGCTGTGCAGCGACACTTCCCATCCAACCTGACAGAGCTTGAGAGGATCTGCAGAGTAGAATGGGAGAAACTCCCCAAATACAGGTGTACCAAGCTTGTAGCATCCTACCCAAGAAGACAAAAGGCTGTAATCGCTGCCAAAGGCTCTTCAACAAAGTACAGATTAAAGCGTCTGAATACTTATGTGAATGTAATATAATCTTTTTTCATTTGCAAACATTTCTACAAACTTTTTTTGCTTTGTCATTATGGGGTATTGTGTGTAGATTGATGAGGGGAAAAAAACAATTCAATCAATTTTAGAATAAGGCTGTAACGTAACATAATGTGGAAAAAGTCAAGGTCGGAATTTTCACTGTATACAGTACCAGTCGAAGGTTTGGACACACCTACTCATTCAAGGGTTTTTCTTTATTTGTACTATTTCCTACATTGTAGAATAATAGTGAAGACATCAAAACTATGAAATAACTCATATGGAATCATGTAGTAACCAAAAAAGTGTTAAACAAATCAAAATATATTTTAGATTTTAGATTCTTCAAAGTAGCCACCCTTTGCCTTGATGACAGCTTTGCACACTCTAGTTTTGATGTCTTCACTATTATTCTACAAAGTGAAAATAGTAAAAATAAAGAAAAACCCTTGAATGAGTAGGTGTCCAAACTTTTGACTGGTATTGTATATATTTTTGGCCCTTTCAGGCGTGGAATAAAGAAAAAAAAAAAAAAAAAAAAAAAAGAATACTTCCATTTTGACATTATGGGGTATTGGGTGTAGGCCAGTGAAACAAAATCATTTAAATTCAGGCTTTAACACAACAAAATGTGGAAAAGGTAAAGTGGTGTCAATACTTTCTGAAGGCACTGTATGCAAGTTAGTCATTCAAGTTTAGACATTACACTGAAGTAGAAAATAAATACAAAAACAAACACATATTAATTTGGGGATTATGAAGTCCAAGATAATCAAATTGTACAACAATACTTCAAGGGCCCTTTACTAAAAGAAAATAGATTTACTGACCACATACAAAAGTGGCTCCAGGAAACCAGTTTTCACCATGTTAAATTATTTATCTAGAAACAAAAATAACAATGATGTTTCCTTGGATTCAAATGTAATGTCTGTTTCCAATGATAATGTTGAGAGCAAAAACAACAGTAAACTAAACCTTATAAGCAGCAATTAACTAAAGCAGTGTGTTATTATATGAAAGCTGACAGGTTATGGTAAGATGTTATCACAACTGCACATTCTCATAGGCACTCTGAACACTGGGACCTGTTGAATGAAATAAATATTATGTGACACATTATATATAAATCATATTGTTTTTATCTCAAGCTTCGTGGATAATAATATTATTTAAATATTGAGATACTGTAAATGTCCAACTCACCTATGTTTCCAGGTACAAGTCCTCATTCCTCACTGTGGTTATGTTTCATTTTCTAAGGCCATTTCTATGTTACTTGTGCCTAAAAAACAAAACATGCCTACAGTAAATAGAGTTCAACCTGGATGTGGACATGAACCTAGGGTAAGAGTTAGGGTTGTGGTTGAGGATAGGGTTAGGGTTGAACCAGGATGTGGACATGAAGTTAGGGATAGGGTTAGGGTTAGGGTTAGCTCGGCTCCACCTCGCTTTGCCTTTGACTCCGGCTCAATTTAACCACTGAAAATAACCCATCAGATAGTTGATCCCTCACCCAGTCTCTCTTTGTCCTCTGCGGCCCCATTCTCTGTCCAGGACGGGGCGCTGTTCAGCAGTCGACTTTGGGACTCCCTCAGTGTTTTGATTGGGAACTGGTGGCTCTCTCCAACACTGCACAACACAGAAAAAAACCTTAGGCAAGATCCCTTGATCAGCACCTTCAGTTGTGTAAATGTGGTAAATGTGAAAAAAATTGTGTAACTGTGACCCCAGTTACTCAACAGATAAATAGTCCCTTATTGTTATCTGCGAGCTTCAAGGGATCTGAGCTAAGTTTTTGTCCTGAGTTGAGTTTTCGTCCTGATTCCTATCCCATTGAGACTGTCTTGGCAGGCCCACTCGCCCCAGGGGCATTTAGCCCTGCCACCCAGCTGCTGTTTATTCATATATTACCTTACCAGAAATCAAACTCAAATTTGGATTGTTGAACATCAGATTTCTTTCTCCAAAAGCAATTCATGTGAATTAACTCTGTCCAAACTTAATGAAAATAATCTAAATGTCTATTGGATACGGTTGCTAAAATGACCAAAAGCCAATTGTTACAAACTCAATATTCCAGTTCTGATTATATGACTTTCTTTACAGACAAAATTGATTCAATGAGATAAAATAACCTCAACTTCTACTTTACCAACTAACCCCTCAAATACCTTTAACATGCCCATAGTGCACGAGCACCATGATTTGACACCCTTATCTACTCTGGAATATTTTAGGCTCACACTAAGTAAACTGTCCAAAATTGATTTTATAAATACAAACTCAATCTTTGAATCCTATCGATCTGGTTTTAGACCTCACCACAGTACCGAAACGGCCCTTATAAAAGTCACCAATGACTTACAACTTGCATCTGATAATGTCTCTCTCTCCATACTCATTCTACTCGATCTAAGCGCAGCTTTTGATACTATTGACCATCATACCCTTCTCAGGTGCTTAGAAACAAATATTGGTCTTTGAGGTCAGAGACTCTCTTGGTTCCGCTCTTACCTTTCAGACAGACTCCAGTTTGTACAATTAGATAATGAATCCTTACCCAAGGTCGATTTTGGGTCCATATTATTTTCTTTGAGGAAGCTCTTGAGGATCAAGTGGCAGGACACAATCCCAGACACTGAAGTCCTCAGCTGTGCCGACATGATGAGCATTCCCACACTGCTTATAAAAGCACATCTCAAATGGGCGGGCCATGTGGCCAGGATGCCTGCTACCCTTCTCCCTAAGCAGATCTTCTTCAGAGAGCTGAAGAATGGGAAGCGAGCACAAGAGACAAAACCTGTATTAACAGAACCGTCAGGAGACTGCTACCAAGATATCATGTCCAGTGTGCCAAAGAGTGTTCCGGGCTCAGATTGGTCTCATCAGCCATCTGCGCACTCACCATACCCCAGACTCATCCCAATGAATCGTGTCATGGTCATCATCAATCTATGATGGTTGAACAAGGACATGTTACATTTAGGTGATATACAGTGGGAGTTCTCCCACTTAAAAAGATGAGAGAGGCCTGTAATGTTCATCATAGGTACACGTCAACTATGACAGACAAAATGAGGAAAAAAATCCAGAAAATCACATTGTAGGATTTTTTATGAATTTATTTGCAAATGATGGTGGAAAATAAGTATTTGGTCAATAACAAAAGTTTCTCAATACTTTGTTATATACCCTTTGTTGGCAATGACACAGGTCAAACTTTTTCTGTAAGTCTTCACAAGGTTTTCACACACTTGCTGGTATTTTGGCCCATTCCTCCATGCAGATCTCCTCTAGAGCAGTGATGTTTTGGGGCTGTCGCTGGGCAACACAGACTTTCAACTCCCTCCAAAGATTTTCTATGGGGTTGAGATCTGGAGACTGGCTAGGCCACTCCAGGACCTTGAAATGCTTCTTACGAAGCCACTCCTTCGTTGCCCGGGCGGTGTGTTTGGGATCATTGTCATGCTGAAAGACCCAGCCACGTTTCATCTTCAATGCCCTTGCTGATGGAAGGAGGTTTTCACTCAAAATCTCACGATACATGGCCCCATTCATTATTTCCTTTACACGGATCAGTCGTCCTGGTCCCTTTGCAGAAAAACAGCCCCAAAGCATGATGTTTCCACCCCCATGCTTCACAGTAGGTATGGTGTTCTTTGGATGCAACTCAGCATTCTTTGTCCTCCAAACACGACGAGTTGAGTTTTTACCAAAAAGTTATATTTTGGTTTCATCTGACCATATGACATTCTCCCAATCCTCTTCTGGATCATCCAAATGCACTCTAGCAAACTTCAGACGGGCCTGGACATGTACTGGCTTAAGCAGGGGGACACGTCTTGCACTGCAGGATTTGAGTCCCTGGCAGTGTAGTGTGTTACTGATGGTAGGCTTTGTTACTTTGGTCCCAGCTCTCTGCAGGTCATTCACTAGGTCCCCCCGTGTGGGTCTGGGATTTTTGCTCACCGTTCTTGTGATCATTTTGACCCCACGGGGTGAGATCTTGCGTGGAGCCCCAGATCGAGGGAGATTATCAGTGGTCTTGTATGTCTTCCATTTCCTAATAATTGCTCCCACCGTTGATTTCTTCAAACCAAGCTGCTTACCTATTGCATATTCAGTCTTCCCAGCCTGGTGCAGGTCTACAATTTTGTTTCTGGTGTCCTTTGACAGCTCTTTGGTCTTGGCCATAGTGGAGTTTGGAGTGTGACTGTTTGAGGTTGTGGACAGGTGTATTTTATACTGATAACAAGTTCAAACAGGTGCCATTAATACAGGTAACGAGTGGAGGACAGAGGAGCCTCTTAAAGAAGAAGTTACAAGTCTGTGAGAGCCAGAAATATTGCTTGTTTGTAGGTGACCAAATACTTATTTTCCACCATAATTTGCACAAAAAAAAAATGTCTATGATGAAAATTACAGGCCTCTCTCATCTTTTTAAGTGGGAGAACTTGCACAATTGGTGGCTGACTAAATACTTTTTTTCCCCACTGTAAACAAAATGTACTTTCAATGCTATGCTGATGACACTCAGGTTTATCTGTCTATGAAACCGCTGACATCACACAAACATCGCACTTAGAATCCTGTATTGTTGATATAAAAGAGTGGATGACTGCAAAAGGAAAGAATGAATGGGGCCATGTATCGTGAGATTTTGAGTGAAAACCTCCTTCCATCAGCAAGGGCATTGAAGATGAAACGTGGCTGGGTCTTTCAGCATGACAATGATCCCAAACACACCGCCCGGGCAACGAAGGAGTGGCTTCGGAAGAAGCATTTCAAGGTCCTGGAGTGGCCTAGCCAGTCTCCAGATCTCAACCCCATAGAAAATATTTGGAGGGAGTTGAAAGTCCGTGTTGCCCAGCGACAGCCCCAAAACATCATGGCTCTAGAGGAGATCTGCATGGAGGAATGGGCCAAAATACCAGCAACAGTGTGTGAAAACCTTGTGAAGACTTACAGAAAACGTTTGACCTGTGTCATTGCCAACAAAGGGTATATAACAAAGTATTGAGAAACTTTTGTTATTGACCAAATACTTATTTTCCACCATAATTTGCAAATAAATTCATAAAAAATCCTACAATGTGATTTTCTGGATTTTTTTCCTCATTTTGTCTGTCATAGTTGACGTGTACCTATGATGAAAATTACAGGCCTCTCTCATCTTTTTAAGTGGGAGAACTTGCACAATTGGTGGCTGACTAAATACTTTTTTTCCCCACTGTATCTGTTTAGCTGAGAATATCAGTGTTTTCACAGGGGGCTCAGACACAGAGCAAAGAGCATTATATTTTATTTTCCAGCAGCCTACCACCCTGCATCCCACTGCTGGCTTGCCTCTGAAGCTAAGCAGAGTCAGTCCTGGATGGGAGACCAGATGCTGCTGGAAGTGGTGTTGGAGGGCCAGTTTGGGAATGCTTCCCTCTGGTCTAAGGAGATCCCAATGCCCCAGGGCAGTGAAGGGGACATTGCCCTGCGTAGGGTGTTGTCTTTCAGATGGGAAGTTAAAACGGGTGTCCTCTGTGGTCACTAAAGATCCCATGGCACTTATCATAAGAGTAGGGGTGTTAACCCTGGTGTCCTAAAAGTTCAAACATGGTTACATTTCATTTCAATTTTGGTAATGTTCTAGGAACGTTCTCCAACTGGTTTGACATTGGGAATAATTCTCAAATAGTTCAGAGAACATTAAAGGGGAACGGAAACACTTTAGGAAAGCTTAGCAACAATATGTATTCAATCCACTAATACTAAACATGTGCATGTAACATAGAAACCTATTTTTAATATTTTGATCTTGAACAACGTTTATTTGACCTATGGTCAGTGCCATCTTAAATTGCCATAGTAACGACTGACACCAATGCGTCATTGGTAGGAGTGAGCAAATTGTCTGTGGTATTGAGTTTTGGTGTGGAGAGTGAATCGAAGAGTGAGCAGCGGACGATGAAGATGGCGAGAAGTAATTCAAACGTGAACTGTATAGCCCCAGGCTGTACTAATTGCTACAAAAACAATCCCAAGGACCCACAATACTGGAAAAAGTGGAAGAGGAAGGACGTGCCAGCTCACAAGGCAGTGTCTGTAGCTAGCACTTTGCGGAGGAGGACTTTGTTATGAAAGGCACTTTTGATGTAGCAAGCGGGAGTTTCCGAATGGAAAGAAGTCAAACATTGAAGCCCTCCACTTGCCCCTCCATCTTCAACTTTGACAGTTACGGTGTTTGGGTTACTGACCGACCATCATCGACAACATCGATTACTTCAGACAGTGTCAAGGAATGAACGGAGGAGGCAGCGCGAGTCAGTGAAAGTAAGATCAGCTAGTTATGCTGACAGAGATTTGATTTGGCCTGCAGCAGCTAATGTTAGTCAGTAACGTTAGCTGTCAACAAGTGTTGCTAGCTAGCTAGCTACCTGATTTTGTTAGCGCCACCTTAGATAGATAGACTGAAGTTGACATAGCCAATGTTTTGTGGGAATCTAGATGTGATGACTAGCTTAGAAAGAATGCATTAATGATTAAACATAAAAGGTTTGTACTGTACTGATATAAATTGTTTCACATAACATGATGTGATTCATGTGAGGAATGTTAGGGAGTAGGGTGAGACAGACTTGTATTTCTCACAGACACATACACACTGCCTCTTTGTTAAACCATCATACTCAAGGACATGTGTACTGCAAAAAGTGCTGACTTTCTGGATAAGTTGCAAAACAACTAGACACCTGGCAACAGTGAAGCGCCAAGGGGCTGGGACCAGCCTGTGCGCCAACGGATAGGCTGAGTAAGTCTAAACCACGCTCAGTCTCTACCCTGATAGGCCCAGCAAGGAGCGGGAACTATCACTGTCAGGGTATTTAAAGAACAGCCTGTAACAATGGATCAGTTCTCTGTCTGCCCTGCGTGGTATTTCAGTGAGCCCGTATACGAACCATCATACTTATCATACATATATTTTGCATATAATAAATTTAGCTTGGATTGAATATCTCTTGATTATGTTTTCTCTTATTCCAATACCAGATTTGTATTACGCTATTTCTAACAGTTTGCTGAAAGAGAAATGTCGCTTCCTGTATTTTCTCTGCTGTGTCTGTGTGTGTAGATTAGATGGTTAGACTGAAGTTTACATAATGTTTGTTGTAAAATGTCCCTGTATTTGTATGTCACATACTGTGTGTGTGTGTGTTTGTCTGTGTGCATAACACATTTACAACCAACTGATATATTTTGTTCTGCAAATGTAACAAAATGTTTGTTTGTTTTCAGGATGACATCGTCATCCCTAAAAAGGTTTTCATCCTGGAGGAGACCGTGGAGACTGTGCAGGAGTCAGAGGAGGTAGCTGCATGCAAACCCGTGTTATTTCTAAGCTATTTTTATTTCATGCCACAATCTGTCTTTCCTGAGGGGAATTTGGATATAAAATGGACAATATACAGTATATGCAGTGATTCTTGAAGAATATACTGTAGCTATAGCCTAAAAGATGCCTCATCATGTTCTTAGTACAACTGACTTAATTTGTTTTCTACCAACAGGAAAGAATGGTTAGTACTGCTTGCCAAACTGACCCCTGGGTGCCAGTGTCCTTGTGCTGAGCTGGAGAAGAGGTCCACCGGGACCATCACTACAGAGCTGGAGGCACAGCTAGTCTGCGCTCATGCCCATCTGTGTATGACCAAGCCCTGCCCCTTTTCACCACAGATCATGGAGGAGCTGACTGACAGTAAGAGTGAGAATGAGATGAGTCAAGACCAGGTCTCACTGTTTGAGCCTGAGAGAAGCAGCTCAGAATCACAATCATCGCAGTGCGAGCCAGGAGTTTCTATCGAAGAGTGTGTGCAAGATGCAAAATCCATCATCTTCGATAGCAAGCTGAAGGAGCTGTTTAATGTCTGCCATGAGCCAGGATGTGGCGCAAGTGTAATCAGCTCATCCCAGTACAGAAGTGGTTTTGCCATCACCATGGAGTCCGAGTGTGTTGTGGGCTACAAGAGGAAGTGGTAGTTCCAGACCAGAGTGGGAAAGTTGTTTGCAGGGAATCCCTCCAAACAACTCCCACACCACATTTGTGGAAACTTGTCACCTCCTCAGCCTGGTGTCCATCTCGCGGCAACAGTTCACCAACATACAGCGCCTCTACATCATTTGGCACTTACACCATCCTGGACTCTGCTTCCCACCTGATCCTCGCCCAGGAGAGTGTGCATGTGACCGAGTTGAAGAACATCTACTGGTTGGAGACAGAGGGATTAGAGAGATGCCTGCAACACACTGAGGTAAGCTATAACCTATTTTTTGTCTTTGTCAAATGCAATTAATGCTGTTATGCAATGTGTAGGCCTACTTTAGGTACCTTTAGTAATAATGCCTTTATTATTATCCTTACAGGCCCATGGATGCGTAGTTGAAACCCTGGCCACCGACAGGCATCCAAGTGTGAGGGTGCTCTTGAGGGACTCCTATTCTCATATCTGGCATGAGTACGACCTGTGGCACATACAGTAGCCAAAGGTGTGAGGAAACAGCTGTTGGCTATCGGGAAGCCAGAGGTACTGTCATATATTTTATGGTAAACTCAGAACCACCTGAACTTGTCACAATATAGGAATGAATTTGGTTTTATTTATTTTTACAAATGAATTTTCAGACAGAGGCGATCATTCAAGTCAATGACTCAGGTGTCTCATTTGTTCCCTATCTGTCTCAGGTACTGCCATGGGTGAGGGCAGTGGTACTGTGCCGTCACTGCTGGTGGAAGTGTCCAGGTGCTGAAAGGAAAATGGATCACTGAAGTTCACCACATCACAAATGAGCACCAGTGGGTCAATGGAGACTCCCGTAACAGATGTGAACCCCACCCCCACACACACCCGAAGAGGAAGAAACACGCCCCTGGCTGAACACGTCATCAGCAGCTTTTGAGAAAGTTAGAAACGTCGTCCTCAACTCGAGATTGCTAAAGGATCTCGAGAAGGTAATTTTCAAAATATATGTCTGTACATACACTACCGGTCAAAAGTTTGGACACGCCTACTCATTCAAGGGTTTTTCTTTATTTTTACTATTTTCTACATTGTAGAATAATAGTGACGACATCAAAACTATGAAATAACACATATGGAATCATGTAGTAACCAAGAAAGTGTTAAACAAATCAAAATACATTTTACATTTGAGATTCTTCAAATAGCCACCCTTTTGCCTTGATGACAGCATTGCACACACTTGGCATTCTCTCAACCAGCTTCATGAGGTAGTCACCTGGAATCATTTTAATTAACAGGTGTGCCTTCTTAAAAGTTAATTTGTGGAATTTCTTTCCTTCTTAATGCGTTTGAGCCAATAAGTTGTGCTGTGACAAGGTGGGGGGGGGGGGGGGGGGGGGGATACAGAAGATAAGAAGTGGGTGGCACTGTGTGCTGTTTTCGAAGGATGGGTCCTGGCCTCTCGGGGGGCCTAGGGATCCGGGGGGACAGGGGTGGTATGCCGATCACTGGGATGACAACCCAACTTGGGATGGGGAGGGGCTTTAGCGGAGGGAATAGTGGAGAACAATTGGAGGGTTACTTAGTAGCAATGCAAATATCATGGTACAGCTACAGTGCCTTGCAAAAGTATTCATACCCCTTGGCGTTTTTCCTATTTTGTTGCATTACAACCTGTAAATTAAATGGATTTTTATTTGGATTTCATTTAATGGACATACACAAAATAGTCCAAATAGGTGAAGTGAAATGAAAAAAATAACTTGTTTCAAAAATATTGAAAAAATAAATAACGGAAATGTGGTGCAGGCATATGTATTCACCTCCTTTGCTATGAACCCCCTAAATAAGATCTGGTGCAACCAATTACCTTCAGAAGTCACATAATTAGTTAAATAAAGTCCACCTGTGTGCAATCTCAGTGTCACATGATCTGTCACATGATCTCAGTATATAGACACCTGTTCTGAAAGGCCCCAGAGTCTGCAACACCACTAAGCAAGGGGCACCACCAAGCAAGTGGCACCATGAAGAACTTTGAGAATCTCACGGAGCACCATTAAATCCATTATTTAAAAATGGAAAGAATATGACACCACAACAAACCTGCCAAGAGTGGGCCGCCCACCAAAACTTACGGACCAGGCAAGGAGGGCATTAATCAGAGAGGCAACAAAGAGACCAAAGATAACCCTGAAGGAGCTGCAAAGCTCCACAGCGGAGATTGGAGTATCTGTCCATAGGACCACTTTAAGCCGTACACTCCACAAAGCTGGCCTTTATAGAAGAGTGGCCAGAAAAAAAGCTATTGCTTAAAGAAAAAAATAAGCAAACACGTTTGGTGTTCGCCAGAAGGCATGTGGGAGACTCCCCAAACATATGGAAGAAGGTAATCTGGTCAGATGAGACTAAAATTGAACTTTTTGGCCATCATGGAAAACACTATGTCTGGCACAAACCCAACACCACTCATCACTCCGAGAACACCATCCCCACAGTGAAGCATGGTGGTGGCAGCATCATGCTGTAGGGATGTTTTTCATCGGCAGGGACTGGGAAACTGGTCAGAATTTAAGGAATGATGGATGACGCTAAACACAGGGAAATTCTTGAGGTAAACCTGTTTCAGTCTTCCAGAGATTTGAGACTGGGACGGAGGTTCACCTTCCAGCAGGACATTGACCCTAAGCATACTGCTAAAGCAACACTCGAGTGGTTTAAGGGGAAACATTTAAATGTCTTGGAATGGCCTAGTCAAAGCCCAGACCTCAATCCAATTGAGAATCTGTGGTATGACTTAAAGATTGCTGTACACAAGCGGAACCCATCTAACTTGAAGGAGCTGGTGCAGTTTTTCCTTGTAGAATGAGCAAAAATGACAGTGGCTAGATGTGCCAAGCTTATAGAGACATACACCAAGAGACTTGGTATTATTAAATATTTTGCATCTTCAAATCAAATGATACAAACCCCACAAAAAATCTAATTGAATTCCAGGTTGTAAGGCAACAAAATAGGAAAAATGCCAAAGGGGGTGAATACTTTCACAAGCCACTGTATATGGATACTCAATCACTATGGTACCTTTTATTGGAAAATTTACAAACATATATTATAATAAATAGATTTGAAACTTGTATCTTTATATGGTAAGTGTTGAAATAAGTATAGCCAATTATAATATATAATTGTAACGGCTTTGCAGATAATAACAAAATAATATTACTCTGCCCCTACACAGATGGTAACGCGCCGCCGCAACCTTCGCTCTCTCTCTCCCACTACTCTCTCCTCTTCCATCCTATCATCTCTTCCCTCTGCTCAATCCTTCTCCCTCCAATCTCCTGATTCTGCCTCCTCAACCCTCCTCTCCTCCCTTTCTGCATCCTTTGACTCCATGTGTCCCCTATCCTCCCGGCCGGCTCGGTCCTCCCCTCCAGCTCCGTGGCTTGATGACTCATTGCGAGCTCACAGAACAGAGCTCCGGGCAGCTGAGCGGAAATGGAAGAAAACTAAACTCCCTGCCGACCTGGCATCTTTTCACTCCCTCCTCTCTACATTTTCTTCATCTGTTTCTGCTGCTAAGGCCACTTTCTACCACTCTAAATTCCAAGCATCTGCCTCTAACCCTAGGAAGCTCTTTGCCACATTCTCCTCACTGCTGAATCCCCCCCCCCCCTCCTCCCTCTCTGTGGATGACTTCGTCAACCACTTTGAAAAGAAGGTTGACGACATCCGATCCTCGTTTGTTAAGTCTAATGACACTGCTGGTCCTGCTCACACTGCCCTACCCTATGCTTTGACTTCTTTCTCCCCTCTCTCTCCAGATAAAATATTGCGACTAGTGACTGCAGGCCGCCCAACAACCTGCCCGCTTGACCCCATCCCCTCCTCTCTTCTCCAGACCATCTCCGGTGACCTTCTCCCCTACCTCACCTCGCTGATCAACTCATCCTTGACCGCTGGCCATGTCCCTTCCGTCTTCAAGAGAGCGAGAGTTGCACCCCTTCTCAAAAAACCAACACTCGATCCCACTGATGTCAACAACTACAGACCAGTATCCCTTCTTTCTTTTCTTTCCAAAACTATTGAGCGTGCCGTCTTTAGCCAACTCTCTTGCTATCTCTCTCAGAATGACCTTCTTGATCCAAACCAGTCAGGTTTCAGGACTGGTCATTCAACTGAGACTGCTCTTCTCTGTGTCACGGAGGCTCTCCGCACTGCTAAAGCTAACTCTCTCTCCTCTGCTCTTGTCCTTCTAGACCTGTCTGTTGCCTTTGATACTGTGAACCATCAGATCCTCCTCTCCACCCTCTCCGAGCTGGGCATCTCCGGCGCGGCTCACTCCTGGATTGCGTCCTACCTGACCGGTCGCTCCTACCAAGTGGCGTGGCGAGAAGCTGTCTCCGCACCACGTGCTCTCACCACTGGTGTCCCCCAGGGCTCAGTTCTAGGCCCTCTCCTTTTCTCCCTATACACCAAGTCACTTGGCTCTGTCATATCCTCACATGGCCTCTCCTATCATTGCTACGCTGACGATACACAACTAATCTTCTCCTTTCCCCCTTCTGATAACCAGGTGGCGAATCGCATCTCTGCATGTCTGGCCGACATATCAGTATGGATGACGGATCACCACCTCAAGCTGAACCCTGGCAAGACGGAGCTGCTCTTCCTCCCGGGGAAGGACTGCCCGTTCCATGATCTCGCCATCACGGTTGACAACTCCGTTGTGTCCTCCTCCCAGAGTGCGAAGAGCCTTGGCGTGACCCTGGACAACACCCTGTCGTTCTCTGCTAACATCAAGGCGGTGACCCGATCCTGCAGGTTCATGCTCTACAACATTCGGAGAGTACGACCCTGCCTTACACAGGAAGCGGCACAGGTGCTAATCCAGGCACTTGTCATCTCCCGTCTGGATTACTGCAACTCGCTGTTGGCTGGGCTCCCTGCCTGTGCCATTAAACCCCTACAACTCATCCAGAATGCCGCAGCCCGTCTGGTGTTCAACCTTCCCAAGTTCTCTCACGTCACCCCCCTCCTCCGCACACTCCACTGGCTTCCAGTTGAAGCTCGCATCCGTTACAAGACCATGGTGCTTGCCTATGGAGCAGTGAGGGGAACGGCACCTCCGTACCTTCAGGCTCTGATCAGTCCCTACACCCAAACGAGGGCATTGCGTTCATCCACCTCTGGCCTGCTGGCTCCCCTTCCTCTGCGGAAGCATAGTTCCCGCTCAGCCCAGTCAAAACTGTTCGCTGCTCTGGCACCCCAATGGTGGAACAAGCTCCCTCACGACGCCAGGACAGCGGAGTCACTCACCACCTTCCGGAGACATTTGAAACCCCACCTCTTTAAGGAATACCTGGGATAGGATGAAGTAATCCGTCTAGCCCCCCCCCCAAAATTTTTTTTTTTTTAAAATTAAAAAAATTAAAATAAAATAAATAAAAAATAAATAAAATTGTTGTAAAGTGGTTAACCCACTGGCTATAGGGTGAATGCACCTATTTGTAAGTCGCTCTGGATAAGAGCGTCTGCTAAATGACTTAAATGTAAATGTAATGTAAATGTAACTGAGTCAGGTTTGTAGGCCTCCTTGATCGCACATGCTTTTTCAGTTCTGCCCACACATTTTCTATAGGATTGAGGTCACGGCATTGTGATGGCCACTCCAATACCTTGACTTTGTTGTCCTTAAGCCATTTTGCCACAACTTTGGAAGTATGCTTGCAGTCATTGTCCATTTGGAAGACCCATTTGCGACCAAGCTTTAACTTCCTGACTGATGTCTTGAGATGTTGCTTCAATATATCCACATATTTTTCCTTCCTCATGATGCCATCTATTTTGTGAAGTGCTCCTGCAGCAAAGCACCCCCACAGCATGATGCTGCCACCCCCATGCTTCACGGTTGGGATGGTGTTCTTCGGCTTGCAAGCAACCCCCATTTTCTTCCAAACATAACGATGGTCATTATGGCCAAACAGTTCTATTTTTGTTTCATCAGACCAGAGGACATTTCTCCAAAAAGTACAATCTTTGTCCCCATGTGCAGTTGCAAACCGTACTCTGGCTTTTTTATGGCGGTTTTGGAGCAGTGGCTTCTTCCTTGCTGAGCAGCTTTTCAGGTTATGTCGATATAGGACTGGTTTTACTGTGGATATAGATACTTTTGTACCTTTTTCCCCCAGCATCTTCACAAGGTCCTTTGCTGTTGTTCTGGGATTGATTTGCACTTTTCGCACCAAAGTACGTTCATCTCTAGGAGAAAGAACGCGTCTCCTTCCTGAGCGGATTGACGGCTGTGTTGTCCCATGGTGTTTATACTTGCGTACTATTGTTTATACAGATGAACGTGGTACCTTCAGGCGTTTGGAAATTGCTCCCAAGGATGAACCAGACTTGTGGAGGTCTACATTTTTTTTTCTGAGGTCTTGGCTGATTTCTTTTGATTTTCCAATGATGTCAAGCAAAGAGGCACTGATTTTGAAGGTAGGCCTTGAAATACATCCACAGGTACCTCTCCAATTGACTCACATTATGTCAGTTAGCCTATCAGAAGCTTCTAAAGCCATGACATCATTTTCTGGAATTTTACAAGCTGTTTTAAGGCACATTCAACTTAGTGTATGTAAACTTCTGACCCACTGGAAATGTGATACAATGAATTATAAGTGAAATAATCTGTCTGTAAACAATTGTTGGAAACATTACTTGTGTCATGCACAAAGAAGATGTCCTAACCGACTTGCCAAAACTATAGTTTGTTAACAATAAATTTGTGGAGTGGTTGAAAAAAGCATTTGAATGACTCCAACCTAAGTGTATGTAAACATTTTTTACATTTTAGTCATTTAGCAGACGCTCTTATCCAGAGCGACTTACAGTTAAGTGAGTGCATACCTTTTCTTTCTTTTTTTTCATAAACTTCCAACTTCAACTGTAAATGGTACTCAAGAAGGTCTGATTTCATTATTACTGAAACGGGATACAAGTGAGAAATAGAAAAATATCCAGTCCATTAAAAAAATTGGAGGCACCTTACACTTCAGTGTTGTGATGCAAAAATTCTAGCAAAATGTGTAGCACATAGAATTAAAAAGGTATTGTCAGACATTATTCATTCTAATCAGACAGGTTTTTTACATGGATGATACATTGGAGATAATATAAGGCAAGTCCTGGAAACAATAGAACACTATGAAAAATCTGGGAAACAGGCCTACTTTTCATAGCAGACTTTGAAAAGGCATTTGATAAGGTACGACTGGAGTTTATATATAAATGCCTGAAGCATTTCAATTATGGAGAATCTCTTATAAAATGGGTAAAAATCATGTATAGTAACCCTAGGTGTAAAATAGTAAATAATGGCTATTTCTCTAAAAGTTTTAAACTGTCAAGAGGAGTAAAACAAGGTTGTCCACTATCGGCATATCTATTTATTATGGCCATTGAAATGTTAGCTATTAAAATCAGATCCAACAATAATATCAAGGGATTAGAAATCCAGGGCTTAAAAACAAAGGTGTCATTGTACGCTGATGATTCATGTTTTCTTTTAAATCCACAACTTGAATCCCTCCACAGCCTCATAGAGGATCTAGATACATTTTCTAACCTCTCTGGATTACAACCAAATTATGATAAATGTACTATATTACATATTGGATCACTAAAAAATACAATTTTTACATTACCGTGTAGTTTACCAATAAAATGGTCTGATGGTGATGTGGATATACTCGGAATACATATCCCAAATGAAATAAATGATCTCACTCCAATAAATTTTTATAGAAAGTTATTAAAAATAGATAAGATGGAAAGGTAAATACCTGTCTATTTGTGGAAAAATCACCCTGATTAACTCTATATTATTATCCCAGTTTACCTATTTACTTATGGTCTTGCCTATGCCTAGCAAACAGTTTTTGAATTTATATCAGAATGACATTAAATGGGCCTATTTCTAAAATGAATATGAATTCGGAGGACAGAAATGATTAAATATTAAAGCATTAGACCTATCACTAAAAGCTTCAGTCATACAAAAGTTATACTTAAATCCGAACTGGTTCTCTAGCAAATTAGTAAGATTGTCTCCCCCCATGTTCAAGAATGGCCTTTTTCCCTTTATTCAGATTTCTAATAACTGAAAGTGAGAGGTTGTAAAGGAAATCATCTCCCAAATATCACTCTTTCTAAAACAAGTCATAGAAAGTTGGTTGCAATTTCAATTGAATCCTCCAGAAACGATAGAACAAATAATGCAACAAATATTGTGGTTAAACTCAAATTACTAATTGATAAAAAACCATAATCTTTTGATTTTTTTTTACAAAATGTATAATCTTCATAAATGACATCATAGGTAGGAGTGGTGGAGTAATTTCGCACATGCAGCTAACAAAACCATATGGAAATGTCTGCTCTACCCAAAATTACTTCCAAATAATTCAAGCATTACTGCAAAAATGGAAGAGGAAAGGGGAAGGGGGCAAAAGTAAGGAACTTGTCTGTCAGCCCTGCATTAAAGACCATAATTGGTTAAAGGAAACTGTGATAAATAAAAAAGTATACCAGTTTCATTTAAGGACCAAAGGATCGACAGCCATCCCATATAGATTGCAAAATAGTTGGGAAGTTTTTTGACGTACCGATTCATTTTACATTTATATTTTTGTCATTTAGCAGATGCTCTTATCCAGAGCGACTTACAGGAGCAATTCGGGTTAAGTGCCTTGCTCAAGGGCACATCGACAGATTTTTCACCTAGTCGGCTCGGGGATTAGTACCAGCGACCTTTCGGTTACTGGCACAACGCTCTTAACCACTAAGCTACCTGCCGCCCCATTCCGGTTCCATGGCATAGTGTTTATGAACTGATACGCAAAACAACGCCGGATTCAAAACTTGGAATTTTTCAATTTAAATTATTATACAAAATTCTTGCTACATATAGAATGTTATTTATATAGGGGATACAATCTTCCCAGCTCTGCAGATTTTGCTGCGAATAGACAGAATCATTAGATCATTTGTTTTGGTATTGTCCATTTGTAGCTTGTTTTTGATCACAGGTCCAGGAATGGCTGAAGGATTGCAATATTTAACTGGAGCTAACTCTGCAGATAGCACGACTGGGTGATCTGAAAAGTCATAGTCAATCGATCAATAATATAATAATAATTTTTGCAAAAACTATTATTTTCAATTTACAATCTGTAGAAACAATGAGAATAGAAGGGTTCAGAACTTTTGTGAAACATCACAGTACAGTTGAAAAAATATATGGCAAATAGAAATCCAATATGGATGGTGTTAAGAGATAGATGGGAGGTGTTGAATGGAGCTGAAGGATGGGACTAATAACAACTAACAACAACTAATAACAACAAGATAACTAATGTAAAGCATACTGTGTCCATAATAAGTATATAGGTTATAGGTTGAGAGCTTTTGTGAAAGAGCACAGTTAGAAAGAAATGGCATATAGAAGCATACCAGATGGACATCATGAAAATTATCGGCAATGTTGTGGGTGGAGGAAGTTCAGGAGTGAAAACAAACAAAATATAATTATTGTAAGATTGACTGTGTCCATAAAATGTACATAGTATGTATAAGCTGGAAGTAGAGGCCTAAGTGTGAAGGGATGATCTCCACATGTGTATTTCCCACCGTAAAGCATGGAGGAGGAGGTGTTATGGTGTGGGGGTGCTTTGCTGGTGACACTGTCTGTAATTTATTTTGTGTTAAAAAGTCGACAATCTCCACAATATCATCAAATAGCCATCACATATTATATAGTATGCACATAGCCCAGTGTTCCACAGTATGGATGGCGGAGGTCGGTTAGACGGGAGCTCATCTGCTGGCTGAGATGAAATTACCAAAAATGATTTGTGTAACTCCTATCTGGCTCTAGGGTCATCCCAGCAGACCCTCCTGAGTGCCCAATTTGTGTGTATTAGACAGTTTTGTATGTTATGATGATTTATGATACGTTCCGGGATGGCCCTGTTTTAGGTGGGAATTCAGTTCTGTTTTGGAAAATTGACTGGGGAGGCTGCTTTAGCCTGGTACACCCCCACCTGTCTAACCTGATAGAGACAGGGTAAGCCTGCTTGAGACTCAGTTCGTTTGGCTTTGTAAATATTGTAAATATCTTTATCGGATACCACTACTTGAATAATGTAAATAAATATCAACAGTTATGCTCCCGAACCTTCTGCCTCCTGCTGAATATCTGACCGCATCTCTACACTACCTGTTTTACATGTTTTTTTGTTTTTATTTACAATACATTTGTAATGTGTGCTTTTTGTCAAACAAAGTGCCAACTTGAGTGTCTAAGATCTCAAACTAGCTGCTCAGTGTAATTACCATTGCTTCCACAAGATGGCAGTGCTTCCCTAAGCTACAGTGCTATGAAAAAGTATTTGCCCCCTTTCTAATTTTCTCTACTTTTGCATATTTGTGATACTGAATGTTATCAGATCTTCAACCAAAACCTAATATTAGATAAAGGAACATAAGTGAACAAATAACACAACAATTACATTTTTATTTAATAAACAAAGTTATGCAACACCCAATTCCCCTGTGTGAAAAAGTAATTGCCCCCTTACACTCAATAACTGGTTGTGCCACCTTTAGCTGCAATGACTCCAACCAAATGCTTCCTGTAGTTGTTGATCAGTCTCTCACATCGCTGTGGAGGAATTTTGGCCCACTCTTCCATGCAGAACTGCTTTAACTCAGTGACGTGTGGGATTTCAAGCATGAACTGCTCGTTTCAAGTCCTGCCACAACATCTCAATTGGGATTAGGTCTGGACTTTGACTAGGCCATTCCAAAACTTCCAATTTGTTGCTTTTTAACAATTTTCATGTCGACTTGATTGTGTGTTTTGGATCATTGTCTTGCTGCATGACCCAGCTGCGCTTCAGCTTCAGCTCACAGATGGATGGTCTGACATTCTCCTGTAGAATTCTCTGATACAGAGCAGAATTCATGGTTCCTTCTATTAAGGCAAGTCGTCCAGGTCCTGAGGCAGCAAAGCATCCCCAAACCATCACACCACCACCACCATGCTTGACCTTTGGTATGATGTTCTTACTGTGGAATGCAGTGTTTGGTTTTCGCCAGGCATAATGGGACCCATCTCGTCCAAAAAGTTGACTCAAGTTTGCCAAAAAGCACCTGGATGATCATCAAGACTCTTGGAAGAACGTTTTATGGACAGATGATTCAAAAGTATAACTTTTTCACATAGGGGAATTGGGTGTTGCATAACTTTGTTTATGAAATAAATGAAATAAATATGTAATTGTTGTGTTATTTGTTCACTTATGTTCCCTTTATCTAATATTAGGTTTTGGTTGAAGATCTGATAACATTCAGTATCACAAATATGCAAAAGCAGAGCAGTTGCTATTCTTGCCCCGAGAACGAACTTTTCGACCTGGGGCAATGATCGGCTCAAACATGAAATATTTCAGGAGGTTTATTGGCTTTCTAACTATTTCCTCCTCTTCCATTAATTCATTTTCTGACTTAGAGCTACTGCTGCTCTCGGTAAATTCAGCCACTTTTGGGAATTCCAAAACTTTCTCTCCTACCAGTGACGCGACAATGGCAATATGGCGAGATGGCAATATTTACACTTAGAGTTAGCTTTTGGGAATTTCAAAACTTCAGCATTAACGTTTCCTACAGATTTCCTCATGATTCTATTTAAAGTCATGTTTACAAATTGTTCCGAGAACATTAAGAAAACTTTCCATTAAACCACAAGAAAACTATAGTAACGTTTAGAAAACGTTCTAAGAATGTTATTTAAAAACATACATTCTGTTCTCAGCATGAACAAAATGTTCCTCTATCTTGTTAAGTGTGTTCAGATGTGTTGGCCAAGCCCACTAATTGGCCACACCTGAGGTTAATGAGTGCTTGTTTCCTTTGAAATGGGATGTGTTTGAATAGACTAAAATGAACAGCTTTGTATGTGTAAAAAAACATGGCATGCTAATTCCATGGATAGAGAACAGAAGATTATAGGTTGGAATCTCACTGATTCTCTGTCATAATAAATAATACATGTATTTGCATGATTAATGCTTAAGCAAATTCATTTCCATGTGTCCCATCTGTGCTTGGAGTTCAAGAAAGTTAACCCAACATAAGCTAGCAGTGTTATTAAAAGTCTTATTGAAATATTCAGTGAATGTTTTAAGGAAGGTATTCAAAAACCACCAAATAACAAGTATCATCCGCATATAGATGAAGTTTACAATTTTTAACAGATTGACAAATAGTGTTTATATGAATAGTGAAGAGAACAGGTCCCAAAATAGCCCCCTGTGGTACACCTTTATGTACTACAAGAAATTCAGACTTAATTCAGACTTGGCCTGAGTTCTAGCACTAAGATAATCATGAAACCATGAACAGGCGTCAGAGCTCAGGCCTATCGAGGACAACTTATTCAATAAAATAGCATGATCAACAGTATCAAAAGCTTTTGAAAGGTCCACAAACAAAGCAGCACATTTCATTTTAGTGTCTAAAGCATTGAGAAGATCATTAACAACTAAAGTGGTTGCTGTAATAGTGCTATGCACCCCGTAGTGCCAGAAGACATGAGTAAACAGGGCCTCCGCAGTCTGCAGGGCCGTGGGGAGACCGGGCAGAGGAAGGAGGTGGCAGGCTTTTGAAAAGCGGTCCACAACGACCAGGATGGTGGTGTTACCCTGAGAGAGGGGAAGATCAGTGAGAAAGTCAATACACAGGTGGGACCATGGCCGTTGTGGAACTGGTAAGGGCTGTAACTTACCCGCTGGGAGGTGCCTATGTGCCTTACTCTGGGTGCACACCGAGCAGGAGGAGACATACATGTCCTTAGCCAAGGTAGGCCACCAGTACTTTCCGGTCAGGCAGCGCACTGTACGACCGATACCTGGGTGACCAGAGGAGGGGGACGTGTGTGCCCAATAGATCAGACGGTCACGGACAAGAGACGTACAGCAGCCCAGCTGGACACTGAGGTGGAGATGGCTCTGTGCGTAACGCCCGCTCTATGTCCGCGTCCACAGCCCATACTCCCGGCGCCACAATACAGGAGGCCGGGAGTATGGGGGTGTTGTCTATGGGCTTCTCCTCTGTGTCGTACAGCCTTGCCAGTGCGTCTGCCTTCATGTTCTTCGTACCCGGGATGTATGATAGAGTAAAATCAAACCGGGTGAAGAATAGGGCCCACCTGGCCTGGCGAGGGTTCAGCCTCCTCACTGCCCGGATGTACTCCAGGTTACGGTGGTCCATCCAGACGAGGAAAGGGTGTTTCTCCCCCTTGAGCCAGTGCCTCCACACGGTCAGGGCTTGGACAACAGCCAACAGCTCCCGATCACCAACGTCGTAGTTCTGCTCCGCCGGGCTGAGCTTCTTGGAGAAGAAGGCACAGGGGCGGAGCTTGGGTGGCATGCCCGAGTGTTGAGATAGGACAGAGCCTATCCCTACCTCGGACGCATCCACCTCCACTACGAACAGTAGTGATGGATCAGGATGGGCCAGTACCGGGGCTGAGGTGAACAGAACACTCAGGTTACTGAAGGCCCTGTCAGCATCAGCAGACCAGTGGAGCCGGGACGGCCCACCCTTCAACAGAGATGTGATGGGAGCTGCGACCTTGCCAAAGCCCCGGATAAACCTCCGATAGTAGTTGGCGAAGCCAATAAAGCGCTGTACCTCCTTAACCGTGGTTGGAGTCGGCCAATTACTGACGGCTGAAATGTGATCTCCCTCAATCTCCACACCTGAGGTGGTAATGTGGTATCCGAGGAAGGAGACGGACTGTTGGAAAAACAGACACTTTTCTTCCTTGGCATGAAGCTCATGTTCCAACAGTCGGGCCAGCACTTTGAGAACCAGGGACACATGCTCGGCGTGCATAGCGGAATACACCAGAATGTCATCAATGTAGACCACTGCACTGCGACCAAGCATGTCCCGAAACACCTCGTTCACAAAGGACTGGAAGACTGATGGAGCATCAAACCGTACGGCATCACCAGGTATTCGTAATGCCCCGTGGTTGTGCTGAATGCTGTCTTCCACTCGTCCCCCTCTCGGACACGCACCAGGTTTAACGCACTCCGGAGATCTAATTTTGTGAAGAAGCGCGCCCCATGTATTGACTCGATCACACATGGAATGTGGGGTAGAGGATAACTATAACGTATTGTCCCCTTGTTCAGTGCTCGGTAATCAATGCAAGGGCGCAGATCTCCGTCTTTCTTCTTCACAAAAAATTAACTTGAGGAGGTGGAGGGACGTATGAACCCCTGACGCAGGGACTCGGAAACGTATGTCTCCATCGCCTCCGTTTCAGCCTGTGTCAGGGAATACACATGACTCCTGAGAGGCACAGGGTCTACCCAGAGGTTTATCGCGCAATCCCCCGCCCGATGAGGTGGTAATTTGGTCGCCTGCGTTTCAGAAAACGCGTGCACCAAATCTAAGTATTCGGGGGGAATGCACACGGTGGAGGTAGTGTCTGGACTTTCCACTGTTGTTGGACCAACGGAAACACCTAGACACCTACCCTGACACTCTCGCGACCACCCCGTGAGAACCCTCTGCGGCCATGAAAAGGTGGGGTTGTGTAGTGCTAACTGGGGAAATCAGAAGACTCAATAATAAAAAAGGTGACTTGCTCTCTATGGGTCTCGTGCGTAACCATGGTGACTGGTGCTGTAACTTCCTTTACGAACCCGGACCCTAGTGGTCGACTGTCAAGTGCTCTAATGGGGAGTGGAATGGATAGGGGAACAAATGTAATGCCTAGACTATGTGCAAATGACCTGTCCATAAAGTTACCAGCTGCGCCTGAATCGACCAGTGCCTTACACTGGGGAACTACTGTGTAATCAGGAAAGTAGACGGGTAGGGTACAGTGCGCAGAAGAGGGCTCTGAACGAGTGTGGGTGTTCGATACCTGGGGTGACGCAAGAGTGCTCTGCCTGCCGCCTCCAGCGTGCAGGAGAATGTCCTCTCTTGCCATTAGAGTGACACTGGCGCTGTCGTCCTCTGCTCTCCCGGATCGCCGTTCCACCCAGCTCCATCAGCTCATGATCCAGGTTGGGGGGTTGGGGGACGTCCTCTAGCATCCAACAGGTTGTCCAACCGGATGGCCATGTCCACCAGTTAATTGAAGGACAACATGGTGTCCCGGCAGGCTAGCTCCCTTCGGACGTCCTCTCGTAGATGGCACCGGAAGTGGTCGAAGAGGGCCCGCTCGTTCCACCCGGACCAGACGCTAGAGTTCGAAACTCCAGGGCGAGGTCCTGCGCGGTCCTCGTCCCCTGCCTCACGTGGACCAGCCGCTCGTCCACCTCTCTACCTTCGGGCGGGTGATCGAAGATGGCCCGAAAGAGGCGAGCGAACTCCCCGTAGTTGTCCACGTGGCTCCTTCACTCCAGACCACATTGGCCCATTCCAGGGCTTTCCCCGAGAGGCAGGAGACGAGGGCGGACACCTTCTCCCGCTCCGATGGAGCCGGGCTGATGTTTGAATAGTACAACTCCAGTTGTAGGAGGAATCCCTGCCAGAGAGCAGCTGTCCCGTCGAAATCCAGTGGTCGGGATATATGCATCCCTCTGGGTGCTGGGGTGTGGGTGGCTGGATCCGGTCGGCCAGCTGATCCATCGCTTCTGCCAAGCTGGCTAGCATCGTCGAATGCTCCCGGACCCGTGCCATGACTCCAGGCATGTGCTCCTCTCCTGCTGACTCCATTTCGGGTGTGTGATTATGTGATGGGTGAGTTGAAGGAGTCAGGCGCAGGAGGGTAAATCACAGAATAACAGGGTTTATTCCGGAAAACAGAGTTACGCAGTCTAATTGGCAAAACAGGCGCACCTAAACCAACAAGGTACACAGGGGAAAATAACCCGGCGATACAAAATACAAGGAGCTCCACTGAGCTTCACTATCCTCACAATAAACAATCACACACAAAGACAAGGGGGCAGAGGGAACACTTATACAGGTACTGATGAGGGGATATGAACCATGTGTGTGTAATGAACAAGACAAAACCAATGGAATTATGAAATGAGGAGCGGCAATGGCTAGAAGGCCGGTGACGACGAACGCCGACGCCTGCACGAACAAGGAGAGGTGGCAGCTTCGGAGGGAGTAGTGAAAATATCACAGCTAATCACAACACTGTGAAACACAACACTATGAAACACTAATACTGTGAAACACTATCATTCAACTATTAGCGGCAGATACATTATGGACATTTTCAGAAATTACAAAAATAAAATAAAAATCGTATTTGTAGCACCTTTAAGAGTAGATGCGTGCCCAAATTTATTTTTTTTCCCCCCATGTAAGTGTTTGCCACTGTTATTGCCATTGAAATGCATTGGAAGCTCATATAAATATTGTTGTAGCACAGAAAGTATAGATGCTATCAAAAATATTTTCTCAAGCAATCTACATTGGAAGTTCGTTTTGTGTTAATAGCTTAAATCGTTTAAGGGCTAGAGTGATTTCAAATAATAAGAATAAGAATAAGAATAAGAATAAGACTATGTAAGAAATCTAGAGTTGTGCTTTGCCTTCAGCAAGCACACCTAATAAATAAATAAATACCTGGAGAATACGGGAAGTGGCCAGTATCTAATTTCATCCCCAAAGACCTGGCGGAAGTTCTTACTTAGGCCCAGACTGAAGCCATTCTTATCTGCCCCATGACGGAATGGTGGCGCACGGAACGCCTCTGAGGAACAATAGAATAGAATATGATCAGTGTTGAACCAAAACTGAGGAGAGATCTAGTTTTGCAACATAGAGAACATATGCAATCTAGATGTTTCATAACTCAAAGGAAACTGAGAGAAATACTTCATTGCATTATGTTGTGGGTACTTATGTAACTGCTGAATCAATAGCAACACTATAAGTCTAATGTCTAATAAGTCTAATGCATGGATAAGAAACATTTTGAGACATCAGTTGTCAAATATCCTCTTGTGGAACAGATTGATGAGAGTTTGTTATTCTCAAAGGGTGGGGAGATTTGCTGTTTAAAAGCCTGCTACAACTGCAGACTAATACCTTCTACTCCATCTCACTGAACTGCCATTTGTACAGCAAAGATAAAAATCAGCTACAGTGAGGGAAAAAAGTATTTGATCCCCTGCTGATTCTGTACGTTTGCCCACTGACAAAGACATGATCAGTCTATAATTTTAATGGTAGGTTTATTTGAACAGTGAGAGACAGAATAACAACAAAAAAATCCAGAAAAACGCATGTCAAAAATGTTATAAATTGATTTGCATTTTAATGAGGGAAATAAGTATTTGACCCCTCTGCAAAACATGACTTAGTACTTGGTGGAAAAACCCTTGTTCGCAAACACAGAGGTCAGACGTTTCTTGTAGTTGGCCACCAGGTTTGCACACATCTCAGGAGGGATTTTGTCCCACTCCTCTTTGCAGATCTTCTCCAAGTCATTAAGGTTTCGAGCCTGACGTTTGGCAACTCGAACCTTCAGCTCCCTCCACATATTTTCTATGGGATTAAGGTCTGGAGACTGGCTAGGCCACTCCAGGACCTTAATGTGCTTCTTCTTGAGCCACTCCTTTGTTGCCTTGGCCGTGTGTTTTGGGTCATTGTCATGCTGGAATATCCATCCACGACCCATTTTCAATGCCCTGGCTGAGGGAAGGAGGTTCTCACCCAAGATTTGATGGTACATGGCCCTGTCCATCGTCCCTTTGATGCGGTGAAATTGTCCTGTACCCTTAGCAGAAAAACACCCCCAAAGCATAATGTTTCCACCTCCATGTTTGACGGTGGGGATGGTGTTCTTGGTGTCATAGACAGCATTCCTCCTCCTCCAAACACGGTGAGTTGAGTTGATGCCAAAGTGCTCGATTTTGGTCTCATCTGACCACAACACTTTCACCCAGTTCTCCTCTGAATAATTCAGATGTTCATTGGCAAACTTCAGATGGGCCTGTATATGTGCTTTCTTGAGCAGGGGGACCTTGCGGGCGCTGCAGGATTTCAGTCCTTCATGACGTAGTGTGTTACCAATTGTTTTCTTGGTGACTATTGTCCCAGCTGCCTTGAGATCATTGACAAGATCCTCCCATGTAGTTATGGGCTGATTCCTCACTGTTCTCATGATCATTGCAACTCCACGAGGTGAGATCTTGCATGGAGCCCCAGGCCGAGGGAGATTGACGGTTATTTTGTGTTTCTTCCATTTGCGAATAATCGCACCAACTGTTGTCACCTTCTCACCAAGCTGCTTGGCGATGGTCTTGTAGCCCATTCCAGCCTTGTGTAGGTCTACAATCTTGTCCCTGACATCCTTGGAGAGCTCTTTGGTCTTGGCCATGGTGGAGAGTTTGGAATCTGAATGATTGCTTCTGTGGACAGGTGTCTTTTATACAGGTAACAAGCTGAGATTAGGAGCACTCCCTTTGTTGTTGTTATTCTGTCTCTCACTGTTGAAATAAACCTACCATTAAAATTATAGACTGATCATTTCTTTGTCAGTGGGCAAACGTACAAAATCAGCAGAGGATCAAATACTTTTTTCCCTCACTGTATTTCTAATTGACTTTATGTAATAACTAATGCCAATGAACCAAAGAGCCTGAGTACCCTGCTCTCTGAGGACAGATCTATGCCTTCAGGTCTGCTGGCTGTTCTGAGCTGTGGTTTGGCTGACTTCTCTTCCTCTAAAGGCCTGTCCAGCAGGGCTACCTGACCAGTGTCTATTTCTAAGCCTCTTACTCCTCTGAGCCTCCTCTTGGCGTTATAACAGACTCCCTGAGTAATCCACTCACTCCAATCTGAGACTGCTCTCTCTGTCTGTCTGTCTGATATTGGCCATGACAAAGATACATCGAATCATACCACAGATGAGGGACTCAATCTCTGTTTTTATTGGATGTGGAGAAAAATTGAATAAAGTCCCTATACTTGGAGACTCAGTCAGTGCACCCAGACTAGGTCTATTTACACTATGTTTAGTGAGACACCAGTGAGATGCTCTCAAAAACAGCCCTTACCTAGAGTGGATCTGTTCTTGCAGACCAGCCAGCAGTGGTAGACGAACAGTGAGGCCAGACTGACAGAGAACATAGAAGCAGCGAAGAACAGGAACATTATATGGAATTTAGCCTGGCTGTCAGGCAGACCATCCTGAGGGAGCAGTTCCACACAAACACAATGCATTAGACTTCTAGTATCTGCAAGTGCACATTAAACATTACCTCTCTATTGAAGTTACTGTAAGGAAAGTATGTCATCTAGTTGGGTGTTAGCGTTTGTTAGCTAGGACTAGGTCACTACAAAACTAGTTTAGGGGGAGCTTAACCAATCAGTGTGCATCGTCCTCAAATTAAATGCCACTGATTGGCTGATTGGCTCATACCAGTTATTCTAACAGACGGTCATGTGTTGTACCTCCAGCCTTGCAGAGAAATCAGAATGCCAAAAACATAACATGAAACAGTGATTTTAAAGTTATACACCAAGCATCATCTTTCATACTGTATTCTCCCCCTAATGAACATGGATATAGAGAGATATAGATATATAAGACAGTAAACTATAATTAGAAATGCAATCATTCTACTGATTTAGATTCTACAGAATGTAAATTATTCAGAAGTTTACAACGAAGATATTGTACTCACGATCCAGAATTTAATGAAGTACTGTAAATCTGTAGCAGTGATGAAAAGGCAATATAATAAGGAGTATGCCAGGAACAGCATGAAAAACTTATAGTTGGAGAAGCCCACACAGTTATTCACCCTGTCACATTCCAAAACAATAAGGCAATGCTCCAAGTCAATATCACACAATATGGGGAAAAAAAACATACAGTTTGACTGCAACATAGATTGTAAGAATGTCCCCAAACAGAAATGGACAAGGCTGAAATATCATCTACACTATATATACAAAAGTATGTGGACACCCCTTCAAATTAGTGGATTAGGCTATTTCAGCCACACCCGTTGCTGACAGGTGTATAAAATCGATCACACAGCCATGACAAACATTGGTAGTAGAATGGCCTTATTGAACAGCTCAGTGAATTTCAACGCGGCACCGTCATAGGATGCCACCTTTCACCCTGCTAGAGCTGCCCCGGTCAACTGTAAGTGCTGTTATTCTGAAGTGGAAACGTCTAGGAGCAACAACGTGGTAGGCCACACAAACTCACAGAACGGGACCGCCGAGTGCTGAAGCGTGTAGCGGGTAAAAAAATCTGTCCTCAGTTGCAACACTCACTACCGAGTTCCAAACTGCCTCTGGAAGCAACGTCAGCACAAAGACTGTTTGTCGGGAGCTTCATGAAATGGATTTCCAATGCCGAGCAGCCGCACACAAGCCTAAGATCACCATGCGCAATGCCAAGCGTCGGCTGGAGTGGTGTAAAGCTCGCCGCCATTGGACTCTGGAGCAATGGAAACGTGTTCTCTGGAGTGATGAATCACGCTTCACCATCTGGCAGTCCGACAGATGAATCTGGGTTTGACGGATGCCAGGAGAACGCTACCCGCCCCAATGCATAGGGCCAACTGTAAAGTTTGGTGGAGGAGGAATAATGATCTGGGGCTGCTTTTCATGGTTCGGGCTAGGCCCCTCAGCATACAATGACATTCTTGACAATTCTGTGCTTCCAACTTTGTGGGAACAGTTTGGAGAAGGCCCTTTCCTGTTTCAGAATGACAATGCCCCCGTGCACAAAGGGAGGTCCATACAGAAATGGTTTGTCGAGATCGGTGTGGAAGACTGGCCTGCACAGAGCCCTGACCTCAACCCCATCGAACACCTTTGGGATGAATTGGAACGCCGACTGCAAGCCAGGCCTAATCGCCCAACATCAGTGTCCGACCTCACTAATGCTCTTGTGGCTGAATGGAAGCAAGTCCCCACAGCAATGTTCCAACATCTAGTGGAAAGCCTTGGAAAGCCTTCCCAGAACAGTGGAGGCTGTTATAGCAGCGAAAGGGGGACCAACTCTATATTTATGCCAATGATTTTGAAATGAGATGTTCGACGAGCAGGTGTCCACATACTTTTGGTCATGTAGCGTATATCGTAGACAGACATCTGTTAAGCCCTTGACGACAATGGAAAAAGCTATCTATTTATCAAATGAGATTTAAACACTATTACAAATCATACAGGGACCTAATGGAAAATATTGTTTATTTCCCTAGAATAATTAATAAAACATCACTTATATTTAGTATGAGATCATACAGTAACAATACATACCACGGGCAATGGTGATCCATCTTTAGGATGCATCTGTAAAACAACAGTAAGGAACCTCAGTGACAGCTAGAATATTCTCCTACACATTAAAAAGAGTTACAGCAGAGTTCTTATTAACAGTACATAGGACCATGAGCAAAGCCATACTTATCACAGACTGAGCAATGGTGACATCGATCAGGCTTGACCAGCTGGCAGCGATCACAGAAACGGATAGCTGAGGAGAGACAGCAAGAGACAGCGTTAGCATGGTCAATTAGACACCATTGTCAGCCTATCCACCCCACTGATAAATAACAAATGAAATTGACTTTTGATTGCCAAAGGCCAGTGCTTCTGGTGTGTCGCTACACACTGCTCTGTCAACAGCAAGTATTGAAAGGTTTTAGGGGTACCATAGGCCTATGTTCTTTTGTTCATCACCATTTCTGTAATTGTGTTCAACAACTGAAATGCTATAGAAATATCTTTGTATTGTAAACAGAGAATGTCAAATGAAAATGGTTTGTCAATTAAATAAAGAATGTATAACAATGAAAGCACCTATAACAATGAAATTGTTATACTGGTGGATTGGTAAAAGTCACAGGGCAGAATTGCATTGAACCATCCATCACAGTTAAGACGTTTATCAGCGTGTGTTCTGTACCTCCAGACATGGTGCGGGTGTAGATGGGTAAATCCTTGGCTAGCCTTCTAAGAATCTCCTGTTGAGACTCTCCGCGGTCCTCACGCTCCAACAGCTCCTTGTCTGAGTAGGACAGGTGGAACTACAGAGGAGAGGATGGAGGAACATAATAAGAAGCATCCTGTGCCTCTAGCATACTGCAGGCCTATATCCATTACTAATGAGATACACTTCCCATTACAGCACTTATCAAAGAATATGATAATGCAAGTGATCTAAATGATGTGTAGCTCTGAGTGCTGGAGGACTGCAGTACAGTATTGTTGTGTGTCGCAAGGCTGATCAGTCATTTGCAGTTCTATATTTCCCCTTTCCTTCTGATTCCTTCTGCCTGAGCAGCTAGATTGGTTGGAGAGCCACAGCACTGCTACATTATTACTTTGAGGCACTCAGGCATTTTATGATTGAAGGCTAAGGACTAATAACTTCAACAATAACAAACAGCATGGTACCCAGTGCCACATATATCACTTTTATTGCGACATCACCACCCACTGAATAATCTAACAAATAAATACTACAGTATGAAGGAAAACATTGTTATGTGGTGACCTGAATGTTAAGTTCTCTCCCCTTGAATGCACACAATGAAACAGAGCACTCAGTAGTGTAAGGAGGATTTTTGAGTGTCGTCTGAAGCACATGGATTCAACAACAACAAGCACTGAATCCGAGTGGTCAGGAGAAGTGCTATTAGAGTGCTCCTTCAGGCAGTTGGAGAAGAATGTAATATCACACTAAATATCACTCTCAATCATAGAAGGAGAGACTGTAGCCTAGTTCTGCACCTCTCCCTGTACCTCATCATCGAGACTTGTCTAGAGCCGTGTGGGTGACTGTGGTCAGACGCACGCACCAAGGTTATTATAGTTTTCCGTTTATATATTCGTTTTTATTTCTATTCGTTTTAAGATTTTATTTGAAATTCAGTTTAGTTTGTTAGTTTTCAGATCCACTTTATTAGTTTTTATTCAGTTTAAGTTTTATAAAAAAAAATATTTTGTTTTTATATTAATTTCGTTTCAGTTTTAGTGTTAGGGACAGAAATGTGTGGGAGGCTAGGAGCCATTTATGTGTTTTGGGGATGTCACTTCTTGCCACTGTGTGGCAGTAATGCATAGGTTAGTTTAGGTTTAAAGGTAGACACAATTTCTGTAACAACCAGGAGGGTTGAAGCACGAGGCTAAACTTCTCTACTGTTTTGGTCCCGTAGCTACCACGTTGTAGCAGCATGAAACACAGCTGTGCACATGCGCAGATACTCTGTGTGACGGTGTAAGAGCAAAGTCTTGCATAATGGGTGCGTTCAAGCGAATCACTTTGGTCAAGTCGGTGACCATCGTGTGTTGCATTCTGGGGATTGTCTGACTTGCATCTACATGTCAACTGCATGAACTTTACAACAATAATGTGATCAAAGGTCATGAAGTTTTGACTGCAAGTTTCTGCAGTTGCTCTTCACCAACTTCATCCTGCAGCATCGCCTGCATTGTGGGAGGCTCTATTGTCAACCAATCATCAGGGTGCTTTTGTTTGACCCACGTGAACATGACCAAAGACATGAAAGAGGAACCAATTTGCCGCGATTTATGTGTACAGTGGATATATACAAATACATGTGATATTTGAGGCTCTTTCTCAATAAGTGATTGTACAATGTACACACATAATATTCTATTATGATTTCAGATTGTGTGATATGGTGGTTAGATCCATGTTTATTTCGACATTATAAAGAAAACATTTAATAAACAATGGCAACACTACCATGTTGATCTGAGCCTTGCTGTTGGAAAACCACATTAGTGTCCGACTTTCGGCTGTCGCATATGCACCTCCCCCGACTTTCGTCTACTGTCGGTTGCTTTAGCCTTACTACTCAAACACGCCGAATACCTGTGGTGCTGTTTGTGGCAACGTCATCTCACTGAGTCTACCTTTCAATTATAAAGTAAATCTCAATGTGACCCGCCAGATTCAGAAACTTGAAAATCCCATTCGAAAAAAAGTTTGTAAACCCCATTAGATTTTGAAACCACCCCCCCCTCAAACTGAACATAATTCATGTTGGTTTTGATTTTACTTCAGTTCGTTTTGGAGTCAAAGATAATAGTTTCAGTTTAATTTTAGTTTTTCAAATGGATTTGTGAATTATTTTATTTAAGTTTACTAAATGTTTTTTCATTAGTTTTAGTTTCAGTTCTAGATTACTATAACAACGGTGGCACACACACACACACACACACACTCACCTCTTTCATGGGGTTCATGGGCTTGGTGAAGATGGTCTGCCAGTAGGCCCAGGTAAACAAGATGAAGGCAACATGATAGGCCAGCAGGTAAACAACTGGAAATAGAAAGACATACAGAAAGACAATTGTAGAATGATGATTTATTGGGAAAGATGGGTTGATCTGTGGCTTTCTGAAGGGTGGAATTGATGAGTGTTGGAATAATTATATACACAAATGTAGGTCCTCCAATCAGGGGTGAGGGCAGGGCTGGGATTATTGTATGTTTTTAGATTTTTGTGGTTTGGCTTCATGCTGTGAGCGGTGTGTATCCTGGTCCTGGTAGTTATGGGTTCGCTCGCTTCCATGCCCGTCCGGGCATCGGGCGGGGCTTGGTTTTTCCCGCCCTTGGAAAATCCCCTTTGGGTCGGGAGCGGGGCCTTGCCGTGTCGGCGTCTCGGGGCGGGTGGGAGCGAGCACACCCTCTGACCAGAGCACCCACTGTAGGAGTGGCCATTTGTATTGTCTGTATTGTATTGTTGTTTTAAAGAAAACATTTGTATATCCCTCAAAACAAATTGTACAAAGGGAAAAAAAGACATACAGCTCACTGTGCAGGCAAGTCATGTCTGCTAGCAGCTAGATCTCTGATACAGTTTTCGAATAGACCAACAAAAATGCCCTGTTTCCCATTAACTTAAAGTCAATAAAGTTATTATTCCTTTCCCACACTTTGAACAGAGCACATTTTTCCTAAGAACCCCCAAAGGAGAAATTGTGGCGGCTTTGGGTCAGCTTGACTAAGGGCTCTATTCAAACAGATCCGCTTTAGCCGACATACGCATAGCGGTTGTTTTGGCAGTGTCGGAGGTGGAAATGCAGAGGTAAAACCACAAGCGGCTCCTGGCATTATAGCCTACCTAAAGCCTACACAGAGTCACATTAAGAGAAATCCCATGCAGCCTTGTTAACAAGTTTGAACTTGTTGAGATGTAATATACACCTCGATTAGGCTGATAGAAATACTCATTATTTTGTTTCATGATTTTCAGTTAGAGTCATTATTTCTATATAGCCTACACAGTCCCTAACACTCTCGTTCCGAACTTCTAACACGAGTAGGATGGGTGTGGCTTCGTGACAATGATCAAGAGCAGCTGCTCACCGATTTGACAGCTCCAACACAGTTACACCTCTGACACTACCAAAACATCAGCTATGCGGATGTCGGCTATCGCAGGTTAACGCTTGATCTGATTGAATCTAGGCCTAACTTTGCTTAGATAAGGCTCTGGCAAAGATAACAGAAGTCCTTTTTGCTTTTGGGATCTTATTTATTCAGGAAGCCCTCTTACATAGCCTTTAATAATAACAGTGAAAATTAGTTTCCAAATGGTTTTGAGTAAACAAACATAATTGGAATCCATGAAACTGACTATAAACTGCATGCTTGACTGACATTTTTTCTAAAAGACAGGTTGGGGTTAGACTATGATGAAGCGTGTAGTGATGCTTAGGCTAGCTACAGTAAATGTCTCTATTGGGTCCCAGCCTGTGTTGATGAGGGACTTGGGGAACATCCTATTCAACTGCTTCCAACTGCGTACTCCCTGACCCATCATGCAACATCATCCTCATTCCTGGGTGTCTCTCCTGACTCTAACTGTGTATATAACAGATTCAGGCCTGGCAGAGGAAACAGAAAGTTCTTAGACAAGCACTTTAACAGACCTACTTCCCCTGCCCACAATGGTACTAACCACCTGAGCGGCAGTTGGTCAGACTAATGGCTACTGTTGGCACACGACTGACCATTGATAAGCCTCAATCCTCTGGGTTATTCATCAGTGCTGGGTTCACTGAGACAGACAGGCACTACTAATGGCATGGCATCAGTGTTCATCATATCATACTGTAGAAAAAAACTATATCGGTCAGGGCACTTACTCTTTTCTCCAATGTTGTCGATGGATTCTGAAAGGAAAAGATGAGAAATGTGCAGTCATGTCTCTGTATTTAGTTACCGTAAAAAAAATCAACGTTTACTGCATAACACCCGAAAAAATACGAATGTAAATGCTTTGAACATTTTCAGCAGCATCCCTCTTCAGTATAATGTGTAGATTGTGCTAAAAACAAAGGATATGCCTATGTGGCAAATTTTCTCCTTGGTGTACTTGGCGTCAAATTATTGTTTAATAATGATAAATAAGCTGAGGGTCACACAGACATGCTGTAGGCATGCTGCTGAATTGCTATAAGTGAAATATGCTAACACTAAGACATCCTTTAGTCCCAATGCCGTCTGAGACATCAAACTCCTACGACAGGGTTCCTCAACTGGAGGTGGTTTTATGAGGCACCCCAAGTTTTCCCCAAAAAATATATAAATACTTGTTTTATTTATTTTGGACATAAAAGACTGTAAAAACACCAGGAAATCAGCACAAAGTGATTTTAATTTAGGAAATCTGTTCCCAAGTATTCCCACGCATAATACAGAGACACGTGATCATATACAAATGTAAGCAAGGTTTGAAATGATTATGTTTTAGTCAAATATTATATGTTTGGGCTTCTTGCAGTCAATTTGCAGTCTACAAATTCTTTGAAATTATGTTCCTGCCCCCCGACCATCCGCTCAAGAAGAAATTGTCCCACAGATGAATCTAGTTGATGATCCCTATCCTACAACTTATCACGACCCATTCCAATCATAAATGACTGTCCTTGTTTTACCTTTTGATATAATAAAGCATTAATGTGCATTGACACGAAAGCAATGAAAACAACAGTAGCATCGTGTCTGTTACAGTCTGTGCTGACTGTTGCAGCTGCTCCACGTGCAGCTGGACAGGGGGCAAACAAAGAAGCTGGCCACTTGCTAGGATCAGCACCCCAGTCCTCAACACACTGAATCAGCTCAACTACTGAGTATACAAAACATTAAGAACACCTGCTCTTTCCATGAAATAGACTGACCAGGTGAATCCAAGTGAAAGCTATGATCCCTTATTGATGTCACTTGTTAAATCCACTTCAATCAGTGTAGATGAAAGGGAGGAGACAGGTTAAAGAATGATTTTTAAGCCTTGAGACAATTGAGACATGGATTGTGTATGTGTGCCATTCAAAGGGTGAATAGGCAGTATGGTAGTAGGTGCCAGGCGCACCGGTTTGTGTCAAGAACTGCAGCACTGCTCTGTTTTTCGCACTCAACAGTTTCCTGTGTGTATAAAGAATGGTCCACCACCCAAAGGGCATCCAGACAACTTGACACAACTGTGGGAAGCATTGGAGTCAACATTGGCCAGCATCCCTGTGGAATGCTTTCTCCATGCCCTGCCGAATTGAGGCTTTTCTAAGGGCAAAAGGGGGAGGGTGCAACTCAATATTAGGAAGGTGTTCCTAATGTTTGGTATATTCAGTGTACATGAGTAGCACCCTACTACATACACCTACTAATATAACATGAACATCACCAAGAGACACCTATGAGAAGCTCCAGTACACACATATTACACAGTTGCACCTTACTACACACACCTACACACACTTAATAAACATCATTAAAATACACACCTAATACACATGACCAGCATCCACCAAATACATTATATACTACATCAACAGCACAGAAAAGACAGGACCAGCTCCCTAATTGAGACAAAGTATCCTACACATAACTAATACTAAAAACACCAAACACATAAGACCAGTTCCCCAACAGCACATTGATCCTTCTTCCTTCCAATCAGCCCTTACAGGAGCACACATTAGCTTAATATTCACAGGCATATAGCACACTGCAGTCTGCACACATACACAGCCAGAGCTGAGGAAAGGTGATCAGAGCAAAATAATCATACAAATAATTATTGTGTGTGCGTGCATGCTTATGTGTGTGTTGTCAACCCAGTTTCCATACACACTGGGTCAACACGACTAAGAGGGCAGTGAATTGGCACTTTAGTGGTGTGGCATAACATATTGTTTGTCCACATACTACAACAGGTGCTTGGTAATACATTTGAAAGGGTGAAATCAAACAACTGATTTGTGTCCAAGAATTCTCATAAAGTTTCCCAACAATAACAGCGCTGGAATATCACAGCTTTGACATTTTGTCAACTTCAAAAGACCCTGCTGCCATTTTTCAAAGATAGTGTGAAGTGATTTTATGAGGGGAAAACTGGGTCAGGCAGAGATTGCTTGGGGTGAATTAAGTGAGTCAGACAATGGGATTAACAGAACTAGAGGGATCAGTTGATGATACACTCCTACAATTTTTTTGGGAACTCATCACACCACTTGCTGGCAACAACAGTTCTAGTCCTATCTTACTGGTTTCATTATAGATAGGAGAAAACAAGACATATACGTTTTCTGTCATTTTACAGTCAATGCAAATATCAAACTATCATATTGTAGGAACTAAAAGCATTGATAACAGATTAATACATTCAATCCCTGGTTTCCTCTGACACACACAGAGCTCTTCACCTAAGGAATCAGCATCACTATTCAGGTAAATTCAATATTCTGTCTAATATTCCTCTCTTTTACACAATCATTTAACAAAGTGTAACATTGCCAGCCTAAAAACCAGCCTTGAAAGCCAATGGGAGGGAGGAACTAAATGTCCAAAATGGCACCCTATAGTGAACTACTTTTGAGCAGGGTTCATAGGGCCCAATTGTATTTTGTATTTATTATGGATCCCCGTTAGCTGCTGCCAAGGCAAATTAAGGCAGTAATACAATTTTTAAAACATTACAATACATTCACAACACATTAAGTGTGTGCCCTCAGGCCTCTACTCTACCTTAGATTGCTTATTGTAAAGCAGCAAGTGCTGATCACATCACAGTGTTGTCGTGAATGTGCAACACATGAACACGTAATGAATCTTGTCAGAGCTGTATGAAGTAGTAGTACATCCATGTAATCCATACATACAGGCAAAGGATAGTACAGGCCATCAATCTGCCAAACTCATCCTTGTGAAGTGATTTTTCATCCGGAGAGGAACTCAAATGGAGGGGGCTTGATTTTTCATAGTCATAAACATTTAAAAGCAGACCACAACTTGGATGTTTTACAGAGGCACAAGTTGATATAGACCCTTCATCTTAATCAGTGCTTGTTTCTTGTATAGTTGTTTGGATTATACATTTGCAATAAATGGTCCATACATACAGTATATGGTGCATTGCTTGAGATAATCAAACACATTAGCAAGATTATTGAATGATGTCAGTCCATATATAAACAACCAATAATTACATTTCCACTATCATTATTTCATTATAATCAAACAGTATTTGCAACTAATGTAATCTATTTCAGTTATAGTATTTATAGGAGCCTTCCAGATACCAACATTTGTTTCCAGAATAACTGTCTTTGAAATGATGGTAGAAATTGGTACTGTCAACAACAAGCACCAGCATAAACAAATTGTTCAGCGTCCAAAATCAGGCTGGACCAACATGAGTGAATGCTGAAAATGAGACGCAGCACAGGAGCTGGGAAAAACACATGGACACATCAGTTTTAAAGGCAATGCAAGGCATCCACAGCATCCTAGCATTCAAACCCATACTGTACCGACAGCGGAGTTATCCTTACCTATGCAGAGCTGTACAACATACGCGTAGTAGGACCAAGCCACTATGATGGTGATAAAAATAACTGGAATCCAATACAAAACTGTCTGACAGCTCCGTTTGATACTGCGCGAGCCAGACGGCGCCATATTCTATTTATAAACCATTTGTTTGACATTAAGTTTTTGTCTCTCGTTCACTGAGCTTACTGCACATAAATCAGCCAGGACGTAGCACTTCTGTTCTTCAGCCTCCACTTCGCAGGCAGAGAGCGGCGGCGCGACGTTCCTCGTTCCTCTTTGTGCTGCAAAATATAGAGCACTACCCCTTTTCATCAAGTTGCCATGACGTTCGTGGAACGCTGCAAACCAATTTTCATTATTTGGAATGAGCCCATTGAGCCTCTGACCATTGATGCAGAGAAGAAAATGTGTATCAACATTTAAGTTGCTTTTAATGTTGACTTGACATTGATCTAACATTGATGAAAGTAGGCATATATGATGGAAAGATCTTAGGCTACATTTAATGTGCCTTTTTGTAGAATAGGCCTATTGGTAGGCAGCAGGGGCGGTGTGTTCAATAGGGCGATATGGGCGATGCACTGCCAAACGGGAAAAGGAAGGGATTTTTTTTCTAATCAATTATATCACGGCAACAGTAGTTATCAGTGTTGTAATCTAGACGTCTGATCTGCCACAGTGCCACTAAATGTCCAATCAGGCTAAAGTCGTGCTTCAAATGGCCCCCCCCCCTTTTGGGGCGATTTCAGTCAGGTTGAAAATCGCCCAGAAGTCTGTCATAGACTCCCATGTAAAATCAATTTTTTTCAAATATCAGAGCTTTCAATACAATCTCTATGGGTTTCTGAGGGCTTGCACTTACGCGCTTTCGTCATACGTAACATAACCATGAACGTAACTAAGAAAAGAGCGGGTAGCAGCGTCAATCAATTTACTATTACTGTCAAAATGGCTAGGCTTCAGTGCAACTCGATTGTGTCTTTGAAAGAAGTTCCTTTTTGTCGGCGAACAAATGAAGATAAATTGGCAACGAAACAATTAGGACCTCCCAGACCAAATTTAATAATTCAACAGGTTTCTACTAAAGGGGGGAAGTCCTACACCCGAGGATTTTCCAAAAATTGGTACGAACGAAAAACCTGGCTAGCAGGCTGCGATGTAGCTAATGCAGTCTTCTGCTACCCCCTGCTTACTCTTTCACCCTGAAGGCGGCACGGCAGACAGCACCGCTTGGACAGCGACTGGTGTGTAACGGACATGCACCATCTTTCAGGAAAGATTAAGAAACATGAGCTGTCAAAGACCCACATGGATAGCTGTTTGAGATTGTCTGCTTTGGGGAGAGTGAACATTCCCACTCAACTGGATGAGGGATACAGGCTAGCTGTCCGCCGCCACAACGATGAGGTTAGTGTTGATAATCACAAGTTTACTGGAGAACTGAAACTGACAAGGCTGACAAGATATGACCCTTTTGTCCATTGTTATTGGATAGGAACAGAACTTATAACCAGCTCCTGACCTAAATAGATCTTAGCACAACATTTTACTCAACATATCATATTCCATATTCACTATAACAAATATATTTACTACGACATTAGCAAGAACCGCCACATCCTCAGCCGGCTAATCCAGTGTGTGAAGTTTTGCGGAGTGTTTGAGTTAGCTTTGCGAGGCAAAGATGAAACTGAGGGCTCCACCAACCCTGGTAAGCCAACACTTTTGAGATCAGTCAATAAATGCTTCTGGTATTGACTTATATGCTGCCCCTGTCTTCATGTTGTTGCTGGACATATATATTTTAAAATGTGTGTAGGTCACCTAAATCATCAGAAAAATTGCCCCCCCTGAGAATTTTTTCAGGAGCCGCCACTGGTAGGCAGTGCTTGACTTTTACATTTACATTTTAGTCATTTAGCAGACACTCTTATCCAGAGCGACTTACAGTTAGTGAATGCATACATGTTTTCATACTTGGACTGAAATAGGTTCAGGTACTCATTTTGGGTGTCGGTACTGTTTATATTTAGGTGCAGGAGTTCCACAATCCTTTTGAGCTAATATTATATGAGGAATAGGAGCTCAAACAGTGGAAAATGTGAGGTGCTGGTACTCAGCTCCGGTGATCCCCTGCCCAAGTCAAGCACTATTAGGCATATTTGTTTATGAATGTAATACAGTAAGAGCAGAAGATGCTAATATAGCCGCTCTGTTTCAAAATTCTGAGGAATGTGTGACACAATCAGCTGTTAATAACTGACATATTAAATATTGCCTTCAGCTAAAATCTGAGGTCAGAGGTTATGAAATTGTGTTTGTGTGTGTGTGCGCTCGTGTGTGCGCTTTTGTGTCCAGAACATTTATTACACAAAGCTTTGATTGTTTTAAAATCTTTATTTACCAAGTCAACGTAACAGCCTGCAACAGCCTGTGTTATCCATCTCATCTTAACAAAGTTCTGTAGACGAGAGCTTTGTCATTCACATGACTTCCAAACATCATTCAGAAGAGGTAGACAAAAAGAAAATGTAAGATATTCACATTACTTGCACAAATGGCTTCTGTTATATCATGCAAAGGGAGTAGGCTAAGTAAACACATCCATTTGTTTGATTTAATATGTAACATATGAGATAATATTGTGAGACATTGGCACTAGCAAACCAAGTATGTATTCAAGCAGGAAATCCACCTAAGGTAAATATCACGAGACCAGGACTACAGTCTCTATAAAACATCACTGAAATGCATACACTATGATGTTACCCATTTAGAAATAAACACAGGTAGGCCTACCCCTCTGAACAAACAGTAATCTCATTGGTACTCCAACATTTTACCTTTGGTGTAAAAAATCTGCAAATTCATAAAGTTCTCATTGTATAGAGTCCCTGTCAGTAGGCCTAGTATGAAAATAGTCTGTATGGTTAGTATACACTACATTTCTCCATTACAGAGTAAAACCTGGATTATGATACATTATTAATAGAGTTAGCAGCCTCTATTTACACAATGAAACCCAGAGATAAAACCCCCATTTGAAAGGTGTTAGCTAGCTGGCTCTGAGAGTTATTTGAGTACTATTTCTGTACTTCCCTGCGTCAGTTGATCTGTGCAGTGGGCTGCAGACAGGCTTGGAGAAAGTATGTTAGCAATGCGCCCACTGTACAGGCAGATTATCAGGTTTAGGACTGGGAGGGAACTACACTTGTGATGAGTGTAATAGAAGGAGTCAGGCGCAGGAGGATAAATCACTGAATACAGAGTTTATTCTGTCGTACACAAATGCGCTGGATAGTGACACACGGAAACAGGCACAGGGGACTATCTACCCCGGCAATACAAAGGGAGAGTAGCTCCACCGAGCTACACTACTCTCATAAATAACAATCACCCACAAGGACAATGGGGCAGAGGGAACACTTATACACAGACTAATGAGGGGATAAGAACCAGGTGTGTGTAATTGACAAGACAAGACAAATGTAATGATGATATATGGAGCGGCAGTGGCTAGTAAGCTGGTGACGACGAACTCCGAAGCCTGCCCGAACAAGGAGGGGAGGCAGCCTCGGTGGAATTCGTGACAGTATCCCCCCCCCCCCTTGACCTTGGCCTCGGGGACGGCCAGGAGGACGCGGAGCAGGGCGAGCCGGATGGCGACAGTGGAAATCCCGCAACAGGGAGGGATCGAGGATATCCCTCACCGGGACCCAGCACCGTTTCTCTGGACCGTACCCCTCCCACTCCACGAGGTACTGAAGGCCCCCCACCCGACGCCTCCAATCCAGGATGGAACGGACAGAGTATGCCGGGGCCCCATCGATGTCCAGAGGAGGTGGAGGAACCTCCCACACCTCAGACTCCTGGAGCGGACCAACCACCACCGGCCTGAGGAGAGACACATGAAACGAGGGGTTAATACGTTAATTAGGGGGAAGTAATAACCTAAGTGACCTCGTTGATTCTCCTCAGGACTTTGAACGGCCCCATAAACCGCGGGCTCAGCTTCCGGCAGGGCAGGCGGAGGGGCAGATTCCGGGTCGAGAGCCAGACCCGATCCCCCGGTACGAAGACCAGGGCCTCACTGCGGTGGCGGTCAGCGTTGGCCTTCTGACGACGCACGGCGTGCTGGAGGTGAACGTGGGCAGCGTCCCACGTCTCCTCCGCACGCCGAAACCAGTCATCCACCGCAGGAGCCTCGGTCTGGCTCTGGTGCCATGGTGCCAGAACCGGTTGGTAACCTAAAACACATTGGAATGGCGTTAGGTTAGTAGAGGAATGGCGAAGAGAGTTCTGGGCATATTCTGCCCATGGCAAGAACACCGACCACTCCCCCGGCCGGTCCTGTAGTAGGACCGAAGGAACCTACCCACCTCCTGATTTACCCGTTCCACCTGCCCATTTGACTCGGGGTGAAACCCAGAGGTCAGGCTGACGAGACCCCAGACGTTCCATGAACGCCTTCCAGACCTTGGACGTGAACTGGGGACCTCGTCAGACACTATATCCTCTGGTACCCCGTAATGCTGAAAGACGTGCGTAAACAGGGCCTCCGCAGTTTGCAGGGCCGTGGGGAGACCGGGCAGAGGAAGGAGGCGGCAGGACTTGGAAAAGCGGTCCACAACGACCAGGATGGTGGTGTTACCTTGGGAGAGGGGAAGATCAGTCAAAAAATCAACACTTAAGTGAGACCATGGTCGTTGTGGAACTGATAAAGGTTGTAACTTACCCACTGGGAGGTGCCTAGGTGCCTTACTCTGGGTGCACACTGAGCAAGAGGAGACGTACACCCTCATGTCCTTAGCCAAGGTAGGCCACCAGTACTTTCCGGTCAGGCAGCGCACTGTACGACCGATACCTCGGTGACCAGAGGAGGGTGATGTGTGTGCCCAGTAGACCAGACGATCACGGATAAGCGCAGACACGTACCGCAGCCCAGCTGGACACTGAGGTGGAGATAGATCTGTGCGTAATGCCTGCTCTATATCCATGTCCATCGCCCATACTACCGGTGCCACAATGCAGGAGTACGGGGGTGTTGTCTCTGGGCCTCTCCTCTGTGTCATACAGCCGGGACAGTGCATCTGCCTTCAAGTTCTTCGTACCCGGAATGTATGACAGTGTAAAATCAAACCGGGTGAAGAATAGGGCCCACCTGGCCTGGCGAGGATTCAGCCTCCTCGCTGCCCGGATGTACTCCAGGTTACGGTGGTCCGTCCAGACGAGAAAAGGGTGTTTCGCCCCTTCGAGCCAATGCCTCCACACGGTCAAAGCTCAGACAACAGCCAACAGCTCCTGATCACCAACGTCGTAGTTCTGCTCCGCCGGGCTGAGCTTCTTAGAGAAGAAGGCACAGGGGCGGAGCTTGGGTGGCGTGCCTGAGCGTTGAGATAGGACAGCACCTATCCCTACCTCAGACGCATCCACCTCCACTACGAACGGTAGTGATGGATCGGGGTGGGCCAGTACCGGGGCTGAGGTGAACAGACCCCGCAGTTTGCTGAAGGCCAGGTCAGCCTCAGCAGACCAGCGGAGCCGGGATGGCACACCCTTCAACAGGGATGTAATGGGAGCTGCGACCTTGCCAAAGCCCCGGATAAACCTTTGATAGTAGTTGGCGAAGCCAAGGAAGCGCTGCAACTCCTTAACCGTGGTTGGAGTTGGCCAATTATGCACGGCTGAAATGTGATCTCCCTCCATCTCCACACCTGAGGTGGTAATGCTGTATCCGAGGAAGGAGATGGACTGCTGGAAAACATACACTTCTCTGCCTTGGCATAAAGGTCATTTTCCAACAGTCGGGCCAGCACTTTGCGAACCAGGGACACATGCTCGGCGCGCGTGGCGGAATACACCAGGATGTCATCGATGTAGACCATCACACCGCGACCAAGCATGTCCCGAAACACCTCGTTCACAAAGGACTGGAAGACGGATGGAGCATTCATCAAACCGTAGGGCATCACCAGGTATTCATAATGCCCCGAGGTTGTGCTGAATTCTGTCTTACACTCATCCCCCTCCCGAATACGCACCAAGTTGTATGCCCTCCTGAGATCTAATTTGGTGAAGAAGCGCGCCCCATGCATTGACTCAATCACTGAAGGAATGAGGGGGAGAGGATAACTAAATCTTATCGTCTCCTTGTTCAGTGATCGATAATCAATGCACGGGCGCAGACCGCCGTCTTTCTTCTTCGCAAAGAAGAAAATCAAGGAGGCGGGTGAAGTGGAGGGACGTATATACCCCTGGCCCAGTGATCTCATTAAAATGCAAATCAATTTATAACATTTTTGACATGCATTTTTCTGGATTCTTTTGTTGTTATTCTGTCTCTCACTGTTAAAATAAACCTACCATTAAAATGATAGACTGATCATGTCTTTGTCAGTGGGCAAACGTACAAAATCAGCAGGGGATCAAATAATTATTTCCCTCACTGTACATGGAGCGGCAGTGGCTAGTAAGCCGGTGACGACGAATGCCGAAGCCCGCCCGAACAAGGAGGGGAGGCAGCCTCGGCGGAAGTCGTGACAACACTGAACAATACTGTGCACACTGCCAGCCACCAACTAACCAAATGGGTTTTTCCATTTCAGAGACTTACAGTGGTAAACATACAAAATAATTATGTAAATGTATAAATAAATACTGTACATAGATGAAAAGTTAAATAGTGAATAAATCTGCTGTAACAATATGTTGGAGTTTTAAGTGACACTATCAGCTCCTGTGACTTGTAGAAGACCAAGAAGGTGTTACACCGGTCTTGATCCATAGCGTTTAATGCCGTGATTTAACATAGAAGAAAACTATTTAGTAGAAAAATAAAACACAATCAGTGCAACTTAACATTCATATCATGGCCATTACAGCACTACATAGCACATATTGCTGATTTCCATATGTAACAGACTGAAAGCTTAACAACAAGCTTAAGACTTTAGGTATTGTAAATGGCTTACTTACTTTTAGGGTTATCAGAGTAACTCTCTGTTTTCTCACATCAGTCTCAACTTGAAATCACTTCCAGTAGCAACTAGGCATAGGTATGCAGCATCCTATTTAATTTAATTTCTACTTTTTAGGCTACTATGCAGAGACTGCCACATGAATAATATCCTTCTCTCATCTTCGCATAGCAGAAGGAACTATACTGTTGTTTTGAATTATCTTCTTCATGGATAAGGGGGAGTCTATCCAGGTAGAGGGGGAATACAGAGTGCAGGATATTAACCTGGTGATCAGCAGAAGAAAAAATACTAATTATGCAATACATTGAAGGACATAGCACACAAAGCATTTAACACTATCGACCTGTTCAGTGGCAACATAAAACTACTGGGAAAAACAAAAGAACTGCTGAGCTATTCATAAAATAACCTCATGTATCCCTTGATGGCCCAGAGTCTTTCCTGGTCAGATCAGGTCCCAGGGGTGTCAGTTGGGTATGGCAAAGACCAAAGATGCAAGTAGGCTGCAAATAAATTGACTAAAATCATTCCAATCGTGATTAAAATGCAAAGGCTGTTAAGCTTATTGGTTGGCTGGCTTTAGGCCCATCGCTTGGAGAGTAGCTGCCAGCCTGCGTGTCTTTATCTCAGAGCGTAGAGATGGTGCCAGACAGTTTGCTGGTCAGCTGTTTAGGCAGTGTGCAGATTACTTTGAACTTGATGTCGGCATTTGAACTCGGCCTTATAAGCGTTGTGGCTACCGTTTTATGCACCGTTTACTTTCACATTGATGTCGGCATAAGCGACGCGTCCAATAGGCTAGGGGAAGATAAGCTTCCCCTAAAGTAAACTGAATAAAATTGGCCAAAATTAGCTATATAATTACTTGTGCCTACACAGAAATAAATAAAATCATTCAAAATACTACACCAAAGTGCATGATTTGGCCACAGAGGATCATTATCTTAAAAAAAATAAAAAATGGTGTTGTGCACAATTTGGGAAGAGTGCGTTATGAAATAGCTGATTGTTGAGTTGCAGAGGTCAGTGAAAAGCAGTTATGAAAGACACAGGTTACACAAGTCAGATAGTTTGAGAGGCAGGTTTATGTTACCCCCTAGACTCTCAGGCTCTGGGTTGTACCCCCTAGACTCTCAGGCTCTGTGTTGTACCCCCTAGACTCTCAGGCTCTGGGTTGTACCCCGAGACTCTCAAGGTTGTGAGGTGCTGATAACAGTCACCGGGCAGGGAATTTGTAACAAGTTAAATAGCCCCAAAAATTAAATCGTACTGAATAACATCGATTAGAGGCTTTTCTTTGTCTTCTCTTTTCAGCAATAGCCATTTGCTTTCTAAACTGTCTCTAGTTATCAGCATCGGCCATATCCCCGGTGAGTGCTCGCATATTCACTGTCTTTATCATTGGATCAGTACCACTATAACGTTTTTTGGGGACAATAATTTCCTTGTCCATGCTAGATGGACATCATATTTTACAATTTGTGTCTCCCATTTTCATAGGCCTAGATTAAATGGTTGCGATAAGGTCGTTTTTACTGAGCAGGCTACTAATTTGTGTCGTATTAAAAAATATGTTGCTTATGTTTCCAGTCATATAAAGTGTAGTAGAACTGCATGAAATGTGTTTATAAAAGGCTACATTTTTCCAGTGCATTGAAAGGAGAAGAAACATTGCATGCATTTATTACCCTAAATTATGACTATGCAAAGGTGTGTTATTCTGTCAGATATGTGCTGATGTGGATGCGGTGGTTGAGTCAATCGCAGGACACAGAGGATAAGTCAAGACGACTTTACTAATACTTGTAAATAGACACAAAATAAACGGCCTCAAACACAGGAGGCGAACAAAATACGCGCAGTGCGTAAATTACTATACAAAGCCAAGGCACCGAACCTATCAACACACGACATGTGGAACAATAACACACAACTACAAAACATAACACAGGGAAACTTATAGGTGACATAATCATGACAGAATACGAAACAGGTGCACTAAACTAAACATGACAAAACAAACATCGAAAACATCAAACGGTGGCAGCTAGTACTCCGGGGACGACGAACGCCGAAGCCTGCCCGAACAAGGAGGAGGAGCAGCCTCGGCGGTATTCGTGACAATCACATTAGGAAGAGTAGCCTATCTTACATTAGTCTGCAAATGCGATGATAGATGTTTTATATAGGTGCAATTTTATAGTGAAAAAATTGCTTCCCCAAACTCACGCGAGCCTATGGATGTCGGCATTTGATGTCGGCCTTGTTGTGACTTGATAGAGTGTTTTATGAATCTATTTCACTTTGCACTGTATGTGCCTTTCCACAAGGAAATGTGTCAATTTATGATGAGGTTGAGTAGTGGTTGACATAGCATATGCCGTTCCACAGACCTTTAAACCTAATACTGCGGTGATACAGTAAGTAGCCCTTTCCTGCAGTCAGCACCCAAAAGCGCCCTCTTTGGCCTCATGGGTGGAATGTTATTTATATTCTTCCTAAATGAATGTTTATTTTTTATTACGACAAAAATCCATTGTTTCCATTTCAAACAGTTTTGTCAATTTTTCAGTCTTCTGTGATGTATATAAAGTGTAATATTGGGATGGGAAACTCAAAATGTAACACATTCCAACTCTATATCTGACATGGTACAGGTGTCTTATTTTTTTAAAGCCCATAATCGTGTGTGAGGTGTTTACTTTTGTTTCAAAGTAGATTTGTTTAAGACTACCAAGAATCACTGTGTGACCCTGATTTAGCCCACTGCAGTAAAAGGTTAATTAATGTCTGGAGTCATTTTTGTTTGTTATGCTATTCTTCAAATAGCATTTGAGTTTATTAATTGTGGAGAAATGCAGTAAATGAAATAGTACCAGTCAAAAGTTTGGACACACCAACTCATTCAAAGGTTTTTCTTAATTTTTACTATTTTTTTTACATTGTAGAATAATAGTGAAGACATCAAAACTATGAAGGCACAGTATGTGGGTATGTGTGGATGAATTGTGATGGAAGGTGTGGTGTGTGTTTTTGTGTTTGAATAAGTGTGGGGTTAAGTGAGTGAGAAAGGAAATGGTTGCATATCCCAGAACCAACGTGTGTCTGTGAGCAGGGGTTGTGAGAGAGAGCTTTCAATTTTGTGCAGATGAGGGATATACATTTTAAAATATAGTATACATCTGATAGATTAATTTGTATTTTAAGAATAATGACTAAAGGATTTCACCCCAAATACAGTATAAATGTGTGAACGGTGGGGGGGGGGGGGGGTTAGAAACTGCTGAGAAAACATTCCAGGGTGAAGGGGACTGAGATTGTCACGGATTCTGCAGAGGCTGCCCCTCCTCCTTGCTCGGGCAGGTTTCGGCGTTCGTGGTCACCGGAGTACTAGCTGCTGCCGATCTATGTTCTATGTCTACCTGTTGTTGTCAGACTGTTTCACACCTGTTGCCCATCTTGTAATTACTCCGCCCCTATTTAACCCTGTGGCTCCCAGTGTGTTCTGTGCATGTTTGTTGTTTGTTTTCGGATGTCGTTGGTGAGCGGGTTTATTCCTCCCTGCGTGGAGGTTTATTGTTTCTTTATGTGTTTTGGTAAAGATACGTTTTCTTTGAGTTCTGTGTCCTGCGCCTGACTTCGTCTACCGCATTACACTGACACCGTGACAGAAACACGCACCAATATGGAGTCAGCAGGAACAACTGGATCTACTGAGACGATGGAGGAACGATGGAGTCCAATGTCAAGAGACGGTACTTCAGAATCTCGGTGCCACAATGGAACGAGTGTTCCAGATGATGGAACGATTTGAGAGAGGTGGTATCCCTTCACCATTTCCAACCACACAACCACCTACAACACTGGCTACCACTTCGCCACCTGGGTCCAGTGGAATTCGGCTCTCGCTCCCGAGGGCATATGATGGTACACCTGCCGGGTGCCAGGAATTTCTCCTCCAGGTAGAGCTCTACCTGGCCACCATTCACCCGGCGCCCTCGGGATATGAGAGCGTGTCCGCCCTCATCTCCTGTCTATCGGGGAGGGCGCTTGAGTGGGCCAACGCCGAGTGGGGAGGTATAGACTCGAGAACTGTCCGCTACGAGGATTTCACCCGCCGCTTCTGGGCGGTATTCGATCATCCACCTGAAGGGAGAGCGGCGGGAGAACGTCTGGTCCACCTACGACAGGAGATGAGGAGCGCGCAGGATTTTGCGCTGGAGTTTAAGACTTTAGCAGCCAGCGCGGGATGGAATGAGCGGGCCCTTATCGACCACTATCGTTGCAGCTTAAGGGAGGACGTCCGTCGGGAACTGGCCTGCAGGGACACCAATCTCAACCTGGACCAACTGGTGGACATGTCCATCAGGTTGGATAACCTGTTGGCAGCCCGCGGACGTTCTGATGGGGGGCTGTCCATTCCATCCCCCAGCACCTCCGAGCCTACCCCCATGGAGCTCGGAGGTGCTGCAGTTAGGGAGACTGGGAGAGGGATCGTCCCCTGCAGCAAGTGTGGCCGCAGAGGACACACTGCTGGTCAGTGCTGGGGAGGGTTCTCAGGAGGTCGAGGCAGCAGGCAGAGCACTGGTCGACCGTCTCAGGTGAGTAGGCACCCGACTAACCCAGAGCTCCCTGCTGCTAATATGTGTATTGACATTATGTTTCCAGAATTTTCTCCCCATTCCCAGCATAAGGCGCTAGTAGATTCAGGCGCGGCTGGGAATTTTATTGATCGCCAGTATGCACGTAGTCTAGGGATTCCCAAAGTGTCTGTTGATAAACCTTTCCCTGTTCACGCATTATATAGTCGCCCGTTAGGGTCAGGCATAATCAGGGAGGTCACCGCTCCACTGCTGATGATGACGCAGGGGGGGTCATGAGGAGAGGATTAGCCTCTATCTGATTGATTCTCCTGCGTATCCTGTGGTGTTAGGACTTCCCTGGTTAACCATTCATGAACCCACGATTTCATGGCAACAGAGGGCTCTCAAGGGATGGTCCGGTCAGTGTTCAGGGAGGTGTTTAGGAGATTCCTTGGGGGCAACTTCGGTGGAAAGTCCAAACCAGGTTTCCACCATGCATATTCCATCCGAGTATGCCGATTTGGCGATCACCTTCAGTAAAAAGAGGGCGACTAAATTACCACCCCATCGTCCGGGGGATTGTGCGATAAATCTCCAGGTAGGAGCTGCACTTCCCCGGAGTCACGTGTATCCTTTGTCTCAGGAGGAGAAGGCGGCTATGGAGACATATGTCACCGAATCTCTGAGGCAGGGATACATTCGGCCATCCACTTCACCTGTTTCCTCAAGTTTCTTTTTTGTGAAGAAGAAAGACGGTGGGTTACGCCCGTGCATTGATTTCCGTGGCCTAAATCAGATTACCATCAAGTACAGCTATCCATTACCTCTGATAGCTAGTATGACGGAATCATTGCACGGGGCACGCTTCTTCACAAAATTGGATCTCAGGAGCGCGGACAACCTAGTGCGTATCCGCGAGGGAGATGAGTGGTAGACGGCATTTAATACCACCTCTGGACATTTTGAGTATCTGGTCATGCCATACGGGTTAATGAATGCTCCATCAGTTTTCCAATAATTTGTGGATGAGATTTTCAGGGACCTGCACGGACAAGGGGTAGTGGTGTATATTGATGACATCCTTATATACTCCGCTACACGGGCCGAGCATGTGTCCCTGGTGCGTAAGGTGCTTGGAAGACTGTTGGAGTATGACCTGTATGCTAAGGCAGAGAAATGCCTGTTCTTCCAGGAGTCCATCTCTTTCTTGGGGTACCATTTGTCCGCGTCAGGGGTGAGGATGGAGAGTGACCGCATTTCCGCCGTGCGTAATTGGGCGACTCCTACCACGGTAAAGGAGGTGCAGCGATTTTTAGGTTTTGCCAATTACTACCGGAGATTTATCCGGGGCTTTGGTCAGGTAGCAGCTCCCATTACCTCGTTACTGAAGGGGGGCCGGTGCGTCTGCGGTGGTCAGCTGAGGCGGACAGGGCTTTTAGTCGTCTGAAGGACCTGTTTACCTCGGCTACAGTGCTGGCTCATCCGGACCCCTCCTTAGCCTTCACGGTTGAGGTGGATGCGTCCGAGGCTGGAATAGGCGCTGTACTGTCTCAGCGCTCGGGTACGCCACCTAAACTCCGCCCCTGTGCCTTCTTTTCGAAGAAGCTCAGCCCGGCGGAGCGCAACTATGATGTGGGGGACCGGGAGCTGTTGGCTGTGGTCGAAGCTCTGAAAGCGTGGAGACATTGGCTTGAGGGGGCTAAACACCCTTTTCTCATTTTTAATGACCACCGCAATCTGGAGTACATCCGGGCAGCGAGGAGATTAAACCCTCGCCAGGCAAGGTGGTCCATGTTTCTCACCCATTTTGTTTTCACCCTTTCCTACAGGCCAGGTTCCCAGAACGCTAAGGCAGATGCTCTGTCCCGACTGTATGACACGGAGGGGAGTTCCGTGGAGCCCACTCCCATACTTCCGGCGTCGTGTCTGGTGGCACCGGTGGTGTGGGAGGTTGACGCGGAGATCGAGCGGGCGTTGCGTAACGAACCCACTCCTCCCCAGTGTCCAGAGGGTCGTGTGTACGTACCGCTGGATGTCCGCGATCGGTTGATCTATTGGGCTCACACGTCACCCTCCTCTGGGCATCCTGGCATAGGTCGGACAGTGCACTGTCTTAGTGAGAAGTACTGGTGGCCCACCTTAGCTAAGGACGTGAGGGTTTCCTCCTGCTCGGTGTGTGCCCAGTGCAAGGCTCCTAGACACCTGCCCAGAGGGAAATTGCAACCCCTACCCATTCCACAACGACCATGGTCCCACCTATCGGTGGACTTCGTGACGGATCTTCCCCCCTCACAAGGGAACACCACGATCCTGGTCATTGTGGATCGGTTTTCTAAGTCCTGCCGCCTCATTCCGCTGCCCGGCCTCCCTACGGCCCTACAAACGGCTGAGGCCCTATTTACACACGTCTTCCGGCACTACGGGGTACCTGAGGATATAGTGTCTGATCGGGGTTCCCAGTTCACCTCTAGGGTTTGGAGGGCGTTCATGGAACGTCTGGGAGTCTCGGTCAGTCTGACCTCAGGATTTCACCCCGAGAGTAACGGGCAGGTGGAGAGAGTCAACCAGGAGGTGGGTAGGTTTCTGAGGTCGTATTGCCAGGACCAGCGGGGGGAGTGGTCAGTTTTCCTCCCCTGGGCAGAGATAGCCCAGAACTCCATCTGCCACTCCTCCACTAACCTTTCTCCATTCCAATGTGTATTAGGTTATCAGGGGGGGTGGGGGGTACTGTCACGGATTCTGCAGAGGCTGCCCCTCCTCCTTACTCGGGCAGGTTTCGGCGTTCGTCGTCACCGGAGTACTAGCTGCTGCCGATCTATGTTCTATGTCTACCTGTTGTTGTCAGATTGTTTCACACCTGTTGCCCATCTTGTAATTACTCCGCCCCTATTTAACCCTGTGGCTCCCAGTGTGTTCTGTGCATGTTTGTTGTTTGTTTTCGGATGTCGTTGGGGAGCGGGTTTATTCCTCCCTGCGTGGAGGTTTATTGTTTCTTTACGTGTTTTAGTAAAGATACGTTTTCTTTGAGTTCTGTGTCCTGCGCCTGACTTCGTCTACCGCATTACACTGACACCGTGACAGAGATACTGTTTTAAAAACCTCCTAATGGTGGGCGGAGCAAAGTTCCTTTTTGTGTCAAGGGCTATAAAGCTGTATATGTGTTTTTGGGCGGCAGAGCTTTCCATGATTAAACATACAGATCATTCTTGCCGGTTGTGGACCTTCGTTTAATTCATGATTAAACCAGAGTCTTACACCCTCTGGGAATTATTCAAAGCTTTAAGTTTGATTAATTAGAGATAGAAATTCTCGTGACAAATGGTCCTTCGAGCAGAGCTCAAAATGCGTCTTTATCGTTCTGAGGACACCGAAAACCGTGCACGGGCGGATGATAGCATCCGTATAGAATAGACCTGGCCTTTGACGTTAAGGTTATAAACAGGCCGGTGATGAACCTTATGAACGATAAAGACGTTGACGAGATCTGAAAAATCATTTAAATCTCAACTGCAAGGAGAAGGTCAGTAATTTTTATTCATGGTTTTTGTGAAATCATTTCAACTTGTATGATAATAGTAATTATTGTGAAGGGCAGAGAATAGTTACCAAAATCTCATTAGAGAATTAAAAGGAAGGAAGGGGGTCTGAAATGACTCTAGGTAAATGGCCATTACCAAAATAAACTAGTTAATATTGAGATTGTACGGGGTACAGTGTTTACAATATAAACAGGAAGGGAGATAATTATCATCATGTGAGATAGACACATTAAACAAGTCAAGAGTCATAAACAACTGGGGATTTACTCTAACTCTGTCTATTTCATAAAACTAGAGCAGTTACGACCTCTGGGTTACGGATAGTGTTAGTAAAAAATCATATAAGGTTGTATACGTGTGAGACCTAATGATCCATCGAAATACGTGATAATTGTTTCAAGGAAGGGACTAAAATAGGTAGCGTGAGAAAAAATGGTGATCCCATCCGTTTCATTAAACTGGTGTCTTAAAAAACTCTGGCTTACTGGTTGGATCATTTAAATGGTTGATTACAAAAGCAGATCATAAACATTTGCTCAAAAGTCGCACCAAATAATAAGTCCCAAAGAAAATGATTCTTGATTGAATTATTACTAAACGGGGGGATTTCTTATTTTTCTACCATGGGAAATAAATATTCTAAAGAGGTCCGAGAATTAACGGGGGATGAAAGATATATGTTTGGAAGGGATCGAAGAAATATGTTTTATGGATCCATTTGGGAGAAGAGGTATGGATTTATTGGGCATCTCGATGTGGAGAAATTAGAGGCTATGATTAGGCAGATGCATATAAACTGTGGAACGGATTTGAAGAAACAGCGAGGGGAGGGGCTAGAGACAGCGAGAGTATGGCTTTTGGAGGCTCGGAAGAGAGAGGAAGGACAGAAAATAAAAAAAATAGTTATGCAGAGAGAAAATGAAGTAAAAATTGAGGTTTCAGTGCCTCCCCCAGAGCAGAGGGCAGAAAGGTTATATCGAGTTTTAGCAGAGCAGGCTTGGAAAGAAAGCCCAGATGATAACGTTGTCATGTGTAGGAGAAAATTAGGACTGGTCCCCGCCCCTCTCCCACCATATGACGGCCAAGCCGGAATGTTGGAAGAGGGGGAAGAAGGGGGGCAGAGGAGGGAGGCCAGTAAAGAGAAAAAAGAGGGGGAAGTTTTACAGAAAGAATTTACAGAACTCAGGGAGAGTAGAGAGGAAATAGGCAGGCTAAGAGTAGAACTGGATAGGGAGAAAGAGTTGAGAAGGGCTAAACACAGAGAGTTGAAGAGATTAGAGAGCTATAATAAATTAGGGAGGCAGAATAGGGGAGGAAATAAGAGGAAGTGCTTTAACTGTAACAAGGAGTGTCATTTTGCCAGAGAGTGTGAGGCCCCGTGTAAATACTGTAACAAAACAGGTCATAACCATCGCGACTGCAGAGATAAAGGAAAGGGCAGTGTCCGGGAAATGACAGTCTATTTTTTGGTTCCACGGGTAAAATGTTTGAAGAAGTGATTTGTGTCGATTAAGAATTGGCTAAAAACACCACGAAGTGATTATTTGAGAGGTACCTATACATTTCTAACGATATATACGTATGAACTTTCTCACCCAAACGTAGACGTACATCATGGGTGAGAAAGTAGAGAATATTTACATTTGCGGTCATTTAGCAGACGCTCTTGTCCAGAGCGACTTGCAGGAGCAATTGGGGTTGGGTGCCTTGCTCGGGGGCACATCAACGGATTTTTTGCCTGGTCAGCTCGGGGATTGGAACCGGCAACCTCTCTGTAGCTGGCACGGCACTCTTGGTCACTAAGCTACCTGCCGCCCCATATGAGTTTAAGGTTGTGCCGTTGTTTGATCATGTGATAAGGTTTAATGGGTAATCGGACCATAACTAATGTGGTTATAGAAGTAATGTATAATATAAGCCAATAGAGGGTTCCATTGAACTATTATGGTTTATTGGGCATTTCAATGGCATATGTATGAGTGAATTCAACGGCTGGTATGGGTGGTAACCGGATACTACTGAGTATTTGGTATGGTGATGTTGAATGGAATCGCAGATTTTGTAGAGTGACTGGCAATGTACGTAGAGGGTCCCTGGTTGGAACCCAGGTAGGGACAGTGGGTAAAGCTTTCGCATTGGGGCTATGGACCTAGATTACTACGTGGATTGAGAAATGTGAAAAGTTGAATTAGATAGCTTTAGAAATATTCTAGAAAGGTCTATGAAAATATGTTACAAGTACGAATGACATTATTTCCTAAGAAGGAAGATGATTAGGGCAGGTCCCCGCGCCTCACCCGTTGTGTAGGAAGGAGCAGGGGGGGGGGGGGGGGGGGAGAGAGAGACAGTACATAGTTCAAATGATAGGAATGTAATTAAATGTATGCTTATCAACAATAGCAAGTATTTGTTTTATTAATTAGGGCCTAATCAGAAAGAACAGTTAAAGAAATTAAAAAGCGAACTGAAATTGCGATAGAGCTGTGAAAATTATTTAAGTTGAGGACAAAGGAAAATAATTTATGGTTCTAGTTCCCGGGTAAAAGAGTTGTACTTGCTTGACTAAGATTGAGCAGAAGTTTTAATAGTTGAATGAATAGCATTTCTTTGACAAAGTCTAATGGTTATTACTTTATTGTATAGGTTGGGTAACACCAGTGGTGTATGAAAATAATTGGTGATTTCTAAAACGATAATCTGTTTATGGTACGCTGAACAATGGGATATAGTTGTGACTATTAGGATGATGGATTGAATAAACATTGGTTATAAGTATGAAGTTGTTAAACAATAGGTTTATATTTTAAAAACATCAATGCAACAGGTTGCGATGATTACATTAATAGAAAGGGGTTATAGGGTTATATTAGAAGGTGTAGTGAACTTAATGAAACGTGGTATTATATATATCCAGGATTGATGGCATTATGTTAAGGGAATGCCTTGGAAAAAATATAATATCTTACTTACACGGAGTATGTGATTGTATTGGCTAATGAATGAAATATGATATTTACAGGGGCAAAAGGAACAATGGAAGGGGAGACATATTTTCCTATGGTGTTGGTAAAATAATTGATAATGGATCATTTGAGATGAGATCACATGGAGTAGATTTAGGGGTTCAATAATCATTGTGAGATTAGTTATGAGGAATTAGATTGATACAAACGATTATTGATGAGTTAGGACTGGGGATATCTGTATCATGTTTTGTGTGTACTTACCATCTTTAGATTACTGATGGTAATTGAAGGTTAACAAAATGTATAACCAGGAGAAAGAGATTATCTTATCTCATTGGAATGTTGCCCAGGGCTAGGGGGAGTATTTAGGTCGTAAAAGGGAGCTACCAAATTAAGTGGGGCCTGGCTATTTTTGGTTGTTGTTTTTCAATTGGGTTTTTCAAATAAAAAACAACACACCTAGTATGATGTTTCTAAAGGGGGTTGTTATGTTGAATTTAGGGGTTTTTCAACAGTTCATAGGTGATGGGTCTTAAAGGAGCACACACAGTGAATTTTATGGAGTTTTTCGTTTTTTGACTGAGTTTGGAGTGTGCATGATTTCTTGTGGGACTTGGATGTCATGAGGACTTGGTGTTTACTATGCTGTGGGATGGTTTATTTTATCAAGTTGAGGGTAATTTATAATACTGTGAAAAGTGTGAAGAAGATTACAATTAGGTAATAATAGGATTTGAACCATAAAATAACAGAAGAGGAAGAGAGCTTTCCCTGAATGAGGGATACCTGTTGCTAGTCAATTGTACTAATCTTGGATTACTTTTACGGGATAGAAGTAAGTTGAGATATTATCAAATGTTGTCATTTAAATTTCATTTTTATTATGCTTTAATAAACAACAAGTTGGTATTTGAAACTAAATTAATGCAATGAGTTGCAGTAATCAGAGGAAGGCACAATCTAATGCGAAACAGCTATTGCCTAGATCATTGATTTAGTAATAAGATCAGGAAGATAGTAATAATAGGAAGCTGGATAGGAGAATTTAAGATAGGGACTAGCTGTCCAGAAATAGATGAAGAAGGATGAGTTAAGGAATAAATGCAGAGACGAAATACAGAAAGTGTTGTGAAGTGTTCTTCTATACTTGAAGTACCAAAACCGTTAAACAAGAAACAAATGATGAGCTTTTTGGGAATGATAGACTACTGTAGAGCTTGGGTACACCATTATGTACTGCATACTGGTAAATTAAGTGATCTTATCTATGGGAAGGCAATGGCAGCCCATGGTAAAATCATTTGGAACTCTGAGGAGGAGGAACAATTTATGAAGATAAAAAAGTTGCTCACTTCCCAAACAGTCTTAGCTTTTCCTACATATAACAGGGATTTTACCCAAATGGTAGAGAGTAAAGAGGGATATATGACATTAGTCGTGATTTAAAGATGGTGATGAGGGAGTTTTTTTAGTGGACTATTAGATATAACTGGGTTAATCACGAACATAGAGTTTTTTAATTCTTTGTTGCTAGGCGGAGCGCTTAGTTGGGTTATTTCAGTGTGTGGGTGAAGTGAAAGGGGACCTAAGGTCGAATTGCTCTCTTACTTAAGTCCTATGGCTGTCCTACGTTATCAGTGAATGAAAGCAGAAGGGAGCCTTTTGCTTCTCTCCTCAAACAGAGAGGAAAAATCTGCCAGGGTTGAGCAGAGTTCAGGCTAAAACCTTTGTCTCTCCTTTGCTATCTTCTTGATTGTTACAGCATGAAGGGGGGTTTGTGTTAGGTTTGAAAGATTTAAGTATGAACCTGTCATGTCCAACCATCAGTCTTCAGGTCAAGCCCGGGAGAGCCGGGGTAGAACAGAGTTTGAACTAAACATGAGTGTTTTTACAAGATAAGGGATTGATTGATTGGATTACTATTGATTCTGAACTGAATGAAAGTCGAATTTAGCCGCCATAAAAGACAAAGGAAGTGGGAGGAGCAATAAAGAAGCAAGGGACAGTCTCAAAAATAAATAAGGGATGGCAATTGGATGATAAATTACCAATATTACCTAAGTGATTGTTTAGGTAGGTGGTAATATTGACACATGAGCAAAACCATGTGTCAAGAGGGGGGAAGAGTGTAGTGGTAGGATTAAAAAATAAATATACGAAGGAGAGGACAAAATACTTTAAAAAAAATTTTTTTTAGATACAGTCTAGAAAGAGAATACTGATGTGAATGGTATGATTAGAGAGGGGTTAAGGAAAACACACAGGAGAGCAGGAAGAAATGGGGTACAAGGTCTACCGATAGTATTAATGACGATCAGGAGAACTCCAGATGAAGAAGGGTTATTGCCATTGGAGAAGGGATTTGGTAGACCATATAGAATGCCCGAGTTAGGAGGACCGTAGCAGGCAGAAATAGACATTAAGAGCACCCTAGCAGAAAATGTGAGAAGGTAGTTATTAACCACACCGGTATGTCAGAGGTTTTGTGCCCCACAGGTGAACTAAAGGAGAAGGTGACCCACTCTATCTAACCAGGTGACTGGTGAGCATCCAGTCCCTAAAGAAGAAAGACTGGAAGCAGGCCTGTTGGGAAGGGCCCTATCAGGTTATATTGGTCACTGCCTTTGCCATTAGAATAGCAGAAAGAGCAACCTGGGTCCACGTTACCCACTGCAAAAAGGTAAGAACACATACAAGCACCACTGAACACATGCAGAGTTAGAGAGAAGAACTGGACCGATAGGGTCTGGGGATCACCTCTGTTAACGAATATCTCCTACCCCGACCTATCATCACTGTAGTGTGTTCTCAGGGTGTGAGTATGGGGTAATACCAAGCAGAAAGACTGAGGACAGGAGAGGGTTGGCGGTTTTTGGGAATAGGGGTGACTTGAGCTGCATCATAGTCTCGGCAATGGTCTTGATATGTCAAGATCCACCACCAATTACGCTATGCCCTTACCATTGTTAAGAAGTAAAAGAGAAGAGAAGCGACCCGACATACTGACCGTCAAGGACTAGTGGCCTACAAAATGGGAGTCAGAGAAGGGCAGACTGTAGGATTCAAAATAAAGGTTAGGGACGTAGCCAACGGGTGGGGTACATGTCAATAAACAACTTGGGATTATAAAATCCCATTATATTCGTGTTCGGCCCCCACGGCGGATTGTTCCTAGACTCAAGTGTTTAAACACACTTGGGGACGGGGGTATGAGACCGGGCGGGACTGAACATCCAGATGGGGGGTAAAGAGAAACAAAGACATCACCAATTATCAATTGGAGATAGTAGTAATGTGATTGACTTAAGTTCAGAAGCACAGGAGAGAATTCTGAACCTTACAGCCCCTTTAACCGATGGGTGGTAGGCGTGTGCCAGTAAAGGCAGTATAAGGCAGAGAATACCAAAAGGGTGGCTAGATACGTGTGCCCTGGTTCTACTGATTCAGCTAGTTAGAATTAGTCAACAGGAACCAAGGAAAGGGTTAAACAGACGTAGGAGGAGTTTTAACAAGAAGGAGAATAGCCCTATTTAGATGGATGCGAATGGGATACCAAGAGGGGTATCGGATGGATACCAAGCTATGAAAGAATTAGGGGAAGGATTTACTACCACGTTCTTTTGGTGGGTGACAATAAACAAAATTGTGGATTGGATTAATTATATCTATTACGACCAACAACGATTTATTGGCCAGACTAGGGATGCAGTAAAAGGTCTCTCTGAACAATTATCCGCCATCTCACTCATGACTTAGGAAAATAGGTTGGCTCTAGATCAGGCAGAAAGGGGCGGTGTCTATAGAATGATAAGCCATTGTTGCACATTTATCCCTAACAACACCACACCGGATGGGACGGTCACCAGAGCTCTTGCAGAATTAACTGCTCTAAGTGAAGAATGAGCGGAGAACTCAGAAATTAGTACATCGAGGATAGGGTGGTTTGATGAAATGTTTGGTAAATAGAAAACCATAGCAGCCACCATCTTAGGGGCGGTCAGCGTTTGTATGGGTATTCTTGTATTATGTGGTTGTTGTTTTGTTCCCTGTGTCCGAGGATTGGTGAGTAAGGCGTTGGTGAATGCAGTATCTCACCAAATGATGAGAGATGGAGCGACTCCGGACTCTGACCAGGAGAGTGGGAAATACGATCCTCCAGGCTTGGGGGATAACGAGGACTTTGACCCTGAAACGTTTATTGGTTCTGACGTATGAAGGTCATAGGGAAAATCTTAAAAAGAAGACCTATGATTGGAAGTAGATAAATATAACTAATCTCTGAGATTAATCATGCTTGTAAATACATTTGTCCTGAGTGTGAAAACATTTAGTCAAAGGGGTGGATTGATAGATTAATTTGTATTTTAAGAATAATGACTAAAGGATTTCACCCCAAATACAGTATAAATGTGTGAACGGTGTTAGAGTTATAATGTAGTGTCAACCTACTAACAGAGGGGGCACCCACCTGAGCGACCCATACACCAAAGAGAAGTCCCCATCTGTTTTATGGACCTGCTGTGAATTACCTAAATGCAGCCAAAACAGAAAATAAATGCGGTCAGAGACCTACTTGAGCAGCACCGCACAGCAGGTCCATAAAGGACCCCTGGCAGGGTTGGTCCTACAAAGCCAGAGCCTCCTGATGGGAGAGCATAATATAATAATATACAATTAAATTCTCAAAGCTGCTAATGAGAACCTTGACGACCTTGTACCTAGCCGGTGGGGATTCCGGTGGGGTACCCCCACCCAGGTAGTGGCAGTGTTGAAAACACTGACTGCAGTAACCCATGGGGAGGGGGTCACACTCGGACAATCAGAGAGGGGGCTAATCATTGTGGCCCAGGTTGCTCAAAATTATCAAAGGTCTGACTGCAAGGAGAGGCTTGGGAAAAATGGTTACAACGGGGGACCAGAGTGTTTGTGTCTCAGGTGAAGAGGGTGGATCTGACCTCCATCACCTAGGACTTGACATAGATTAAATAGATTAATCAAATACATTTTTGCTCAATCTTGCATGCTTTCTCAAACAGCTGTAACTGTATATGCATTTGTATATGCATTCGTAAATCAGGTCCTTTCTTGAGTTGGGCTCTGGGATGTAACACCCCCTTGAGTGTGTTAGAGTATGTGCGTGTGTGTTTATCCCACATCTGTTGCAAGGGGGTAAGGATGTTAGGGAGAATATAGGATGAAACACAATAATTGTTTGCTAAAATAATAATTGCTTGTCAAAATGTAATGTAATACAATGGCAATCCGGGTTATAGGTTAAGATCCTACGCATGAACTGCTGACATTATTACGCATATTCATTGATAATGATGGAAAATGAGATATGCAAGATATTTGAATAGATACAGTGGGGAGAACAAGTCTTTGATACACTGACGATTTTGCAGGTTTTCCTACTTACAAAGCATGTAGAGGTCTGTAATTTTTATCATAGGTACACTTCAACTGTGAGAGACGGAATCTAAAACAAAAATCCAGAAATCACATTGTATGATTTTTAAGTAATTAATTTGCATATTATTGCATGACATAAGTATTTGATACATCAGAAAAGCAGAACTTAATATTTGGTACAGAAACCTTTCTTTGCAATTACAGAGATCATACGTTTCCTGTAGGTCTTGACCAGGTTTGCACACACTGCAGCAGGAATATTGGCCCACTCCTCCATACAGACCTTCTCCAGATCCTTCAGGTTTCGGGGCTGTCGCTGGGCAATACGGACTTTCAGCTCCCTCCAAAGATTTTCTATTGGGTTCAGGTTTGGAGACTGGCTAGGCCACTCCAGGACCTTGAGATGCTTCTTACGGAGCCACTCCTTAGTTGCCCTGGCTGTGTGTTTCGGGTCGTTGTCATGCTGGAAGACCCAGCCACGACCCATCTTCAATGCTCTTACTGAGGGAAAGAGGTTGTTGGCCAAGATCTCGCGATACATGGCCCCATCCATCATCCCCTCAATACGGTGCAGTCGTCCTGTCCCCTTTGCAGAAAAGCATCCCCAAAGAATGATGTTTCCACCTCCATGCTTCACGGTTGGGATGGTGTTCTTGGGGTTGTACTCATCCTTCTTCTTCCTCCAAACACGGCGAGTGGAGTTTAGACCAAAAAGCTCTATTTTTGTCTCATCAGACCACATGACCTTCTCCCATTCCTCCTCTGGATCATCCAAATGGTCATTGGAAAACTTCAGATGGGCCTGGACATGCGCTGGCTTGAGCAGGGGGACCTTGCGGGCGCTGCAGGATTTTAATCCATGACGGCGTAGTGTGTTACTAATGGTTTTCTTTGAGACTGTGGTCCCAGCTCTCTTCAGGTCATTGACCAGGTCCTGCCGTGTAGTTCTGGGCTGATCCCTCACCTTCCTCATGATCATTGATGCCCCACGAGGTGAGATCTTGCATGGAGCCCCAGACCGAGGGTGATTGACCGTCATCTTGAACTACTTCCATTTTCTAATAATTGCGCCAACAGTTGTTGCCTTCTCACCAAGCTGCTTGCCTATTGTCCTGTAGCCCATCCCAGCCTTGTGCAGGTCTACAATTTTATCCCTGATGTCCTTACACAGCTCTCTGGTCTTGGCCATTGTGGAGAGGTTGGAGTCTGTTTGATTGAGTGTGTGGACAGGTGTCTTTTATACAGGTAACGAGTTCAAACAGATGCAGTTAATACAGGTAATGAGTGGAGAACAGGAGGGCTTCTTAAAGAAAAACTAACAGGTCTGTGAGAGATGGAGTTCTTGCTGGTTGGTAGGTGATCAAATACTTATGTCATGCAATAAAATGCAAATTAATTACTTAAAAATCATACAATGTGATTTTCTGGATTTTTGTTTTAGATTCCGTCTCTCACAGTTGAAGTGTACCTATGATAAAAATTACAGACCTCTACATGCTTTGTAAGTAGGAAAACCTGCAAAATCGGCAGTGTATCAAATACTTGTTCTCCCCACTGTATATATTTTTAAATAGCTATATACAGTGGGGGGAAAAAGTATTTAGTCAGCCACCAATTGTGCAAGTTCTCCCACTTAAAAAGATGAGAGAGGCCTGTAATTTTCATCATAGGTACACGTCAACTATGACAGACAAAATGAGAAAAAAAAATCCAGAAAATCACATTGTAGGATTTTTAATGAATTTATTTGCAAATTATGGTGGAAAATAAGTATTTGGTCAATAACAAAAGTTTCTCAATACTTTGTTATATACCCTTTGTTGGCAATGACACAGGTCAAACGTTTTCTGTAAGTCTTCACAAGGTTTTCACACACTGTTGCTGGTGTTTTGGCCCATTGCTCCATGCAGATCTCCTCTAGAGCAGTGATGTTTTGGGGCTGTCGCTGGGCAACACGGACTTTCAACTCCCTCCAAAGATTTTCTATGGGGTTGAGATCTGGAGACTGACTAGGCCACTCCAGGTCCTTGAAATGCTTCTTACGAAGCCACTCCTTCGTTGCCCGGGTGGTGTGTTTGGGATCATTGTCATGCTGAAAGACCCAGCCACGTTTCATCTTCAATGCCCTTGCTGATGGAAGGAGGTTTTCACTCAAAATCTCACGATACATGGCCCCATTCATTCTTTCCTTTACACGGATCAGTCGTCCTGGTCCCTTTGCAGAAAAACAGCCCCAAAGCATGATGTTTCCACCCCCATGCTTCACAGTAGGTATGGTGTTCTATGGATGCAACTCAGCATTCTTTGTCCTCCAAACACGACGAGTTGAGTTTTTACCAAAAAGTTCTATTTTGGTTTCATCTGACCATATGACATTCTCCCAATCGTCTTCTGGATCATCCAAATAAACTCTAGCAAACTTCAGACGGGCTGGACATGTACTGGCTTAAGCAGGGGGACACGTCTGGCACTGCAGGATTTGAGTCCCTGGCGGCGTAGTGTGTTACTGATGGTAGGCTTTGTTACTTTGGTCCCAGCTCTCTGCAGGTCATTCACTAGGTCCCCCCGTGTGGTTCTGGGATTTTTGCTCACCGTTCTTGTGATCATTTTGACCCCATGGGGTGAGATCTTGCGTGGAGCCCCAGATCGAGGGAGATTATCAGTGGTCTTGTATGTCTTCCATTTCCTAATAATTGCTCCCACAGTTGATTTCTTCAAACCAAGCTGCTTACCTATTGCAGATTCAGTCTTCCCAGCCTGGTGCAGGTCTACAATTTTGTTTCTGGTGTCCTTTGACAGCTCTTTGGTCTTGGCCATAGTGGAGTTTGGAGTGTGACTGTTTGAGGTTGTGGACAGGTGTCTTTTATACTGATAACAAGTTCAAACAGGTGCCATTAATACAGGTAACGAGTGGAGGACAGAGGAGCCTCTTAAAGAAGAAGTTACAGGTCTGTGAGAGCCAGAAATCTTGCTTGTTTGTAGGTGACCAAATACTTATTTTCCACCATAATTTGCAAATAAATTCATAAAAAATCCTACAATGTGATTTTCTGGAATTTTTTTCTCTCAATTTGTCTGTCATAGTTGATGTGTACCTATGATGAAAATTACAGGCCTCTCTCATCTTTTTAAGTGGGAGAACTTGCACAATTGGTGGCTGACTAAATACTTTTTTCCCCCACTGTATATATGGGATGGAGACAATTACATTGATGGAAGTTACAATCTATCTGCAATATTAAAGCTGATCTATGCCCCCCCCCCCCCCCCCCCCCCCCCCCAAAAAAAAAGAAACCACTACTAAAGGACACCAATAAGAAGTAGAGACCTGCTTGGTCCAAGAAACACAAGCAATGGACATTAGACTGGTGGAAATTTGTCCTTTGGTCTGGAGTCCAAATTTGAGATTTTTGGTTCAAACCGCTGTGTCTTTGTGAGACGCGGTGTGGGTGAACGGATGATCTCCGCATGTGTAGTTTCTACCGTAAAAGATGGAGGAGGAGGTGTTATGGTGTGGGGGTGCTTTGCTGGTGACACTGTCTGTGATTTATTTAGAATTCAAGGCACACTTAACCAGCATGGCTACCACTGCATTCTGCAGCAATACGCCATCCCATCTGGTTTGGGCTTAGTGGGACTATTGTTTTGTTTTTCAACAGGACAATGACCCAACACATCTCCAGGCTGTGTAAGGGCTATTTTACCAAGAAGGAGAGTGATGGAGTGCTGCATCAGATGACCTGGCCTCCACAATCACCCGACCTCAACCCAATTGAGATGGCTTGGGATGAGTTGGACGGTAGAGTGAAGGAAAAGCAGCCAACAAGTGCTCAGCATATGTGGGAACTCCTTCAAGACTGTTGGAAAAGCATTCCAGGTGAAGCTGGTTGAGAGAATGCCAAGAGTGTGCAAAGCTGTCATCAAGGCAAAGGGTGGCTATTTGAAGAATCTGAAATATAACATGTATTTTGATTTGTTTAACACTTTTTTGGTTACTACATGATTCCATGTGTCATTTCATGGTTTTGATGTCTTCACTATTATTCTACAATGTAAACAATTGTAAAAATAAAGAAAAACCCTTAAATGAGTAGGTGTGTCCAAACTTTTGACTGGTAGTGTATATATACAGTGGGGAAAAAAAGTATTTAGTCAGCCACCAATTGTGCAAGTTCTCCCACTTAAAAAGATGAGAGAGGTCTGTAATTTTCATCATAGGTACACGTCAACTATGACAGACAAATTGAGGAAAAAAAATCCAGAAAATCACATTGTAGGATTTTTAATGAATTTATTTGCAAATTATGGTGGAAAATAAGTATTTGGTCAATAACAAAAGTTTCTCAATACTTTGTTATATACCCTTTGTTGGCAATGACACAGGTCAAACGTTTTCTGTAAGTCTTCACAAGGTTTTCACACACTGTTGCTGGTATTTTGGCCCATTCCTCCATGCAGATCTCCTCTAGAGCAGTGATGTTTTGGGGCTGTCGCTGGGCAACACAGACTTTCAACTCCCTCCAAAGATTTTCTATGGGGTTGAGATCTGGAGACTGGCTAGGCCACTCCAGGACGTTGAAATGCTTTTTACGAAGCCACTCCTTCGTTGCCCAGGCGGTGTGTTTGGGATCATTGTCATGCTGAAAGACCCAGCCACGTTTCATCTTCAATGCCCTTGCTGATGGAAGGAGGTTTTCACTCAAAATCTCACGATACATGGCCCCATTCATTCTTTCCTTTACACAGATTAGTCGTCCTGGTCCCTTTGCAGAAAAACAGCCCCAAAGCATGATGTTTCCACCCCCATGCTTCACAGTAGGTATGGTGTTCTTTGGATGCAACTCAGCATTCTTTGTCCTCCAAACACGACGAGTTGAGTTTTTACCAAAAAGTTATATTTTGGTTTCATCTGACATTCTCCCAATCCTCTTCTGGATCATCCAAATGCACTCTAGCAAACTTCAGACGGGCCTGGACATGTACTGGCTTAAGCAGGGGGACACGTCTGGCACTGCAGTATTTGTGTCCCTGGCGGCGTAGTGTGTTACTGATGGTAGGCTTTGTCACTTTGGTCCCAGCTCTCTGCAGGTCATTCACTAGGTCCCCCCGTGTGGTTCTGGGATTTTTGCTCACCATTCTTGTGATCATTTTGACCCCACGGGGTGAGATCTTGCGTGGAGCCCCAGATCGAGGGAGATTATCAGTGGTCTTGTATGTCTTCCATTTCCTAATAATTGCTCCCACAGTTGATTTCTTCAAACCAAGCTGCTTACCTATTGCAGATTCAGTCTTCCCAGCCTGGTGCAGGTCTACAATTTTGTTTCTGGTGTCCTTTGACAGCTCTTTGGTCTTGGCCATAGTGGAGTTTGGAGAGTGACTGTTTGAGGTTGTGGACAGGTGTCTTTTATACTGATAACAAGTTCAAACAGGTGCCATTAATACAGGTAACGAGTGGAGGACAGAGGAGCCTCTTAAAGAAGAAGTTACAGGTCTGTGAGAGCCAGAAATCTTGCTTGTTTGTAGGTGACCAAATACTTATTTTCCACCATAATTTGCAAATAAATTCATTAAAAATCCTATAATGTGATTTTCTGGATTTTTTTTTTTCAATTTGTCTGTCATAGTTGACGTGTACCTATGATGAAAATTACAGGCCTCTCTCATCTTTTTAAGTGGGAGAACTTGCACAATTGGTGGCTGACTAAATACTTTTTTTCCCCACTGTATATATATTATTTTTTTTGCTGCCTCTTGGGCCCCCCACGGGCCTGGGCCAAGGGCTTCAGCCCTGGTAAACCCCTGCATTAATCCGGCCCTGCCTTCAGGACATCTACACCAGGCAGTGTCTGAGGAATGCCCAAAAGATCGTCAAGGTCTCCAGTCACCCGAGCCACGGACTGTTTACTCTGTTACCATCTGGCAAGCGGTATCGGAGCATCGGGTCTCAGACCAACAGGCTCCGAGACAGCTTCTACCACCAGGCCGCTGAACAGCTAACCCTAGCTGTCTCCCTGCATAGACCTGCACCTTAGAGACTATTTGCACCCTAGAGACTATCTGCACCTTAGAGAGTATTTGCACTGATTACCCACACATCCAACCCTTACACACAAACGTACACACAAACACAAACACCCATAAACACACACAGACTCAGAACTCTCACACACAGGCATACATACACACACACAGTCAACGCTGCTGTTGGATTACATACTATTTATTCTACCTCTTGATCAAGACACTACCCACTTTATATGTGTACTTTATATGTGTAAATACAGTGTAAATACAGTCCTTTATTACTATGCATACTACCTCTATTACTTGTACTACTTTTTTACTCTTTTTATTGTTACTACTCTAGAAGGAGCTAGCACACCAGCATTTCGCTGCACCTTTTATACCTGCTGTAAACTGTGTATGTGACGAATAAACTCTGATTTTATTTGAAATAGGGTGCCATTTGGAATGCTATGTTCTATACTCAATGCTGTGTGTAAAATATACTAGGAGACAACATGTTTTTTTATATTTTAGCCCAGAGTAAAAACATGCAGATCAGGATGTTTGGTAAATGGACCCAGCGTCAGCCTTGTTGTTTCATCACGTTGTTTGAGCAGTATGGTGTTTCCTTTGAAACATTCATAGGGGTTTAAACCACACTGCTCACTGATCATGTATGCAGATTTAAGCTCTGGTAGCAGTTGATCAGGCGTAAATATTACTACACTGTACTCGATGCTGAGGCTAAGGAGAGTTAGTGTTGGGGGCCTCAAAAAATTTCAGGAGCTAACTTAACATACCACATCCCTAAGGAACTAGTTGAAAAGAGATTGTTTTTAATTATTTCATTACAAATTGAGCTCCTTTGAAGAAGGACCTGGAACTAATACCATGTGTGTTATGGTGGCATTTTTCCTATTTTGTTGCCTTACAACCTGGAATTAAAATTGATTTTTGGGGGGTTTGTATCATTTCATTTACACAAAATGCCTACCACTTTGAAGATGCAAAATATTTTTTGGGGTGAAACAAACAAGAAATAAGACAAAAAAACTGAAAACTTGAGCGTGCATAACTATTCACCCCGCCAAAGTCAATACTTTGTAGAGCCACCTTTTGCAGCAATTACAGCTGCAAGTCTCTTGGGGTATGTCTCTATAAACTTGGCACATCTAGCCACTGGGATTTTTGCCCATTCTTCAAGACAAAACTGCTCCAGCTCCTTCAAGTTGGATGGGTTCCGCTGGTGTACAGCAATCTTTAAGTCATGCCTGTCACGGAATCAGCCGAGGCTGCTCCTCCTCCTTGCTCGGGCAGCTTTCGTCGTTCGTCGTCCCCGGAGTACTAGCTGCCACCGATCTATGTTTCGGTGTTTGACTTGTTTTGTCCTGATTGTGTACACCTGTTCCCCATTATGTTGTATTGTTTCCCCTATTTAACCCTCTGTCGTGCATTGTGTGTTGTGTGTTATTGTATTCGTCTTCGGCAGTGTTAGTGTGCAGGTTGTTTTCCTCCTTGTATGGAGATGGTTTTCTTCTCTGGTTACTTTCAAGTAAAGTACGTTTCCAGTAAGCTCTGTGTCCTGCGTTTGACTTCGCCTACCGCATTTCACTGTCGCCTTCTGACAGAGCCACAGATTCTCAATTGGATTGAGGTCTGGGCTTTGACTAGGCCATTCCAAGAAATGTTTCCCCTTAAACCACTCAAGTGTTGCTTTAGCAGTATGCTTAGGGTCATTGTCCTGCTGGAAGGTGAACCTCCGTGCCAGTCTCAAATCTCTGGAAGACTGAAACAGGTTTTCCTCAAGAATGTCCCTGTATTTAAAGGCATCCATCATTCCTTCAATTATGACCAGTCTCTGCCAATGAAAAACATGGGGGGGATGGTGTTCTCGTGGGGATGAGAGGTGTTGGGTTTGCGACAGACATAGCGTTTTCCTTGATGGCCAAAAACCTCAATTTTAGTCTCATCTGACCAGAGTACCTTCTTCCATATGTTTGGGGAGTCTCCCACATGCCTTTTGGCGAACACCAAACTTGTTTGCTTATTTTTTTCTTCAAGCAATGACTTTTTTCTGGCCACTCTTCCATAAAGCCCAGCTCTTTGGAGTGTACGGCTTAAAGTGGTCCTATGGACAGATACTCCAATCTCCGCTGTGGAGCTTTGCAGCTCCTTCAGGGTTATCTTTGGTCAGTTTGTTGCCCCTCTGATTAATGCCCTCCTTGCCTGGTCCGTGAGTTTTGGTGGGCGGCCCTTTCTTGGCAGGTTTGTTGTGGTGCCATATTCTTTGCATTTTTTAATAATGGATTTAAATGGTGCTCCGTGGGATGTACAAAGTTTCGGATATTTTTTCAGAACCCAACCCTTATCTGTACTTCTCCACAACTTTGTCCTTGACCTGTTTGGAGAGCTCCTTGGTCTTCATGGTGCCGCTTGCTTGATGGTGCCCCTCGCTTAGTGGTGTTGCAGACTCTGGGGCCTTTCAGAACAGGTGTATATATACTGAGATCATGTAACAGATCATGTGACGCTTAGATTGCACACAGGTGTACTTAATTGAACTAATTATGTGACGTCTGACGGTAATTGGTTGCACCAGATGTTATTTAGGGGCTTCATAGGAAATGGGGTGAATACATATGCACGCACCACTTTTCCGTTATTTATTTTTTTGAATGATTTGAAACAAGTTATTTTTTTCGTTTCATTTCACCAATTTAGACTATTTTGTGTATGTCCATTACATGAAATCCAAATAAAAATCGATTTAAACTACAGGTTGTAATGCAACAAAATAGGAAAAATGCCAAGGGCGATTAATACTTTTGCAAGGCACTGTATATCTCCAAATCAATATATCATTAACAATACTTCTATGTACTTCTTCTGGGCATTGTGGATAGAACATAGACATATCTCTATCTGCCTGATGAGATCTCCTTCTTCAGACAGGATTGGAAAGAAGTGAACTTCTTCTTATCATCCACACTAAACACCTGAGAGAGAGAGAAAGACACAGACAGACATAGAAAGAGAGAAAGAGAGAGAGAGAATAATGTAAATGGAAAATGTAACATAATGGCCATTATTTGCCACTAGGTAGCGGCAAACCTTCACAACAATTGAAGCAGGATTTAGAAGTGGAAGTGAGACAGTGCACTAACATGATGGTCAAGATGTCAGAAAAGTGATTAAATTGGCCATGAACTAATGTAAAACAAATATATCACATGAAAACATGAAAACCATGTTTGTTTCTATGCATTAGCTGGTGGCTGTTAAAATAAATAATTGACATACCTTATAAGATATGTCTTGGTAATACAGTGCATTCGGAAAGTATTCAGACCCCTTGACTTTTTCCACATTTTGTTAAGTTATAGCCTTATTCTAAAATGTATTAAATAAAAGCATTTCCTCATCAATCTATACACAATACCCCATGATGACAAAACAGGTTTTTAGAAATCTTAGCACATTTATTCAAAATAAAAAACAGAAATACCTTATTTACTTAAGTATTCAGACCCTTTGCTATGAGACTTGAAATTGAGCTCAGGTGCATCCTGTTTCCATTGATCATTCTTGAGATGTTTCTACAACTTGATGGGAGTCCACCTGTGGTAAATTCAATTCATTGGACATGATTTGGAAAGGCGTACACAGCTGTCTATATAAGGTCCCACAGTTGACAGTATATGTCAGAGCAAAAACCAAGCCATGAGGTCGAACGAATTGTCCGTAGAGCTCCGAGACAGGATTGTGTCAAGGCACAGATCTGGGGAAGGGTACCAGCATTGAAGGTCACCAAAAACACAGTGGCCTCGCCTCCATCATTCTTAAATGGAAGAAGTTTGGAACCACCAAGACTCTTCCTAGAACTGGCCGCCCGGCCAAACTGAGCAATCGGGGGAGAAGGGCCTTGGTCAGGGAGGTGAACAAGAACCCGATGGTCACACTGACAGAGCTCCAGAGTTCCTCTGTGGAGATGGGAGAACCTTCCAGAAGGACCACCCTCTCTGCAGCACTCCACCAATCAGGTCTTATGGTAGAGTGGCCAGATGGAAGCCACCATTCAGTAAAAGGCACATGACAGCCCGCTTGGAGTTTGCCAAAAGGCACCTAAAGACTCTCAAACCATGAGAAACAAGATTCTCTGGTCTGATGAAACCAAGATTGAACTATTTTGCCTGAATGCCAAGCGTCACGTCTGGAGGAAACCTGGCACCATCCCCACGGTGAAGCATGGTGGTGGCAGCATCATGCTGTGGGGATGTTTTTCAGCAGCAGGGACTGGGAGACTAGTCAGGATCGAGGGAAAGATGAACGGCGCAAAGTACAGAGATCTTTGATGAAAACCTGCTCCAGAGCACTCAGGACAGACTGGGGCAAAGGTTCACCTTCCAACAGGACAACGACACTAAGCACACAGCCAAGACAACGCAGGATTGGCTTTGGGAAAAGTCTCTAAATGTCCTTGAGTGGCCAGCCAGAGCCCGGACTTGAACCCAATCTAACATTTCTGGAGAGACCTTCAAAATAGCTGTGCAGCGACGCTTCCCATCCAACCTGACAGAGCTTGAGAGGATCTGCAGAGAAGAATGGGAGAAACTCCCCAAATACAGGTGTGCCAAGCTTGTAGCGTCATACCGAAGATGACTCTATGCTGTAATCACTGCCAAAGACGCTTCAACAAAGTCCTGAGTAAAGGGTCTGAATACTTATGTAAATGTGATATTTCCGTTTTTTTTATATATAAATACACATTTGAAACATTTCTAAAAACCTGTTTACGCTTTGTCATTATGGGGTATTGTGTGTAGAATGAGGAGGAGAAAAAAAACTATTTAATCAATTTTAGAATAAGCTGTAACGTAACAAAATGTGGAAAAAGTCAACGGGTCTGAATACTTTCCGAATGCACTGTATAAAACATAGCTCGATGATAAACTTGCTTTGCTCTGTTCATACAGCTTCTGTGAACATTTATCGACTTGTCCCCCTTCCCATTACATATGAATGTCTATGCCTCATGATGACCATGCCTTTATCAGCTATCCTGTCCTGACAGCCTCCACACAGCTATACTCCACACAGTTCAGTTGCCTTGGGAGATTACACATTACAGAGATATGTAGATAACATTGGGTATATCTGTCAAAATCAGGCTTCTGCCTGCACTACCGTGGAGACCTCTGCAGAGGGTTTCTGGGCTGCTGGGTGGGTTAATTCCACCTCAATCCAACATGGCCTCATTCTCAGGCTGGTGCCTAGCCGAACTTGGCTAGACGAACTGAACGAGTGTGCTTGCATACTCCCTTAAAAGACCTTCGCTTGAAAAATGAGAAAAAAGCGGCAATAGTAAATTTGAGATGGTGTAGCCAGAATTAGACAGAATTAATCTAAGAAATCAGTCATTCATTTTGACGTTTTAGTCATGCAATTTTACATCTAAGATGTTTGGTGCGGTATTTCTCAATGAAAAAATGTGCATGAAAATGAGTCGTCTCTCGTTGAATGACAACAAAGACTTTAATGAAGAATCCCTACTGTTGACCAATCACCAACGAAAGGGCGTAGACTTCGGCTACCGACTTCGGCTTGACTCAATATTTTTTTTGGGTGTGCCCTAACAGCCGAAAAAACATTTACCAAAGTCCAAAACGAACAAAAACGTCACAAAATGTAGTCATAATATATGCACAAACCTTTCCGAACTGTTTCGGCTGGGAAGCATGGGGACGCCTTTACCCTCCCTCCCTTGGCACTACTTTTGATGGGTGCCCATAGGGTCAAAAGTAGTGCACTAAGGAATAGTGTGCCATTTGAGACGCAGAAGTGTATAGGTGGTGTGTTAATAGTGTATAAAGTGTTGTTATTTCCTGTCCATGAATTTCAGTAGTCAAACAAATCAAATTAAGAGTGGAACTAACCTTGGCCAATGGAACGATTGGATATAGCAAAATCCTCCAGGTTGTTCAGAAATTGGAAGAATGATCTGAACTCAAAGGTGATTCCCTACAAGATTTAAAAAGTCAAATCAAGTCAAATCAAACAGTCAAATCAATTCAAATCGATTCATTATAAAAGCAGATTTAACAGTAGCATAATCTCTCCTAACTCAAATAAATGAAAACTGAAAAAGATTCACCATAATATTTAAAAGTTAAAAGAATAGTAAAATCCGAAAGGCTCAAACAGCATGTGAGAAATTATACAGGAATGAATGACACATAAAGCAAACGACTGGATGTCCCAACCCTGAAACAAAAAGGGGGCCAGCCAGATTATGCAACAGCACTTCACATGACACATCATCTACTCCACTTAAAACAGAGGGAAGCCTTTAGTGTCTGCGGGACCTTGAAGACATCAAACAGATAACAGATCCAAAGGTAGGAAAATGACTTAGCCAAACAGACAGAGTATACATTGTAGGGTTTTCTCCCCCTGGTATGAGCTGTCAACACAGCGGGGGATTGTAGTTTTGGGGAAAAGGTCACTGCGTTTGCAGACTTTTCTAAAGCAGATTAACCTAACACTTACATAAACAAAAACAAAAGGGGACTGAATCCCAAACATTTTAGGTCTGGCAGATGAGTCAAACAAAGGCCCTATTGATGTCCACTCAACCATCCCACTGCTACTAGCGGCTCCTATAGCACCATCCCTCCGGGGCCCCTCCAACACGCTGAACCTAACAAATGAAGTAATTAGTAATTTGTGGCGCTTTGCTGATTTAACAAGGCAAGCTCCATAAAATAACTCTTAGCCTAATGATGAGACCCACTTGATAATCAATGGCAATCTAACAACAGTCTACTCAGAGTTGGGGCAGAGAGGATTTGTTGAATTGGTAAAAATCACAAATATGTTTTGTACATAACATATATTTGACACAGTAAAAGCAAGATATAAGTTGGAGTTTTTGTCAATTTCTCCACTTACCTGTAAAGATCATCGAAGCCCAACTCTGCCTTTCCCTTCTTCCCAAAGAAATGAACCAGCAGTGTTGTGTTGGTCATATTTTCATCAACATTTTGGGAGGGAAAACAAATATGTGATTCAGTCTGACTTTCATTCCTCATAAAGAAATTGACCACTTATGGCTGACCACTTATCCACGAGGACCACTGATCCACAAGGACTCAGCCACGCAAAAAATATTTCACTCACACAAACATGCTTGTACGTAGAAACATGCAGGCAAGTGCCACATATATAGCTCATGAACATGAAGGCACCCCATCGTTTCAATATCACACATATTAAAAGGAAATGCTTTTATCCAACTTTTATTGTTTAATGTGTAAAAGTAGCACGATTGTCATTTTACAACTTTACTATGTACAGTGCATTCGGAAAGTATTCTGATCCCTTTACTTTTTCCAAATTTTGTTACGTTACAGCCTTATTCTAAAATGGATTAAATCGTTTTCCCCCCTCATCAATCTACACACAACACCCCATAATGACAAAGCAAAAACAGGTTTTTAGATTTTTTTGCACACGAAAAAAAAAAAAAAGCCAATATTATGTTTACATAAGTATTCAGACCCTTTACACAGTACTTTGTTGAAGCACCTTTGGCAGCGATTACAGTCACTAGTCTTCTTGGCTTGGCTTCGCTACAAGCGTGGCACACCTGTATTTGGGGAGTTTCTCCCATTCTTCTCTCCAGATCCTCTCAAGCTCTGCCAGGTTGGATGCACAGCTATTTTCAGGTCTCTCCAGAGATGTTCGATCGGGTTCAAGTCCGGGCTCTGGCTGACTCAAGGACCTTCAGAGACTTGCATCGTCTTGGCTGTGTGCTCAGGGTCGTTGTCCTGTTGGACGGTAAACCTTCGCCCCAGTCTGAGATCCTGAGCACTCTGGAGTAGGTGTTCATCAAGGATCTCTCTGTACTTTGCTCCATTCATCTTTCCCTCGATCCTGACAAGTCTCCCAGTCCCTGCCGCAGAAAAACATCCCCACAACATGATGCTGCCACCACCATGGGATGGTGCCAGGTTTCCTCCAGATGTGACGCTTGGCATTCAGGCCAAAGAGTTCAATCTTGGTTTCATCCGACCAGAGAATCTTGTTTCTCATGGTCTGAGAGTCCTTTAGGTGCCTTTTGGCAAACTCCAAGTGGGCTGTCATGTGCCTTTTACTGAGGAGTGGCTTCCATCTGGCCACTACCATAAAGGCCTGATTGGTGGAGTGCTGCAGAGATGGTTGTCCTTCTGGAAGGTTCTCCCATCTCCACAGAGGAACCTTGGAGCTCTGTCAGTGTGACCATCAGGTTCTTGTTCACCTCCCTGATCAAGGCCCTTCTCCCACGATTGCTCAGTTTGGCCGGGCGGCCAGCTCTAGGAAGAGACTTGGTGGTTCCAAACTTCTTCCATTTAAGAATGATGGTGGCCACTGTGTTCTTGGGGACCTTCAATGCTGCAAATTTTGTTTTTAACCATTCCCCAGAACCTCGACACAATCCTGTCTCTGAGCTCTACTGACAATTCCTTCGACCTAATGGCTTGGTTTTTGCTCTGACATGCACTGTCAACTGCGGGACCTTATATAGACAGGTGTGTGCCTTTCCAAATCATGTCCAATCAATTGAACATAGCATAGGTGGACTCCAATCAAGTTGTAGAAAGGATGCACCGGAGTTAAATTTAGAGTCTCATAGCAAAGGGTCTGAATACTTACGTAAATAAGATATTTCTGCTTTTTATTTAAAAATGTATTTGTCATTATGGGGTATTGTGTGTAGATTGACGAGGAAAAAATTTATGTAATCCATTTTAGAATAAGGCTGTAATGTAACAAATTGTGGAAAAAGTCAAGGGGTCTGAATACTTTCTGAATGCACTGTAAATGGTTAACTTGTGGCTTGGAAAGATCCAGCATTTCCCCTTCTCCTGACAGTTACACGTGATGTGCTAAGCTAATTCAGAGTCCCCTGGGAACATGCTCCCCCAGTAACAGTTCCTACTGGTGCAGGATATATCCAGTTCAGGACAGGAAGGTTTCAGATACGTCAATTAAAAAAATTGTGGGAAAGTGGGTTTTTTGAAGACAGTGGAGGCTACTGAGGGGAGGACGGCTCATAATAATGGTTGGAACGGAGCAAATGGAATGGCATCAAAGACAAGGAAACCATGTGTTTAATGTATTTGATACCAATCCACCAATTCCGCTGCAGCCATTACCATGAGCCCGTCCTCCCCAATTAAGGTGCCACCAACCTCCTGTGTTTGAAGAACACCGTTCTTTTTTTTTTTTTTTTTACAATAAATGAGGTTTGACCTCATCAAAAACTTGGGCCAAACACCATAGTTTATCATCAATAACAAAATAAGGTACACATCTGAAAATAAGGCTTGTGTACCTCCAGATCAGAAAAGTGAGCTTGGCTTGCCCCTTTCCTTAGAACATCCCACTTGCCCCAGGGGTCTAACTGCTGAGCCTCTTTTCTAAAGACCTGTGATGGTGGTAGAGTAGTGGAGGCAGAGCTGTTAGATGACAGAAAACATCTGGCAGATATTAGCAGGATTAGCATTAAACACACATACACAAACAGGGAAAAAGACTGACGCAAAGACAGAAGTACAAATGGACAGACGGACGGCCTGCCTGAAGGACAGACAGAACTAGAAACAGACAGACGAATGGGTAAACAGACAGACAGACAGACAGACAGACACAGTATATACAGTGGGGGAAAAAAGTATTTAGTCAGCCACCAATTGTGCATGTTCTCCCACTTAAAAAGATGAGAGAGGCCTGTAATTTTCATCATAGGTACACGTCAACTATGATAGACAAATTGAGGAAAAAATATCCAGAAAATCACATTGTAGGATTTTTAATGAATTTATTTGCAAATTATGGTGGAAAATAAGTATTTGGTCACCTACAAACAAGCAAGATTTCTGGCTCTCACAGACCTGTAACTTCTTCTTTAAGAGGCTCCTCTGTCCTCCACTCGTTACCTGTATTAATGGCACCTGTTTGAACTTGTTATCAGTATAAAAGACACCTGTCCACAACCTCAAACAGTCACACTCCAAACTCCACTATGGCCAAGACCAAAGAGCTGTCAAAGGACACCAGAAACAAAATTGTAGACCTGCACCAGGCTGGGAAGACTGAATCTGCAATAGGTAAGCAGCTTGGTTTGAATAAATCAACTGTGGGAGCAATTATTAGGAAATGGAAGACATACAAGACCACTGATAATCTCCCTTGATCTGGGGCTCCACGCAAGATCTCACCCTGTGGGGTCAAAATGATCACAAGAACGGTGAGCAAAAATCCCAGAACCACACAGGGGGACCTAGTGAATGACCTGCAGAGAGCTGGGACCAAAGTAACAAAGCCTACCATCAGTAACACACTACGCCGCCAGGGACTCAAATCCTGCAGTGCTAGATGTGTCCCCCTGCTTAAGCCAGTACATGTCCAGGTCCGTCTGAAGTTTGCTAGAGTGCATTTGGATGATCCAGAAGAGGATTGGGAGAATGTCATATGGTCAGATGAAACCAAAATATAACTTTTTGGTAAAAACTCAACTCCTCATGTTTGGAGGACAAAGAATGCTGAGTTGCATCCAAAGAACAACATACCTACTGTGAAGCATGGGGGTGGAAACATCATGCTTTGGGGCTGTTTTTCTGCAAAGGGACCAGGACGACTGATCCGTGTAAAGGAAAGAATGAATGGGGCCATGTATCGTGAGATTTTGAGTGAAAACCTCCTTCCATCAGCAAGGGCATTGAAGATGAAATGTGGCTGGGTCTTTCAGCATGACAATGATCCCAAAGACACCGCCCGGGCAACGAAGGAGTGGCTTCGTAAGAAGCAATTCAAGGTCCTGGAGTGGCCTAGCCAGTCTCCAGATCTCAACCCCATAGAAAATCTTTGGAGGGAGTTGAAAGTCCGTGTTGCCCAGCGACAGCCCCAAAACATCACTGCTCTAGAGGAGATCTGCATGGAGGAATGGGCCAAAATACCAGCAACAGTGTGTGAAAACCTTGTGAAAACTTACAGAAAACGTTTGACCTGTGTCATTGCCAACAAAGGGTATACAACAAAGTATTGAGAAACTTTGTTATTGACCAAATACTTATTTTCCACCATAATTTGCAAATAAATTCATAAAAAATCCTACAATGTGATTTACTGGATTTTTTTTCTCATTTTGTCTGTCATAGTTGACGTGTACCTATGATGAAAATTACAGGCCTCTCTCATCTTTTTAAGTGGGAGAACATGCACAATTGGTGGCTGACTAAATACTTTTTTTCCCCACTGTATACTCTAAAATAGCAAACTAATTTGAACTACTGAACATTTTCCTTGCAGTGACAACAGTTAAATAACTCTCTGACAATAACTCTCTGACATCCAACCACCCAGCCAGGCAGTCATAGACAGGTGTGCTGAGAAGTCCTCACTATAGGTATGACAACCACATATCTGGGAAGTCTGTGAAAGACTGAAAAACTCCCCCATCCATGAAGCTGCGAGCTCTGCTCTGCACTGGAGCATGCAGGCTTCTGGCGAGGAATTCAGCCAAGACAGCTGCATATGTCCGAGACTCACAGGGTGTGAAGGGTTGAATGAGGATTCATGCCAGGTTTACAGTGTAACTGAATCCACCCAATACATCACCATTTGATACATAACTGTGAGCTGAATGCAGGTTACAGTGTACCTTTCATCCACACTTGTGAAATGGGATCAGATTGTGATTAAATAAACTTTTTGGAATGATATCTCTTTGTTTATTGTTTTGGAACTACTGGCCCACCCTACTGTACCCCAGAGGGGGATGCAGGTTACACCCTACAAATGGGAAAATGTTGCCACTTGTATAATCATGGGCAATTGAAACCATTCAATACATTTCGAGCATACAAGGATTCTTTCAAACGCTGCATCCCAAAGTCTCTGTGGAAGTCGAAGTATCATTTTCCTCCCATGTTATTGTTATGTCTGGACTAGACTGATATCAAATAAACAAGGCTGCTTCTCACCAGTGTGACAAACTCTCATCCAGTAAGGTCATGCAACAGCAAATGCCTTTACTTTTACATTCCTTTTGATATCATAATTTACACTGGCTGACACTACCAATGTATTGCAACAGGACTTCTACTGATAGTAATACTAGTTATATGAATGATAACATAATGTTTAGTCATACTGTTTCACCATTCTCAGGTTTTATCTCTAGGAATTTCCTTGCAAAGGGTGTCATGGAAACAAAGATTCACAGGGAAACTGTTTTCCATCTACTTCAGAGGGCCAACTTCTTTCTCCACCCACAAGGTGAGCAAAACTGTTTTTTTTCTCATCCTTTTTGGCCTGGTTCTCAATGCCTCTCATGTCTCGACATTGCCTTGCTCAAAGGCAACACCAAGAGCAGCCAACCAGTGAGGGCCAGATCCTCTAACATGTTCTCAAGTGTGTCTTCCTTTATTTCATAATCTTTATTTATCTTAATCTTTTTCTTTTTTTAACTTCCATGCCTGCCGAAGGAATGAGAGAGTTGAGACAGCTGATAAAACACATATCTTCCTCTGCGCTTCATGAGTGAGAGATTTATGACTTGATCCCACAGCTAATTACGGACCAGTCTTTAATGTACTGCCGCTCTATCCCAATCTCGGCCCATGAAAAGAGCCTGATATGCTTGTAATTAGAATAAACTGGCTGGGGAAAGCCCAACCGCAGGTTTCAAGACATGTCTGTTATGTAGAGTTTGACATTTTTTTACTTTTTAACCTTTTGCTGGAAGGATATGTTGAGTGATGCAGAACAAATCAAAACAAAAAAGACACACCTTAACCCAGCATCTTTTCAAACAACCATCTCAAAAGCACTGGGTTTTCTTTCTGCTAGCTGCAGCAGCACCCTTGTCTATATACAGTATGTGTTTGTGTTCAGACATTCATTCTAGCAGTGCTAGCTCTATAGCTCTCGCTGACTGGCACGGCAATCAGCATGGTCAAGCCCAGCACAAAAGGTAACCGGAGCCCGAATACCACTTTTCAAGAAACAGTCCAAAAAAAACATGGGGGTCCATAAGGAATGCTGTAATTTTTCAGAAAAGGGCCTTTTGAAGAGGGATCTCTGGGCCCATAGAGCCCATAGCTCAGACAACCACTGACAGACAGCAGACCAGTACAGAAATCAAAATATTTGTAATTGTGAAACAAACAAGAAATATGACGAAAAAACATTAAACTTGAGCGTGCATAACTATTCAACCCCCCAAAGTCAATACTTTGTAGAGACAACTTTTGCAGCAATTACAGCTGCAAGTCTTTTGGTGTATGTCTCTATAAGCTTGGCACATCTAGCCACTGGGATTTTTGCCCATTCTTCAAGGCAAAACTGCTCCAGCTCCTCCAAGTTGGATGTGTTCCGCTGGTGTACAGCAATCTTTAAGTCATACCACAGATTCTCAATTGGATTGAGATCTGGGCTTTGACTAGGCCATTCCAAGACATTTAAATGTTTCCCCTTAAACCTTTAGCTTTAGCAGTTTGCTTAGGGTCATTGTCCTGCTGGAAGGTCCCAGTCTCAAATCTCTGGAAGACTGAAACAGGTTTCCATCAAGAATTTCCCTGTATTTAGCGGCATCCATCATTCCTTCAATTCTGACCAGTTTCCCAGTCTCTGCCAATGAAAAACATCCCCACAGCATGATGCTGCCACAACCATGCTTCACTGTGGGGATGGTGTTCTCGGAGTGATGAGAGGTGTTGGGTTTGTGCCAGACATAGTGTTTTCCTTGATGGCCAAAAAGTTCAATTTTAGTCTCATCTGACCAGAGTACCTTCTTCCATATGTTTGGGGAGTCTCCCACATGACTTTTGGCGAACACCAAACGTGTTTGCTTATTTTCTTCTTTAAGCAATGGCTTTTTTTCTGGCCACTCTTCCATAAAGCCCAGCTCTGTGGAGTGTACGGCTTAAAGTGGTCCTACGGACAGATAATCCAATCTCTGCTGTGGAGCTTTGCAGCTCCTTCAGGGTTATCTTTGGTATTTTTGTTGCATCTCTGATTAATGCCCTCCTTGCCTGGTCCGTGAGTTTTGGTGGGCGGCCCTCTCTTGGCAGGTGGTGGTGCCATATTCGTTAATTTTTTTTAAATAATGGATTTAATGGTGCTCCATGGGATGTTCAAAGTTTCGGTTTTGCACCAGATCTAATTGGTTGCACCAGATCTTATTTAGGGGCTTCGTAGCAAAGGGGGTGAATACATATGCACGCACCACTTTCCCGTTATTTATTATTTTAAAATTTTTTAAACAAGTAATTTTTTTCATTTCACTTCACCAATGTTGACTATTTTGTGTAAGTCCATTACATGAAATCCAAATAAAATCAATTTAAATTACAGGTTGTAATGCAACAAAATAAGAAAAACGCCAAGGGGGATGAATACTTTTGCAAGGCACTGTATCTTTGACATGCTATATAATTTGACCACATCAATGCATTTGTTACGATAATAGTCCATATAAAGTACAGTCATTTGTTAAATTAGGGGTAAGTGTGAAAATGAAACCATTGTTGAAATACTATAAAAGACTGAAATAATGAAATTTCGAATGAGAGATGGCTGATCTTGCTCTGTTGGAAGATTTGGCACACGCTGCATTTCGCAGAGAGCGCGTTTTTAGAGACAGGTGGGACTTCTTCTGCAGACAGCAGATTGGCTCATCAGATATCGTTTCCCAAAACCAATCTTATAGGATTTTAGCGAGGATTTAAGACCTATTTTAAAAAGGCAAACATGCCATTCCGGTGCACATCCAAGTGCTATCCACCTTCGGGTTTTTGGCAATGGGCACATTTCAGCGTGAAAAAAACACAAAAGAAATACCTCTCCTTACCAGCTTGTCAGACCTCGGAGCACCATCCGCTGCTTCTTTGCAATCTTTTTTCTTATGGAAGATGTCTTCTAGCTGGTTAGAAGAAGACATTGAGATGTGATTTAGACTTTACTCCCTTTACTTTACTGACTGAACAGGGGAACGATCCATCCCATTTAACCTTTAGAGAATTACATACCACCAAGAACTCCCGTTTGTCTACCATTTCATTTCCATCTGCATCAAACATGTTGAAGGCTATCTTAAAGCCGGCATGAGGCTCTGGGAAAGGACAGAGAAAGGAGATTAGACGAGACAAAATTCACAAATCTTACTTATAAAAAATCGAAATGAAGAAAACAAATGTTTGACTTTGCCTTGACTGATGTTCAGAAAGTTGATAAAATCATTTAACATCAAAGCCTGGGAGTTTAGCAGCTCACTTGAGTTGTTTACAGATTTTCAAAGTAATGCCCTAATACTTGAGATGAATAAAACATCCAATGAAACAGTGCACACCTTCAGACAACAGCTAATCTTCTCTTTCATATTGATAACATCTTAAAAGGTGCCTCATAATTCATGTTTGGGGTTCTCTTCACACAAACAGAGGCTTTACAACATAAGTTGCCTATCTGGACACAAACCCAAACAATATTAAGCCCCAGTGCTGGCTTCTGAGCATCCACTGTTTGGATAACAAGGTGTAAAACATTCTCAAGAGATCTATCACTGATTATGGATGCCTGATTCGGGTTTGTGTTCTTCTTTGTGTTCTACAACTCCTTTGTTGTGTGACACCGAGCAGAAGACAAGAGTAACTGTCAGGGCCCATTTCAGTAGACTGAGAAGGGTTGTCTTGCTGCCTCTGAAAGCATTCCCAAGCTTTTGTTTGCAGGAGAAGATAGTGATTCCAGCACAGACAGTTCTGGGTGACTACTCTGGGTGTTATGGGAAAAGGATTCAGGTATGGCTTTTGCTCCAGGACATATTTACCACCAAAAAAGGACACTTGGGGGAAAATACTATAAATGGATAATGGTAGTGAAAATGCATCCAATAAAAACCTCTTTATTCATATTTCTGATACTCCTTGTTTTATAAATGATGTTCTACAAATATCTGATGTTTGTTAGCGTTTGGATGGTTCAATATGGTGGGGAAGTACTGAATGTCAACAAGAGCATTTTAGTTGAAAAGTTAGAGTGACGTGGTGCATCAAAATATTAGTCAATGATCAGCTCAAGAAGCTCTCTGTTGAAAACTTATAGGGCCTTAAAATGACTAAAGTTCCCTGGCTTCAAATATCTTTTAAAGCTTAAATGGGTTGGAGGGAAAACATCTTTAAGATTCCAGCCGTGTCTCACCAATACCACACACACACACCTTCACTCTGGGAGAGGGAAACCATCCCTCCCCAACCCTCCCAACCTCTGAGCTCAAGTAGATGTTGTCAGACAATACAAAAAAATCCTCAGAAACACTTCAGATAGAGTGGCAAACCCGGAGATGTAATCCAACACCATTCTTAGGATTCATAATGTCCATGGTGATCACACAGTTCATCTCAGCCTCTAAAGCAAGTCTTTGTTTGCAGATCAATACAATCAATTTTTTTCTCTGGAAAGTCGCGACGTTACAGAAGGATTAAAAGCCCCAGGTCCCAGCACTGGCACTTAGCTAAAGAAACAGAGGAGAGGACAGAGCAGGGAGAACGTATACACTAAGCAGAGGGTTTGAAATATAGGGAGGGATGTGCACTTCAAATCAAATCAAAGTTTATTGGTCGCGTACACAAATGTGTTGATGTTATTGCAGGTGCAGCGAAATGCTTGTGTTTCTAACTCCAAATGTGCAGTAATACCTAGCAATATAAAAAAAAAAAAACTATACACACATTATCCAGAAAATAATTCAATAAATGTTATACTTAAGCCTCCTCCCTGTAGGCTGTGTCACGGTTTACTAAGCCAGAACCCAGAAGCAGACCAGGACAAGGAGAGTTGAAACGAAGGTGAGTATTTATTTAACAGATTCAAAAAACGATGTAGAATAATCCAGGGGACAGAGCGGGCGGCGGAGATGAGTTGGTGGAGGTGCAGTGGCAGATCCAAGAATGGCTCGGCAGCCGCCGACAACCAGGCAGGGGTTGGGTGAAGGTTCCGGGAGATTGACTGCAGATAGAAACAAAACGGAGGTAAGTACACGGCAAGCCAACAAGGTGCAAAACAACAAAACTAACGCTAGAACTCCAAGGCTGATACACTGACAAACATACTGTTCATGGCTAACGATCCGGCAGGGAATGGATGTCAGGTCAGGGCTTAAGGAGGGAGTGACAGAGCCCTCTGCTTACTGAACACTTCCCCCAAATCGTGATATGTCTCGGGAACCAGGGACAAATCTGGGGGTTTAGCCTCAATCACCTGACTGGGAACAGAATGGGAACAGGCAGTCTTGAGGCAGTTAGCATGACAATCAAGGCTCCAACTAGTTACCTTGCCAGTCACCCAATCGAACGTGGGATTGTGTTCTTTCAGCCAGGGGTATCCAAGGACCAGAGGAACATGGGAAGAAGGCAGAATGAAGAATGAGATCACCTCAGAATGATTCCCTGACAACAGCATCTTAACCGGTTCAGTCCTCATCGTGATACGTGCCAGACTACTGCCGTTCAGAGTGGTAGCTTCAATGGCTTCCGGTAATCGCTCCTTGGAAAGCCCCAGCTGTTCCACCACTTCGGCATCAATAAAGCTTCCATCGGCACCTGAATCGACGAAAGCGTTAATCGCTAAACTCTGATTCCTGTTCATGAGGGTAGCCGGGAAACGGGGTCTGACAGAGGTATTGAGAGGTTGAAACTGGCTCGCTAAAAGTCCTCCCAACTTTAGCGAGCCGAGCAGTTTGACGACCGCCGGGAACAAGTGGAGATGTAATGTCCCGAACTACCACAGTAGAGGCAGCAGTTGGTCTTACGTCTATGTTGGCGCTCCTCCTTGGTTAACCCGTGCCGCCCCACTTGCATGGGTTCAGAATCTGGAGGCAGGACCTCTCCACTAATCCTGTGTGGTGGACAATGATCGACGTATTCTGGTCCACCCCCTGACCCGACTGGGAACTGAGAAGCTGATTGAATGGACGGGCCCCATTGCTTCTCCCTCCTTCTCTCTCGAACTCTGTTATCCACCCGAATAGACAAGGCTACCAAGCTGTCCAGGTCACTAGGCTCCGGATAGGAGATCAACTCATCCTTGAGCTGCTCCGACAGCCCCTGGTAAAAGGCCGCTTGCAGAGACTCCTCATTCCACCCACTCTCCACAGCCAAAGTCCTGAACTCGATCACGAAGTCGGCAACGCTGCGAGTTCCTTGGCGAAGCGAAAACAGGCGCCTAGCTGCGTCCATACCTCGGACGGGATGGTCAAATAGCTTCCTCATCTCGGCCGTGAACTCCTGGTATGAAGCCATGCAGGTGTCCTGTCGTTCCCAAACGGCTGAAGCCCACTCCAGAGCTCGACCACGCAGCAACTCAATGACAAAGGCTATCCTAGCCTTGTCTGTGGCATAAGAGTGGGGCTGTAGATCGAACACTAATCCACACTGCATAAGGAAAGAACGGCATCTTCCCAACTCCCCCTCATATTTATCAGGCGTCGGAACCTTGGGCTCACGGAAGGGCACAGCTCCAGAAGCGGCAGGCGAGATGGGTGAAACTGGTCGTGAATTCTCCACCGGCAAACTGAGCTGAGCCTGGATCTTCGTCAGACTGGTAGAAAAGTTCCGAACGGACAATGCTATCTCCTGTAGTGCCGTGCTATGTTGTCCCAACATCTTCTCCTGATGGGTAATGGCATGGCGAACAGAGTCCAGGTCCGCTGGGTTCATTTCTGGCCGGATCGTTCTGTCACGGTTTACTAAGCCAGAACCCAGAAGCAGACCAGGACAAGGAGAGTTGAAACGAAGGTGAGTATTTATTTAACAGATTCAAAAAACGATGTAGAATAATCCAGGGGACAGAGCGGGCGGCGGAGATGAGTTGGTGGAGGTGCAGTGGCAGATCCAAGAATGGCTCGGCAGCCGCCGACAACCAGGCAGGGGTTGGGTGACGGTTCCGGGAGATTGACTGCAGATAGAAACAAAACGGAGGTAAGTACACGGCAAGCCAACAAGGTGCAAAACAACAAAACTAACGCTAGAACTCCAAGGCTGATACACTGACAAACATACTGTTCATGGCTAACGATCCGGCAGGGAATGGATGTCAGGTCAGGGCATAAGAAGGGTGATGATCAGGACCAGGTGTGCAGACCGCTGATGAGATGCAGGTGCGGTTAATCGGGAGATCTCCCGCCTAGCAACGTCGCCCGGCAACCAGGCCGGGAGCGTTCACGAACCCTCAGGAAACTGGAGATTCCGAGCAGAAAAATGGCAACACAGGCAGGAACCGACTCAGGATGCAGGGTTCATGACAGTACCCCCCCTCTGACGAACGCCACCGGGCGGACTACCCGGAGCGCCAGGATGGAGGCGGTAGAAGTCACGAAGGAGGTCAGCATCAAGGATCTGGCGCCGAGGAATCCAACTCCTCTCTTCAGGACCATACCCCTCCCAGTCCACGAGATACTGGAAACCCCGGCCCCGCCGTCTGGAATCCATAATGCGGCGCACCGTGTAGGCAGGACCACCTCCGATCATCCGAGGGGGAGGAGGAGGAGGCGGAGGGGGTAACAGAGGACTGAGGAGAACAGGCTTGAGTCAGGAGACATGAAAGGTGGGATGGACTCTGAGCGTTCTAGGTAACTTGAGTCGAACCGCAACAGGATTGATCACCTTCTCCACCACAAACGCACCAATGAACTTCGGTGACAGTTTCTTAGACTCAGTCCGCAGAGGAAGATCCCGTGTGGCCAACCAGACCCTATCTCTGATGGTATAGGTGGGGGCGGGAATCCGGCGACGATTCGCCTGGAGCTGATACCGGTCAGAAACTCTAAGGAGGGCCTTTCTGGCCCGATGCCAGGTCCGGTGGCAGCGACGAATGTGGGCCTGAACAGAGGGCACTGAGAGATCCTTCTCCTGAGAAGGAAACAAGGGAGGTTGGTAGCCATACAGGCACTGGAAGGGAGACATCCCAGTGGCAGATGTAGGGAGAGTATTGTGGGCATACTCAACCCAAGGCAACTGAGAGACCCAGGAGGTGGGGTTGGAGGAGACAAGGCAGCGTAGCGTGGATTCCATCTTCTGGTTGGCTCTCTCCGCCTGACCATTAGATTGGGGGTGAAAACCAGATGTGAGACTGACTGTAGCTCCAATGGCCAAACAGAAAGACTTCCAGACAGCAGAGGTAAACTGAGGGCCACGGTCGGAAACTATGTCACTGGGCAACCCGTGGACCCTGAAAACCTCCCTAACCAGGATCTCGGACGTCTCAGAGGCCGAGGGAAGCTTGGAAATGGGCACAAAGTGGGCGAACTTGCTGAATCTGTCCACGATAGTCAGAATGACCGTGTTCCCCTCAGAAGAGGGCAACCCAGTGACAAAGTCCAGGGCCAGATGCGACCATGGTCGCCGGGGAATAGGGAGGGGGTGAAGTAGTCCAGAGCTGGGCCGGTTGGCACTCTTATTCTGCGCACACACTGGACAGGCAGCAACAAACCTCAGAGTATCTTCTCCCATGGCCGGCCACCAAAATCGTCTGCGAAGTAACGCCATCGTCCGAGCCACGCCAGGGTGACAAGCCATCTTGCTGGCGTGGGACCATTGGAGGACAGCAGAACGAACCGACTCAGGCACAAACAAACGACCGGGTGGACCGTTACCGGGACCGGGCTGCGTCCAAAGGGCCGCCATAACCTCCTCCTCAATCCTCCACATAACTGCTCCCACGACACAGTTCCGGGGAAGAATCGTCTCGGTCTTGGCCCCACTCTCCTCCGTCTTGGAGAACATCCGGGACAAGGCGTCCGCCTTGCCGTTCTTAGACCCAGGTCGGAACGTCAGGGAAAAATTAAAGCGTCCGAAAAACAAAGCCCACCTGGCCTGACGGGAGTTGAGACGTCTAGCCGATTGCACGTAAGCAAGATTCTTGTGGTCGGTCCAGACAATAAACGGTTGCTCCGCCCCCTCCAACCAGTGGCGCCACTCCTCCAAGGCAAGCTTCACCGCGAGAAGCTCCCGGTTACCCACATCGTAGTTCCTCTCCGCAGACGAAAGACGACGAGAGTAGTAGGCGCAGGGATGGAGTTTCCCGTCAGTGGAGCATCGCTGGGACAGGATGGCGCCAACCCCCACATCAGACGCATCCACTTCCACAACGAACTGACAGGCCGTGTCAGTTGAGAGAGAATCGGTGCGTTGGTGAATCGCCTCTTGAAATCCAGGAACGCTCGGTCCGCCTCAGGATTCCAACTGAAGGTCCTGGTACTGGAAGTCAGGGCAGTTAAAGGAGCGGCCACACGGCTGTAATCCCGGATGAATCTGCGATAGAAATTCGCAAACCCCAGAAACCTCTGGAGCTGCAATCTCGTACCGGGCTGGGCCCATTCCAGAACCGCCCTAACCTTCTCCTGGTCCATCCTAATCTCTCCCCTGGAGATGATGTACCCGAGGAAGGATGTAGTGTGGGCGTGAAATTCGCACTTCTCGGCCTTCACGAACAGGCGATTCTCCAACAATCGCTGCAGAACCTGCCTGACATGCTGGACGTGGCTGGAAGGTTCCTTCGAGAAGATAAGAATGTCATCCAGGTAAACAAACACAAAGAGACCGATCATATCTCTCAGGACATCATTCACCATACTCTGGAACACCGCTGGAGCATTGGTCAGTCCAAACGGCATCACCTGATACTCGAAGTGACCCATCGGTGTATTGAAACCCGTCAACCACTCGCCCCCCTCTCTGATCCGGACCAGGTGATACGCATTGCGTAGGTCTAGCTTGGTGAACACCGTAGCACCCTGTAAGGAGTCGAAGGCAGAGCTCATCAAGGGCAGGGGATACTTGTTCTTGACCGTGATATCATTCAACCCCCGATAATCAATACACGGTCGAAGAGAGCCATCCTTCTTACCCACAAAGAAGAATCCTGCCCCCAGGGGTGATGACGAGGGACGAATGAGACCAGCAGCTAGGGACTCCTTGATGTAGGTCTCCAAAGCCTCACGTTCAGGTCGGGAAATGCTGTATAACCGTCCCTTGGGATAGACAGCTCCAGGGAACAGGTTTATGGCACAATCATATGGTCGGTGGGGAGGGAGTGACAGAGCCCTCTGCTTACTGAACACTTCCCCCAAATCGTGATATGTCTCGGGAACCAGGGACAAATCTGGGGGTTTAGCCTCAATCACCTGACTGGGAACAGAATGGGAACAGGCAGTCTTGAGGCAGTTAGCATGACAATCAAGGCTCCAACTAGTTACCTTGCCAGTCACCCAATCGAACGTGGGATTGTGTTCTTTCAGCCAGGGGTATCCAAGGACCAGAGGAACATGGGAAGAAGGCAGAATGAAGAATGAGATCACCTCAGAATGATTCCCTGACAACAGCATCTTAACCGGTTCAGTCCTCATCGTGATACGTGCCAGACTACTGCCGTTCAGAGTGGTAGCTTCAATGGCTTCCGGTAATCGCTCCTTGGAAAGCCCCAGCTGTTCCACCACTTCGGCATCAATAAAGCTTCCATCGGCACCTGAATCGACGAAAGCGTTAATCGCTAAACTCTGATTCCTGTTCATGAGGGTAGCCGGGAAACGGGGTCTGACAGAGGTATTGAGAGGTTGAAACTGGCTCGCTAAAAGTCCTCCCAACTTTAGCGAGCCGAGCAGTTTGACGACCGCCGGGAACAAGTGGAGATGTAATGTCCCGAACTACCACAGTAGAGGCAGCAGTTGGTCTTACGTCTATGTTGGCGCTCCTCCTTGGTTAACCCGTGCCGCCCCACTTGCATGGGTTCAGAATCTGGAGGCAGGACCTCTCCACTAATCCTGTGTGGTGGACAATGATCGACGTATTCTGGTCCACCCCCTGACCCGACTGGGAACTGAGAAGCTGATTGAATGGACGGGCCCCATTGCTTCTCCCTCCTTCTCTCTCGAACTCTGTTATCCACCCGAATAGACAAGGCTACCAAGCTGTCCAGGTCACTAGGCTCCGGATAGGAGATCAACTCATCCTTGAGCTGCTCCGACAGCCCCTGGTAAAAGGCCGCTTGCAGAGACTCCTCATTCCACCCACTCTCCACAGCCAAAGTCCTGAACTCGATCACGAAGTCGGCAACGCTGCGAGTTCCTTGGCGAAGCGAAAACAGGCGCCTAGCTGCGTCCATACCTCGGACGGGATGGTCAAATAGCTTCCTCATCTCGGCCGTGAACTCCTGGTATGAAGCCATGCAGGTGTCCTGTCGTTCCCAAACGGCTGAAGCCCACTCCAGAGCTCGACCACGCAGCAACTCAATGACAAAGGCTATCCTAGCCTTGTCTGTGGCATAAGAGTGGGGCTGTAGATCGAACACTAATCCACACTGCATAAGGAAAGAACGGCATCTTCCCAACTCCCCCTCATATTTATCAGGCGTCGGAACCTTGGGCTCACGGAAGGGCACAGCTCCAGAAGCGGCAGGCGAGATGGGTGAAACTGGTCGTGAATTCTCCACCGGCAAACTGAGCTGAGCCTGGATCTTCGTCAGACTGGTAGAAAAGTTCCGAACGGACAATGCTATCTCCTGTAGTGCCGTGCTATGTTGTCCCAACATCTTCTCCTGATGGGTAATGGCATGGCGAACAGAGTCCAGGTCCGCTGGGTTCATTTCTGGCCGGATCGTTCTGTCACGGTTTACTAAGCCAGAACCCAGAAGCAGACCAGGACAAGGAGAGTTGAAACGAAGGTGAGTATTTATTTAACAGATTCAAAAAACGATGTAGAATAATCCAGGGGACAGAGCGGGCGGCGGAGATGAGTTGGTGGAGGTGCAGTGGCAGATCCAAGAATGGCTCGGCAGCCGCCGACAACCAGGCAGGGGTTGGGTGACGGTTCCGGGAGATTGACTGCAGATAGAAACAAAACGGAGGTAAGTACACGGCAAGCCAACAAGGTGCAAAACAACAAAACTAACGCTAGAACTCCAAGGCTGATACACTGACAAACATACTGTTCATGGCTAACGATCCGGCAGGGAATGGATGTCAGGTCAGGGCATAAGAAGGGTGATGATCAGGACCAGGTGTGCAGACCGCTGATGAGATGCAGGTGCGGTTAATCGGGAGATCTCCCGCCTAGCAACGTCGCCCGGCAACCAGGCCGGGAGCGTTCACGAACCCTCAGGAAACTGGAGATTCCGAGCAGAAAAATGGCAACACAGGCAGGAACCGACTCAGGATGCAGGGTTCATGACAGGCTGTCTCATCGTTGTTGGTAATCAGGCCTACCACTGTTGTGTTGTCAGCAAACTTGATGATTGAGTTGGAGACGTGGGTGGCCACGCAGTCATGGGTGAACAGGGAGTACAGGAGGGGGCTGAGCACGCACCTCTATGGGGCCGACGTGTTGAGGATCAGCATGGCGGAGATGTTGTTGCCTATCTTCACCACTTGGGTCGGCCATCAGGAAGTCCAGGACCCAGTTGCACAGGGAGGGATTCAGACCCAGGGCCCTGAGCTTAGTGATGAGTTTGGATTGCACTATGGTGTTGAATGCTGAGCAGTAGTCGATGAACAGCATTCTTACATAGGTATTTTTCTTGTCCAGATGGGATAAGGCAGTGTACCATGCAATGATGATTGCATCGTCCGTGGATCTGTTGGGGCGATTTGCGAATTGTAGTGGATCTAGGGTGTCAGGTAAGGTGGAGGTGATAGTCCTTAACTAGCCTCTCAAAGCACTTCAGGATGACATGATGTCATTTAGTTCAGTTACCTTCGCTTTCTTGGGTACAGGAACAATAGTGGACATCTTGTAGCAAGTGGTGACAACAGACTGGGACATGGAGAGATTGAACATGTCCGTAAACACTCCAGCCAGCTGGTCTGCACATGCTCTGAGCCCACGGCTTGGGATGCCGTCTGGGTTAACACGCTTAAATAACTTACTCACGTTGGCCACGGAGAACGAGAGCACACAGTCCTTGTGAGCGTCGGCTCGATGTTGTTTCCTCAAAACGGGGGAAGAAGGTGTTTAGCTCATTCGGGAATGAGGCGTCCAGGGGAACAGTGGGAACATGTTGCTTGAAGCATGTTTCCATAAACATAGCAACATTAAAGAACATGGGGAAACCATGAGCAGCACTTACAATGACTTTTTATCCTCAGTTTGTCTATATTTAGAAAATACAAGCACATCTCATTCTCAGTACGGGGAGGTTTTCCATATATCTGATACATGGTATCGACGCTATCTCATCAATGTTAACTGCCACGTCCTATATAGGGGATATATTTACCACTCTCATATCTAAGGTTACCTGAGAGCAAATTGACAACATCCCTAAATTGATAAGATAGTGTACTCTGTTCAAGATTGATTTGGTATATGGGAACTGCAATAATTTCATTGGCCGATATTCTTGACATTAGAGAGAGTTTAGGCGTCTCACCTCGGTGACGTAGGTTCCTGAATAAATTGGATGATCCTTTAAAAACAGGAGGGGTGTCTGCCAGCATGTCACACCCTGGCTCTGGGACTCTATATGTTGAGCCAGGGTGTGTTCATTCTATGTGTTCTGTTTCTTTGTTTGGGTGTTCTAGGTTGTCTGTTTCTATGTTTGCCTGTGTGACTCCCAATCAGAGGCAACGAGTGTCAGCTGTCGGCTGGTTGTCTCTGATTGGGAGCCATATTTAAACTGTATGTTTTTCCTTGGGTGTTGTGGGTTTTTGTTCCGTGTCGGTATTTGTTTACCGTGGACTTCACGAGTCGTGTTTTGTTTGGTATACTTGAACTAATTAAAGTCATGTTTGTTTCACACGCTGCGCCTTGGTCTACTCACTCCTACGACGATCGTGACAGAAGAACCCACCATACAAGGACCAAGCAGTGTGTCCAGGGGCAGATCTTGGACTGGACATGGGAGGAAGCGCCGGGAAAGGAGATGGAGAGGTTGGCGATGGCCCAGGTGGGCAAAGTGTGGTCCTGGGAGGACATGCTCGGGGGAAAAGGGCCATGGGCTAGGATTAAGGCCCTGGCGAGAGAGGAGCAGCGGCGTCAACAGTGTCAACGTCGGACAGGCGAGAGGCAACCCCAGAAAATTTTTAGGGGGGGGCACACGGCATGGGCGGCTGGGCAGCAGGAGGCTGCCACAGGGCGATTTGGAGAGGAGGCCACTGGGTTAGGGGGGCCAGAAGGCAGGTTGGCGGAGCCTGGATGGAGAGCGGAACCAACTTCCCGTACTCAGGCATGGCAGCATGGGACGGGGCAGGTTCCGCGGTATGCGGAGCGGCGTACTGTGCCACGAGTGGTCCGGCATAGTCCTGTACGTCCTGTGCGAGCACCCCGCACGTGTCGTGCGAAGGTGGGTATGCAGCCAGGACGGAGTGTGCCGGCTCAACGCTCGTGGTCTCCAATGCCTCTCCGCGGTCCCGGATATCCTGCTCCAGTGTCACGTGCTGTTATGCCAGTATGGGTACACAGCCCTGTACGTCCTGTGCGGATGCCTCACACAGAGTGTGTGAAGGTAGGCATTCAGCCAGGACGGGTTGTGGCCGCTCTTCACTCCAGGTCTCCTATCCGTCTCCACAGCCCGGTTCGGCCTGTCCCTGCTCCACGCACCAAGCCTACGGTGTGCGTCGCCAGCCCAGTCCGGCCTGTCCCTGCTCCACGCACCAAGCCTACGGTGTGCGTCGCCAGCCCAGCCCGGCCTGTCCCTGCTCCACGCACCAAGCCTACGGGGTGCGTCGCCAGCCCAGCCCGGCCTGTCCCTGCTCCACGCACCAAGCCTACGGTGTGCGTCGTCAGCCTGGTAAGGCCTGTTCCTCCTTAACGCACCAAGCCAGGGGTGCGAGTCGTCAGCCTGGTAAGGCCCGTTCCTCCTCCACGCACCAAACCAGGGGTGCGCGTCGTCAGCCTGGTAAGGCCCGTTCCTCCTCCACGCACCAAGCCAGGGGTGCGCGTCGTCAGTCCAGCACAACCCGTGCCTGGGTCACCGGTGCCTGGTAAGGTACCGGTCAACTGCTCCACTACGGAGCTGAAGCTAACCGCTCCTGCTAAGTCCAGTTCAGCTCCAGCCAGCGGGGCCAGACTGGACCAGGGGCGCTATGGGGGGTTTATTGGAGGGTGGTGGGCAAGGCCGGAGCCAGAACCGCCGCCGAGGAGGTATGCCCACCCAGCCCTCCCCTGTTTTGTTCAAGTTGAGGCGCGGTCGCAGTCCGCGCCTTTAGGGGGGGGTACTGTCACACCCTGGCTCTGGGACTCTATATGTTGAGCCAGGGTGTGTTCATTCTATGTGTTCTGTTTCTTTGTTTGGGTGTTCTAGGTTGTCTGTTTCTATGTTTGCCTGTGTGACTCCCAATCAGAGGCAACGAGTGTCAGCTGTCGGCTGGTTGTCTCTGATTGGGAGCCATATTTAAACTGTATGTTTTTCCTTGGGTGTTGTGGGTTTTTGTTCCGTGTCGGTATTTGTTTACCGTGGACTTCACGAGTCGTGTTTTGTTTGGTATACTTGAACTAATTAAAGTCATGTTTGTTTCACACGCTGCGCCTTGGTCTACTCACTCCTACGACGATCGTGACACAGCATCTGCTCCAACTCCTTCAACAATGGAAGAAAATCAAAAATGGTTCTCTCATTGAAGAATCACAAAGGCATACAGTACACAAACATAAATAATGCATTATTGTACATTGATTCTTCTCTTAGGAGAGAAAAGCAGGGTTCAATTTCAACAACATTTCACACTTGTCTATGCGTGCAGTGCTATAAGCACAAAACCTCCCACCTGTTTTGAGAGGGACTTCCAAATCCTCTTTTCTAAAAAGAAACAGGAAAGTATTGTTCAGAATTAATGAATTCATCAGTATTATTAAACGGTGAAAAACAATAAAATAACAATTATTCACACAACATGCTATAAACAAGCCTATAATGTACTGTACATTATGGTGGGGAAAACCAAACAAAAGTGAAAACAAGTGGCTTTGTATAAGGAAGGACAGCTGGACTCAGGGCTGTACTGAAACATTGTCACGCTCTGGCTCCGGGACTTTGTGTGTTGAGCCAGGGTGTGTTCGTTTCGTGGTGTTTTGTTTGGTTGGGTGGTTCTATGTGTTGTATTTCTTTGTTGGGTTCAATGACTCCCAATCGGAGGTAACGAGTGTCAGCTGTCGGCTCGTTATCTCTGATTGGGAGCCATATTTATCTGTATGTTTTCCTGTGGGTGTTGTGGGTTTTTGTTCCATGTTCAGTCATTGTCACTGTTGGACTTCACTATCGTCATTTTGTTTTGTTGTTTCGTGGTTGCGTTAATATAATAAAGTCAACATGTTCGCTCAACACGCTGCGCCTTGGTCCGCTTCCTTAGACGATCGTGACAGAAAAACCCACCATAAAAGGACCAAGCAGCGTGTCCAGGAGCAAAGAGACTGGACATGGGAGGAGGCGCCTGGTAAGGAGATCGAGAGGCTGGCGATGGCCCAGGTGGGCAAATCGTGGTCCTGGGAGGACATGCTCGGGGGCAAGGGACCTTGGGGGAAGATCAAGGCCCTGGCGAGAGAGGAGCAACGGCGTCAGCAGGGTCATCGTTGGAAGGACGAGAGGCAACCCCAAAAAGTTTTTGGGGGGGGGCACATGGCTTGGGCGGCTGGGCAGCAGGAGGCTGCCACAGGGAGACGTGGAGAGAAGGCTATCGGATTACGGGAGCCATTGGCGAGTAGAGGAAGGGAAGTTGTTGCGGCACGGCGTGAGAGACTGATGTGTGTTACCAGTCCGGTCCGGCCCGTTCCTGATCCCCAGTTAAAGCCAGTGGTGTGTGTTCCCAGTACGGACCGGCCTGTTCCTACTCCACGCATCAAGCCCACGGTGTGCGTCGCCAGTCCAGCCCGGCCTGTTCCTGCTCCACGCACAGAACCTACGGTGTGCGTCGCCAGCCCAGCCCGGCCTGTTCCTGCTCCACGCACAGAACCTACGGTGTGCGTCGCCAGCCCAGCCCGGCCTGTTCCTGCTCCACGCACAGAACCTACGGTGTGCGTCGCCAGCCCAGCCCGGCCTGTTCCTGCTCCACGCACAGAACCTACGGTGTGCGTCGCCAGCCCAGCCCGGCCTGTTCCTGCTCCACGCACAGAACCTAAGGTGTGCGTCGCCAGCCCAGCCCGGCCTGTTCCTGCTCCACGCACAGAACCTACGGTGTGCGTCGCCAGCCCAGCCCGGCCTGTTCCTGCTCCACGCACAGAACCTACGGTGTGCGTCGCCAGCCCAGCCCGGCCTGTTCCTGCTCCACGCACAGAACCTACGGTGTGCGTCGCCAGCCCAGCCCGGCCTGTTCCTGCTCCACGCACAGAACCTACGGTGTGCGTCGCCAGCCCAGCCCGGCCTGTTCCTGCCACTCGCACCAAACCTACGGTGCGCGTCGCCAGCCCGGTCCGGCCTGTTCCTTCTCCCCGCACTAGCCCTGAGATGCGTGTCCTCAGCCCGGTACCTCCAGTTCCGGCACCACGCACCAGGCCTACGGTGCGCCTCAGACGGCCAGAGTCTGCCGTCTGCCCAACGGCGCCTGAACTGCCCGTCTGCCCAACGGCGCTTGAACTGCCCGTCTGCCCAACGGCGCCTGAACTGCCTGTCTGCCCAACGCCGTCTGAACTGTCCGTCTGCCAAGCGCTGCATGAACTGCCCGTCTGTACGGAGCCTGCAAAGCCGCCCGTCTGCCATGAGCCTTCAGAGCCGTCCGCCAGACCGGAGCCGCTAGAGCCTTCCGCCAGACAGGATCAGCCAGAGCCTTCCGCCAGACAGGATCAGCCAGAGCCTTCCGCCAGCCATGAGCAGCCAGATCCGTCAGCCGGCCATGAGCAGCCAGATCCGTCAGCCAGCCATGAGCAGCCAGATCCGTCGGCCAGCCATGAGCAGCCAGATCCGTCGGCCAGCCATGAGCAGCCAGATCCGTCAGCCAGCCATGAGCAGCCAGATCCGTCAGCCAGCCATGAGCAGCCAGATCCTTCAGCCAGCCATGAGCCGTCCAGCCAGGATCCGCCAGAGCCAGCCAGCCAGGATCCGCCATTGGGTCCGGTGCTGCCCCTTAGTCCGGTGCTGCCCTTTAGTCCGGTGCCGCCCCTTAATCCAGTGGGGTTTAGTTGGGGGGTGGTCATGTGGAGGAGGCTACGTAAGCGGGTAGTGACTTTGGTGGGGTGGGGACCACGGCCAGAGCCAGAACCACCGCCGAAGAGGTATGCCCACCCAGCCCTCCCTTGTTTAGCCTTATTGAGGCGCGGTCGCAGTCCGCGCCTTTAGGGGGGGGTACTGTCACGCTCTGGCTCCGGGACTTTGTGTGTTGAGCCAGGGTGTGTTCGTTTCGTGGTGTTTTGTTTGGTTGGGTGGTTCTATGTGTTGTATTTCTTTGTTGGGTTCAATGACTCCCAATCGGAGGTAACGAGTGTCAGCTGTCGGCTCGTTATCTCTGATTGGGAGCCATATTTATCTGTATGTTTTCCTGTGGGTGTTGTGGGTTTTTGTTCCATGTTCAGTCATTGTCACTGTTGGACTTCACTATCGTCATTTTGTTTTGTTGTTTCGTGGTTGCGTTAATATAATAAAGTCAACATGTTCGCTCAACACGCTGCGCCTTGGTCCGCTTCCTTAGACGATCGTGACAAACATGAGCGCCATATCACCAGGAACGCATTCCAATACTCCATAAAAAGGTCCCTGGCAATAAGACAAATGCGTTAGCCTAAAACAAAAAACTGGCTAGGTGATTCACATTGCCCTAACACAGCAGAGGAACGATAACAGTGACAATAACCTTCTACTGATACATCTTTAGGCATGTTTCTCATGAAGTAGGAAGCAGTTATGATGACCCTTTGCTTTGTAGGGCTCTCCCACCAAAGTGAGGTGTCTGGGAGGATGAGTTAAGATAAGAGGAAGGGACAATCCTCAATGTGTGTATTTAATGCCCTAAAAAGTTCATTCACACCAAGGACTAAAATGAACAGAGATGAGGGTGACATGGCACAGTGGTCCCGTAAAAGTACATTGTACATTTGCTGGACCACTGTACCATGAAACACTCAGGTCACCAACATGGTCCAGCAAAAGATATTTGCAGTTTTGACTAAAATGCTGATGAAGAAAGTCTGAAAAAACTATGTTGAACAATGCTAGTTATGTCCCTACTGTAAACAGACACATCAACACAGACTATGAACTAACAATGGGGACCAGAGTTATACTGGTGCCTTTCCCAACAGACAGTCAGCCTTTTAGCCTGAGTCTAGGAATACACATTATCAGGGCTTATTTGCAGTGGCTGGCTGGCTGGCAGGCGCTTTGAAGAGAGAAAATCATTAAAATCACTAGAAAATAGAGACCATTTACCTTGGCAGAATTCAAACCAATACTGTTCTAAGCAAACAGGCAATTCCTCTGAAATACCTGAGATGCTACCTTTTTCTCATGGCAACTAGTTTGAAAGCGCCCAAATAGGCTCCCACAATTATTTTAAAACAGGAGACTCTGGTAATACAATTTTAATTGAACACGAAGCAAAGGTATCATATTAAATACTGTTATGTAATGGTATATTTGAAAATATTATGGCAATTATTCAGTGATGTACAGTATAATGGCCCTATAACCCAGACTTTTAATTTTTCATCTTACTAGATATTTTTTTTTCATAACCAAACATACACACACACAAACGACAGCAGACAGACATACAAAAACGTCAACGACATCACACCTGTTCAGACCCCCCTGCCCACACACTTTCAACATTTAGATAATAAAGCATTTGACCTTTCACTGTGTTAACGATGGAGGATTGGTTGATTTCCCATTTTTTCAAGATGATTGACGAGAAAAGTATCATCCAACCCATCGGGTATCTCATTGCACCCTCATATGCCATGTCTTGAAATATGCAGACAGACGGATTGAAAGTACATTGGCATTGTAATACTGACAGCCAACTTTTTAACTCCGCCCATAACTTTTTGACTTTATAGCATTCCCAGAAGGCATGGATTATTGACTCATTGTTAGTTTTACACTTAAGACATAGAATATGTGAAATTTGTCTCTTGTATATTACATTCTATACATATTATTTGTTCTTTTTTTTTAGGGTGTAGATCAGCTTTAATATTGCAGATAGATTGTAACTTCCATCAATGTAATTGTCTGCATCACTTCCAATCCCCCATATGTTTTTGTTTTTGTCTCACATATATATATATATATTATATATATATACATATACACACATACCTACACATATACACATACATACACATATATATATACACATGGGACCCATCTCGTCCAAAAAGTTGACTCAAGTTTGCCAAAAAGCACCTGGATGATCATCAAGACTCTTGGAAGAACGTTCTATGGACAGATGATTCAAAAGTATAACTTTTTGGACGACATGGTTCCAGTAATGACTGGTGAAAACCAAACTCTGCATTCCACAGTAAGAACATCATACCAAAGGTCAAGCATGGTGGTGGTGGTGTGATGGTTTGGGGATGCTTTGCTGCCTCAGGACCTGGACGACTTGCCTTAATAGAAGGAACCATGAATTCTGCTCTGTATCAGAGAATTCTACAGGAGAATGTCAGACCATCCGTCTGTGAGCTGAAGCTGAAGCGCAGCTGGGTCATGCAGCAAGACAATGATCCAAAACACACAATCAAGTCTACATGAAAATTGCTAAAAAGCAACAAATTGGACGTTTTGGAATGGCCTAGTCAAAGTCCAGACCTAATCCCAATTGAGATGTTGTGGCAGGACTTGAAACGAGCAGTTCATGCTTGAAATCCCACACGTCACTGAGTTAAAGCAGTTCTGCATGGAAGAGTGGGCCAAAATTCCTCCACAGCAACGTGAGAGACTGATCAACAACTACAGGAAGCATTTGGTTGGAATCATTGCAGCTAAAGGTGGCACAACCAGTTATTGAGTGTAAGGGGGCAATAACTTTTTCACACAGGGGAATTGGGTGTTGCATAACTTTGTTTATGAAATAAATGAAATAAATATGTAATTATTGTGTTATTTGTTCACTTATGTTCCCTTTATCTAATATTAGGTTTTGGTTGAAGATTTGATAACATTCAGTATCACAAATATGCAAAAGTAGAGAAAATTAGTAGGCTGTCATTGTAAATAAGAATTTGTTCTTACAGTGGGGAAAAAAAGTATTTAGTCAGCCACCAATTGTGCAAGTTCTCCCACTTAAAAAGATGAGAGAGGCCTGTAATTTTCATCATAGGTACACATCAACTATGACAGACAAATTGAGATATTTTTTTCTAGAAAATCACATTTGTAGGATTTTTAATGAATTTATTTGCAAATTATGGTGGAAAATAAGTATTTGGTCACCTACAAACAAGCAAGATTTCTGGCTCTCACAGACCTGTAACTTCTTCTTTAAGAGGCTCCTCTGTCCTCCACTCGTTACCTGTATTAATGGCACCTGTTTGAACTTGTTATCAGTATAAAAGACACCTGTCCACAACCTCAAACAGTCACACTCCAAACTCCACTATGGCCAAGACCAAAGAGCTGTCAAAGGACACCAGAAACAAAATTGTAGACCTGCACCAGGCTGGGAAGACTGAATCTGCAATAGGTAAGCAGCTTGGTTTGAAGAAATCAACTGTGGGAGCAATTATTAGGAAATGGAAGACATACAAGACCACTGATAATCTCCCTCGATCTGGGGCTCCACGCAAGATCTCACCCTGTGGGGTCAAAATGATCACAAGAACGGTGAGCAAAAATCCCAGAACCACACGGGGGGACCTAGTGAATGACCTGCAGAGAGCTGGGATCAAAGTAACAAAGCCTACCATCAGTAACACACTACGCCGCCAGGGACTCAAATCCTGCAGTGCCAGACGTGTCCCCCTGCTTAAGCCAGTACATGTCCAGGCCCATCTGAAGTTTGCTAGAGTGCATTTGGATGATCCAGAAGAGGATTAGGAGAATGTCATATGGTCAGATGAAACCAAAATAGAATTTTTTGGTAAAAACTCAACTCGTCGTGTTTGGAGGACAAAGAATATTGAGTTGCATCCAAAGAACACCATACCTACTGTGAAGCATGGGGGTGGAAACATCATGCTTTGGGGCTGTTTTTCTGCAAAGGGACCAGGACGACTGATCCGTGTAAAGGAAAGAATGAATGGGGCCATGTATCGTGAGATTTTGAGTGAAAACCCCTTCCATCAACAAGGGCATTGAAGATAAAACGTGGCTGGGTCTTTCAGCATGACAATGATCCCAAACACACCGCCCGGGCAACGAAGGAGTGGCTTCGTAAGAAGCATTTCAAGGTCCTGGAGTGGTCTAGCCAGTATCCAGATCTCAACCCCATAGAAAATCTTTGGAGGGAGTTGAAAGTCCGTGTTGCCTAGCGACAGCCCCAAAACATCACTGCACTAGAGGAGATCTGCATGGAGGAATGGGCCAAAATACCAGCAACAGTGTGTGAAAACCTTGTGAAGACTTACAGAAAACGTTTGACCTGTGTCATTGCCAACAAAGGGTATATAACAAAGTATTGAGAAACTTTTGTTATTGACCAAATACTTATTTTCCACCATAATTTGCAAATAAATTCATTAAAAATCCTACAATGTGATTTTTTGGATTTTTTTTTCTCATTTTGTCTGTCATAGTTGATGTACACTGCTCAGAAAAATCAAACTGTCCACTTAGGAAGCAACACTGATTGACAATACATTTCACATGCTGTTGTGCACATGGAATAGACAACAGGTGGAAATTATAGGCAATTAGCAAGACACCCCCAATAAAGGACTGGTTTTGCAGGTGGTGACCACAGACCACTTCTCAGTTCCTATGCTTCCTGGCTGATGTTTTGGTCACTTTTGAATGCTGGCGGTGCTTTCACTCTAGTGGTAGCATGAGACGGAGTCTACAACCCACACAAGTGGCTCAGGTAGTGCAGCTCATCCAGGATGGCACATCAATGCGAGCTGTACCAAGAAGGTTTGCTGTGTCTGTCAGCGTAGTGTCCAGAGCATGGAGGCGCTACCAGGAGACAGGCCAGTACATCCGGAGACGTGGAGGAGGCCGTAGGAGGGCAACAACCCAGCAGCAGGACTGCTACCTCCGCCTTTGTGCAAGGAGGAGCAGGAGGAGCACTGCCAGAGCCCTGCAAAATGACCTCCAGCAGGCCACAAATGTGCATGTGTCTGCTCAAACGGTCAGAAACAGACTCCATGAAGGTGGTATGAGGGCCCGACGTCCACAGGTGGGGGTTGTGCTTACAGCCCAACACCGTGCAGGACGTTTGGCATTTGCCAGAGAACACCAAGATTGGCAAATTCGCCACTGGTGCCCTGTGCTCTTCACAGATGAAAGCAGGTTCACACTGAGCACATGTGACAGACGTGACAGAGTCTGGAGACGCCGTGGAGAACGTTCTGCTGCCTGCAACATCCTCCAGCATGAATGGTTTGGCGGTGGGTCAGTCATGGTGTGGGGTGGCATTTCTTTGGGGGGCCGCACAGCCCTCCATGTGCTCGCCAGAGGTAGCCTGACTGCCATTAGGTACCGAGATGAGATCCTCAGACCCCTTGTGAGACCATATGCTGGTGCGGTTGGCCCTGGGTTCCTCCTAATGCAAGACAATGCTAGACCTCATGTGGCTGGAGTGTGTCAGCGGTTCCTGCAAGAGGAAGGCATTGATGCTATGGACTGGCCCGCCCGTTCCCCAGACCTGAATCCAATTGAGCACATCTGGGACATCATGTCTCGCTCCATCCACCAACACCACGTTGCATCACAGACTGTCCAGGAGTTGGCGGATGCTTTAGTCCAGGTCTGGGAGGAGATCCCTCAGGAGACCATCCGCCACCTCATCAGGAGCATGTCCAGGCGTTGTAGGGAGGTCATACAGGCACGTGGAGGCCACACACACTACTGAGCCTCATTTTGACTTGTTTTATGGACATTACATAAAAGTTGGATCAGCCTGTAGTGTGGTTTTCCACTTTAATTTTGAGGGTGACTCCAAATCCAGACCTCCATGGGTTGATAAATTTGATTTCCATTGATAATTTTTGTGTGATTTTGTTGTCAGCACATTCAACTATGTAAAGAAAAAAGTATTTAATAAGATTATTTCATTCATTCAGATCTAGGATGTGTTATTTTAGTGTTCCCTTTATTTTTTTGAGCAGTGTATTTGAAAATATCTACATTGGTCAGTCCAAAATTGCTTTTTAATTCTGTCATGGAAATAAATGTATTTCCTGTTACCAAGTCATTGACGGTTTCTATGCCTTTAGTTTTCCATGTGGACCAATTTATCGGTGAATTCTGAAAAGCTATCCAAGGATTGTTCCATAGGGTTGTGTTTTTAGGGAGTGATATTGGAATACGTTTAGTTTTCTTCCATATTGTTATAGTGTTCTTAACTTCGAAGATGTTCATGTTATTAGCTTTATCCTTTGAAAATAGATGTGAAAAGATTCTGCGGATGAGAATGAGCATCTTTAATATGTACCCTTTGTTCCTCTTTAATGCATTTAACTATATGTCACAAGTAAAAGCCTTCGGTGGTGAGATGATACAATTCCAAGTGTGAAAGGTAAAAAAAAAAAATCTGACTTAGGAAGATGTAAAATTGTCCTTTTTATTCTATGAGTTTCATTTGCCCATACAGTGGGGAAAAAAAGTATTTAGTCAGCCACCAATTGTGCAAGTTCTCCCACTTAAAAAGATGAGAGAGGCCTGTAATTTGCATCATAGGTACACGTCAACTATGACAGACAAATTGAGAAAAAAAATCCAGAAAATCACATTGTAGGATTTTTTATTAATTTATTTGCAAATTATGGTGGAAAATAAGTTTTGGTCACCTACAAACAAGCAAGATTTCTGGCTCTCACAGACCTGTAACTTCTTCTTTAAGAGGCTCCTCTGTCCTCCACTCGTTACCTGTATTAATGGCACCTGTTTGAACTTGTTATCAGTATAAAAGACACCTGTCCACAACCTCAAACAGTCACACTCCAAACTCCACTATGGCCAAGACCAAAGAGCTGTCAAAGGACACCCGAAACAAAATTGTAGACCTGCACCAGGCTGGGATGACTGAATCTGCAATAGGTAAGCAGCTTGGTTTGAAGAAATCAACTGTGGGAGCAATTATTAGGAAATGGAAGACATACAAGACCACTGATAATCTCCCTCGATCTGGGGCTCCATGCAAGATCTCACCCCGTGGGGTCAAAATGATCACAAGAACGGTGAGCAAAAATCCCAGAACCACACGGGGGGACCTAGTGAATAACCTGCAGAGAGCTGGGACCAAAGTAACAAAGCCTACCATCAGTAACACACTACGCCACCAGGGACTCAAATCCTGCAGTGCCAGACGTGTCCCCCTGCTTAAGCCAGTACATGTCCAGGCCCGTCTGAAGTTTGCTAGAGTGCATTTGGATGATCCAGAAGAGGATTGGGAGAATGTCATATGGTCAGATGAAACCAAAATATATATTTTTGGTAAAAACTCAACTCGTCGTGTTTGGAGGATAAAGAATGCTGAGTTGCATCCAAAGAACACCATACCTACTGTGAAGCATGGGGGTGGAAACATCATGCTTTGGGGCTGTTTTTCTGCAAAGGGACCAGGACGACTGATCCGTGTAAAGGAAAGAATGAATGGGGCCATGTATCGTGAGATTTTGCCAACAAAGGGTATATAACAAAGTATTGAGAAACTTTTGTTATTGACCAAATACTTATTTTCCACCATAATTTGCAAATAAATTAATAAAAAATCCTACAATGTGATTTTCTGGATTTTTTTCCCTCATTTTGTCTGTCATAATTGACGTGTACCTATGATGAAAATTACAGGCCTCTCTCATCTTTTTAAGTGGGAGAACTTGCACAATTGGTGGCTGACTAAATACTTTTTTTCCCCACTGTATAAAGTCTGTTATGACCGAGTATACCTTTTTAAAGAATGTTTTCGGTTGGGTGATTGGTATTACTGAGAATAAATATGAAAACTTAGGGAGCCATGCCATTCCGAAGAGGTTTGTTCTATCTGTAGGATTTATGGGAAGATTCCACTTAAGTAGATCTGTTTTCATACTGTTTCGTAATGGGATAGTTATCTCTATATATTTGTTGCTTGTTGTCACTTATTAAGCATCCTAAGTATTTGATATTTTTTGTGGTCCATTGCTGTAAATCATGTTATTTTTTATTTTTTTCCTATTGCTATTATTTCATTTTCTCCAAGTTAATTCTATATCCTGAGATTTGAGGGTATTCTGAAAATATTTTTAACAAGTGGGGCAATGTCTTTTCAATATTGGTGAGGTACACTACCAGTCAAAAGTTTGGACACACCTACTCATTCAATTTTTTTTTTTTTTTTTTTTACATTGTAGAATAATAGTGAAGACATCAAAACTATGAAACAACACATACAGTGGGCAAAAAATGTATTTAGTCAGCCACCAATTGTGCAAGTTCTCCCACACCGACTTTCAACTCCCTCCAAAGATTTTCTATTGGGTTGAGATCTGGAGACTGGCTAGGCCACTCCAGGACCTTGAAATGCTTCTTACGAAGCCACTCCTTCATTGCCCGGGCGGTGTGTTTGGGATCATTGTCATGCTGAAAGACCCAGCCACGTTTCATCTTCAATGCCCTTGCTGATGGAAGAGGTTTTCACTCAAAATCTCATGATACATGGCCCCATTCATTCTTTCCTTTACACAGATCAGTTGTCCTGGTCCCTTTGCAGAAAAACAGCCCCAAAGCATGATGTTTCCACCCCCATGCTTCACAGTAGGTATGGTGTCCTTTGGATGCAACTCAGCATTCTTTGTCCTCCAAACACGACGAGTTGAGTTTTTACCAAAAAGTTATATTTTGGTTTCGTCTGACCATATGACATTCTCCCAATCCTCTTCTGGATCATCCAAATGCACTCTAGCAAACTTCAGACGGGCCTGGACATGTACTGGCTTAAGCAGGGGGACACGTCTGGCACTGCAGGATTTGAGTCCCTGGCTGCGTAGTGTGTTACTGATGGTAGGCTTTGTTACTTTGGTCCCAGCTCTCTGCAAGTCATTCACTAGGTCCCCCCGTGTGGTTCTGGGATTTTTGCTCACCGTTCTTGTGATCATTTTGGCCCCACGGGGTGAGATCTTGCGTGGAGCCCCAGATCGAGGGAGATTATCAGTGGTCTTGTATGTCTTCCATTTCCTAATAATTGCTCCCACAGTTGATTTCTTCAAACCAAGCTGCTTACCTATTGCAGATTCAGTCTTCCCAGCCTGGTGCAGGTCTACAATTTTGTTTCTGGTGTCCTTTGACAGCTCTTTGGTCTTGGCCATAGTGGAGTTTGGAGTGTGACTGTTTGAGGTTGTGGACAGGTGTCTTTTATACTGATAACAAGTTCAAGCAGGTGCCATTAATACAGGTAACGAGTGGAGGACAGAGGAGCCTCTTAAAGAAGAAGTTACAGGTCTGTGAGAGCCAGAAATCTTGCTTGTTTGTAGGTGACCAAATACTTATTTTCCACCATAATTTGCAAATAAATTCATTAAAAATCCTACAATGTGATTTTCTGGATTTTTTGTTCTCATTTTGTCTGTCATAGTTGACATGTACCTATGATGAAAATTACAGGCCTCTCTCATCTTTTTAAGTGGGAGAACTTGCACAATTGGTGGCTGACTAAATACTTTTTTCCCCACTGTATGGAACCATGTAGTAACCAAAAAAGTTAAATGTTAAACAAATCAAAATATATTTTATATGAGATTCTTCAAATAGCCACCCTTTGCCTTGATGATAGCTTTGCACACTTTTGGCATTCTCTCAACCAGCTTCATGAGGTAGTCACCTGGAATGCATTTCAATTAACAGGTGTGCCTTCTTAAAAGTTAATTTGTGAAATGTCTTTCCTTCTTAATGTGTTTGAGCCAATCAGTTGTGTTATGACAAGGTAGGGGGGATATACAGAAGATAGCCCTATTTGGTAAAAGACCAAGTCCATATTATGGCAAGAACAGCTCAAATAAGCAAAAAGAAACAGTGCATCATTACTTTAAGATATGAAGGTCAGTCAATACGGAACATTTCAAGAACTTTGAACGTGAAGTGCAGTCACAAAAACCATCAAGCACTATGATGAAACTGTCTCTCATGAGGAACGCCACAGGAATGGAAGAGACAGAGTTACCTCTGCTGCAGAGGATAAGTTCATTAGAGTTACCAGCCTCAGAAATTGCAGCCCAAAAAAATGCTTCACAGAGTTCAAGTAACAGACACATCTCAACATCAACTGTTCAGATGGGACTGTGTGAATCAGGCCTTCATGGTCGAATTGCTGCAAAAAAACCACTACTAAAGGACACCAATAATAAGAAGAGACCTGCTTGGTCCAAGAAACACGAGCAGTGGACATTAGACCGGCGGAAATTTGTCCTTTGGTCTGGAGTCCAAATTTGAGATTTTTGGTTCAAACCGCTGTGTCTTTGTGAGACACGGTGTGGGTGAACGGACAATCTCTGCATGTGTAGTTCCCACCGTAAAGCATGGAGGAGGAGGTGTTATGGGGTGGGGGTGCTTTGCTGGTGACACTGTCTGTGATTTATTTAGAATTCAAGGCACACTTAACCAGCATGGCTAACACAGCATTCAGCAGCGATACGCCATCCCATCTGGTGTGGGCTTAGTGGGATTATCATTTGTTTTTCAACAGGACAATGACCCAACACACCTCCAGGCTGTGTAAGGGCTATTTTACCAAGAAGGAGAGTGATGGAGTGCTGCATCAGATGACCTGGCCTCCACAATCCCCCGACCTCATCCCAATTGAGATGGTTTGGGTTGAGTCGGACCGCAGAGTGAAGGAAAAGCAGCCAACAAGTGCTCAGCATATGTGGGAACTCCTTCAAGACTGTTAGAAAAGCATTCCAGGTGAAGCTGGTTGAGAGAATGCCAACAGTATTCTACAATGTAATAAAAAGTAAAAATAAAGAAAAACCCTTGAATGAGTAGGTGTGTCCAAACTTTTGACTGGTACTGTATATCAGGAGATCATCTGCAAATAAGTTTTGTTTGTATTCATGTTGACCAATAATGATACCTGTTATGTTTAGGTCCTGTCTAATTCTTTCTGCAAGCGGTTCAATTGCCTGTGCAAACATGAAGGGGAGAGAGGACATCTCGATCTTGTGCCCCTTTCGAAAGCCATTTCATCAGTTAATGTATTATTTGTGTATATTTTTGCTTTAGGACATTTATATAATATTTTTATTAAATGTATTATTTCAGCTGGAAAGTTGAAAGCTTCCAAAAGTTTTAAATAGAAAAAGCCATTCAAGACAGTTGAAAGCCTTTTTTGGCATCAACAGCCATTATTTGATAAATCTATATCTTGTTATTAAGCGTATTGTATTAAACTGAAACATGTTCTTCTATTTGTTTGTAAGTGTCTATGTTTCATCATCCTTTTTTGGTTAATATGTTTCAAGTCTAGTAAAACTTTTCCAAACATCCTCAGTAGCTAGGATTCCATCCAATTGGCGACAGATCTTCATGCAAATATTCACAAAAGGTATACACCATATACCCACAATTTTTTCAGTGGGCATTGCATATACTCACTTCTTTTATCCACACTGATGAGTATCAAAGTAGTGTAGTGGAGGTATAAGACATCAATTATGTAGTACAATCGTGAAATCATGCACAAACCAGGTATTGAAAAAGTTTTGTCCGAAGTCTTGGTTAGTAGGTTATTTGTGATGTGCCATTCAGCCATCATGGGCTGTTTGCATCAGGGGCATAGGCATGAGTGGGCCTGGGTGGACAGAGACCCACCCACTGGGGGGCCCTGCCAGGCCCACCCAATCAGATTAAGCAAAAACTAACAAATATTATTATTACAGAAAGTTATTTTTGAAAAGGGAGAAGCTAACAAATTAGCAACAACATCCTCTTTGATAACACCTGCTGCAGCCGCTGCAAACCAGCCTACAACAAAAGATAGCTAGCTAGACCGTGGGAAAACTACTGCTCGCTATTGTGCCTTGACCTGTTGGCCTTTGAGAAGGCAGAAGTTTCAAGAAGTTTTTTTGTTAAAACGGTCCCAAATGTATTAGGGCAAAATGTTGGAGTGACAGTGGAATCAAACAATTTCATTTTGACTTGTAATGCATGGGAGTCTCATGCATTACAAGTCAACATTTGTTTGGTTGATTCCACTGTCACTCCAAAATGTTGCCCTAATACAGTTGAATGGGAGATGCCTTATATCTAGCTTCTGATGGCCTAGCCAACGGCTGACTGAGCTAGCTAGATTTATCTCCCCAGAGACGACCCAAAATAAATCCTGATTGGATTTTTTTCTCTTCAGCGTTAACCCTTTCCAACAAAAACTGAAGAGATTAAATCTATTTGCCCTCAGCAGCATTTTTTTCACCATTCTGAATGTCTAAAGAATCCATATGTTCTTCTGAAATACGAACAGAAATGCTGGACATTATGAACTCTTATTATGGTGGCGATATGACAAAATGACAATCATGGTCTTGAATTGGGACTCACATTTTTCTGGTCTTTCTGGTATTCTTGACTCGGTCTCGGACCCATTGTCCCCCTACCGGTTTCGGTCTTGACTCGGTCTCACCCCCCCCTCCGGTCTTGGTCTTGAATCGGTCTCACTTTAGGTGGTCTCGAACAAAACACTGACCCTAGATATTTATTGGAAAAGAGCATCAAGATCACCGTGCACTATCACCACCCTGTGAAGTTCATCATAAGTTACTTAATCTGTAGTCTAATAAACAGCATGGTTTCCCGAGTCGTAGTGGGAGGACCGCACACTATATCATCACATGACTCCAAGTTTACTTCGGTATGATGTTATTCAATCAATTTTTATATAATCATAATACATTTTACAGACACAAAAAGATCCCACCATGTCGAAATAACAAATTATCTGTTGGCATTTACCTATTTTTACCGATACTTCCGAGTTTCCATCACAGCTGTTGTGGTTTTTTTTAATAAGGTATGACTTCACTCATAAAAACTGTGGATAGAAACATGGTTACTGAGCGCAAAAACAAATCAGATTTTACAACCACAGCATAACACGGAATTATCCCTATTTCGTAACGTAGTTGCCATCAGAGAGAGCGAGGAGAGAGGGATGACACAATGTGTGCTTATTTTATTTCACATTAGTGCTTGATTTATATCCCTCGTTACATGCCAGGGAAAGCAAGACACACATAATAGTAGAGAATGATTTATTTCAGCTTTTATTTCTTTCATCACATTCCCAGTGGGTCAGAAGTTTACATACACTCAATTAGTATTTGGTAGCATTGCCTTTAAATTGTTTAACTTGGGTCAAACGTTTCGGGTAGCCTTCCACAAGCTTCCCATAATAAGGTGAATTTTGGCCCATTCCTCCTGACAGAGCTGGTGTAACTGAGTCAGGTTTGTAGGCCTTCTTGCTCGGACATGCTTTTTCAGTTCTGCCCACATATTTTAGGATTGAGGTCAGGGCTTTGTGATAGCCACTCCAATACCTTGTCACACCCTGGTGCTGGGACTCATTATTGTTGATCCAGGGTGTGTGCAGTCTATGTGTTTATGTTCTATGTTGGGTGTCTAGGTTGTTGTTTTCTAGGTTGGTTCAATGACTCCCAATCGGAGGTAACGAGTGTCAGCTGTTCGGCTCGTTATCTCTGATTGGGAGCCATATTTATTTCTGTATGTTTTCCTGTGGGGTTTGTGGGTTTTTGTTTCCTGGTTACATGTTCCGTATGTCAGTGATTTGTAACTTGAGAACTTCACGTATCGTCTTTTGTTTTGTTTTCGTGAGTACGTTTATTAATAAATCATGTTCACTCGCAACGCTGCGCTTTGGTCCGCTTCTTCATATGTAGACGATCGTGACAGAAAAACCCACCACAAGAGGACCAAGCGGCGTAACAAGCGGCAACAGGACCTACCTACGCAGGATTTATGGGAGCCTCCTAAGGACTTTTGGACATGGGAGGAGATACGGGCTGGAAAGGGTCCTTGGGCACAACCGGAGGAGTACCACCGCCCTCGTGAAGAGCTGGAGGCAGCTGCAGCCGAGAGGAGGTGGTATGAGGAGGCAGCGCGGAGTCGAGGCTGGAAGCCCGTGGTTACTCCCCAAAAATTTCTTGGGGGGGGGCTAAAAGGGAGTGTGGCGAAGTCAGGTAGGAGACCTGCGCCTACTCCCTGGACTGACCGTGGAGAGCGGGAGTACGGGCAGACACCATGTTACGCAGTAGAGCGCATGGTGTCTCCTGTACGCAGGCATAGCCCGGTGCGGTACATTCCAGCTCCTCGTATCGGCCGGGCTAGATTGAGTGTTGAGCCGAATGTCATGAGGCCGGCCCCACGCAGCAGGCCACCAGTGCGTCTCCTCGGGCCGGCTTACATGGCATCAGCCCTACGTATGGTTTCCCCGGTTCGCCTACATAGCCCGGTGCGGGTTATTCCTCCTTCCCGTACTGGTCGGGCGACGGGGAGTATACAACCAGGTAGGGTTGGGCAGGCTCAGTGCTCAAGGGAGCCAGTACGCCTGCACGGTCCGGTATTTCCGGCGCCACCTCCCCGCTCCAGCCCAGTACCACCAGTGCCTACACCACGCACCGAGCCTCCTGTGTGTTCCCAGAGTCCTGTGCGTCCTGTTGCTGCTCCCCGCACTAGCCCTGAGATGCGTGTCCTCAGCCCGGGACCACCAGTTCCGGCACCACGCACTAGGACTTATGTGCGTCCCCAGGGTCCTGCATGCCCTGTTGCTGCTCCCCGCACTAGCCCTGAGATGCGTGTCCTCAGCCCGGGACCACCAGTTCCGGCACCACGCACTAGGACTTATGTGCGTCCCCAGGGTCCTGCATGCCCTGTTGCTTCTCCCCGCACTAGCCCTGAGATGCGTGTCCTCAGCCCGGTACCTCCAGTTCCGGCACCACGCATCAGGCCTACGGTGCGCCTCAGACGGCCAGAGTCTGCCGTCTGCCCAACGGCGCCTGAACTGCCCGTCTGCCCAACGGCGTCTGAACTGCCCGTCTGCCCAACGGCGTCTGAACTGCCCGTCTGCCCAACGGCGCCTGAACTGCCTGTCTGCCCAACGCCGTCTGAACTGTCCGTCTGCCAAGCGCTGCATAAGCCGCCCGTCTGCCATGAGCCTTCAGAGCCGTCCGCCAGACCGGAGCCGCGAGAGCCTTCCGCCAGACAGGATCAGCCAGAGCCTTCCGCCAGACAGGATCAGCCAGAGCCTTCCGCCAGACAGGATCAGCCAGAGCCGTCCAGCCGGGATCCGCCAGAGCCGTCCAGCCGGGATCCGCCAGAGCTGTCCAGCCGGGATCCGCCAGAGCCGTCCAGCCGGGATCCGCCAGAGCCGTCCAGCCGGGATCCGCCAGAGCCGTCCAGCCGGGATCCGCCAGAGCCGTCCAGCCGGGATCCGCCAGAGCCGACCAGCCAGGATTCGCCATTCTGCCTGGTACTGCCCCTTAGTCCGGTACTGCCCCTTAGTCCGGTACTGCCCCTTAGTCCGGTGCTGCCCCTTAGTCCGGTGCTGCCTCTTAGTCAGGTGCTGCCCCTTAAACCGGTGGGGGTCATTTGGAGGAGGCTACATAAGCGGGAAGTGACTATGGTGGGGTGGTGGTCTAGGCCGGAGCCAGAACCGCCACCGAGGAGGTATGCCCGCCCAGCCCTCCCCTGTTTGGGGGTTTTGAGGCGCGGTCGCAGTCCGCGCCTTTAGGGGGGGGTACTGTCACACCCTGGTGCTGGGACTCATTATTGTTGATCCAGGGTGTGTGCAGTCTATGTGTTTATGTTCTATGTTGGGTGTCTAGGTTGTTGTTTTCTAGGTTGGTTCAATGACTCCCAATCGGAGGTAACGAGTGTCAGCTGTTCGGCTCGTTATCTCTGATTGGGAGCCATATTTATTTCTGTATGTTTTCCTGTGGGGTTTGTGGGTTTTTGTTTCCTGGTTACATGTTCCGTATGTCAGTGATTTGTAACTTGAGAACTTCACGTATCGTCTTTTGTTTTGTTTTCGTGAGTACGTTTATTAATAAATCATGTTCACTCGCAACGCTGCGCTTTGGTCCGCTTCTTCATATGTAGACGATCGTGACATACCTAGACTTTGTTGTCCTTAAGCCATAATTTTGGAAGTATGCTTGGGGTCATTTTCCATTTGGAAGACCCATTTGCGACCAAGCTTTAACTTCCTGACTGATGTCTAGAGATGTTGCTTCAATATATTCACATAATTTTCCTTTCTCATGATGCCATCTATTTTGTGAAGTGCACCAGTCCCTCCTGCAGCAAAGCATCCCCACAGCATGATGCTGCCACCCCCGTGCTTCACGGTTGGGATGGCGTTCTTCGACTTGCAAGCAACCCCTTTTTCCTCCAAACATAACGATGGTCATTATGGGCAAACAGTTCTATTTTTGTTTCATCAGACCAGAGGACATTTCTCAAAAAAGTACGATCTTTGAAAACCGTAGTCTGGCTTTATGATGGCGGTTTTGGAGCAGTAGATTCTTCCTTGCTGAGCAGCCTTTCAGGTAATGTCGAGATAGGACTCGTTTTACTGTGGACATAGATACTTTTGTACCGGTTTCCTCCAGTATCTTCACAAGGTCCTTTGCTGTTGTTCTGGGATTGATTTGCACTTTTCGCACCAAAGTATGTTCATCTCTAGGAGACAGAACGCGTCTCCTTCCTGAGCGGTATAATGGCTGCGTGGTCCCATGGTGTTTATACTTGCGTACTATTGTTTGTAGAGATGAACGTGGTACCTTCAGGCGTTTGGAAATTGCTCCCAAGGATGAACCAGACTTGTGAAGGTCTACAAATTTTTTTCTGAGGTCTTGGCTGATTTCTTTTGATTTTCCCATGATGTCAAGCAAAGAGGCACTGAGTTTGAAGGTAGGCCTTGAAATACATCCACAGGTACACCTCCAATTGACTCAAATTATTTCAATTAGCCTATCAGAAGCTTCTCCGTGACATTTTCTGGAATTTTCCAAGCTGTTTAAAGGCACAGTCAACTTAGTGTATGTAAACTTCTGACCCACTGGAATTGTGATACAGTGAATTATAAGTGAAATAATCTGTCTGTAAACAATTGTTGGAAAAATTACTTGTGTCATGCACAAAGTATATGTCCTAACCGACTTGCCAAAACTATGGTTTGTTAACAAGAAATTTGTGGAGTGGTTGAAAAACAAGTTTTAATGACTCCAACCTAAGTGTATGTAAACTTCCGACTTCAACTGTAATTGTTTCTAATGTAGTGACTAAAATCATCATGATTAACAAAATACATCATGAATGCCTAATTCTGTTTGGTCTCTGTCCGTCCGTCAGAGTTTGTTGCTACAGAAAAGAGCTGTAAAATTGGTGCTGCAGGTAAAGATGTGTATCTCTATGCAGGTGTTATGACTACTTGACTCCTAGCCAATCACACAGCTATTTTATGTCACTCATAAGGCCTGTACATAAAGAGTGTTGATTTGAGTCTCCAGTAAACAACATTGGCACCTCGGACTCTACCATCATCACATGAAGAAGAATTTAACTACTGAAGCTTGTAATTTGATCAGTGCCATATGTAAACATTTTAGTTGATGTCTAAGGTCAATTTCATTCAGAACACATTCATCCACTATATGAGGAGATCTAACGAGTGGTGGTTGTTTGGGATGTGTGTGTGTGTGCGGTGAGTGTGTGTGTGTTTGTGTGTTATGGTTGGTACTCACTCTTGGGCTCACTCATGAAGTTCAGAGGGTCATATCCTGTAGAGCTGTTCCATTAAGCTGAATAACCTAAATCTAGTCTCATGGGACGACATGTACACATCCCCATCATCCAGATCTAATATTTTGGCCTGAAACAAAACACACACACAAACACCCAAATTCATTTTAACATTTGTGTGAGAAATGTTTTAAATTAATAGTTTCAAAAATAACTTTTTTTTTCATGGGAAAACATTAGGGTAGTTATATGGCCAATGCACTCTTCACGTGTGTAGAAAAGCCACATTCTAATAGGTCTACACAATGACAACGAGAACACATGCTTTACTTCAAAGAATTGGCCCCATCTTTGTCAGGCAAGATATTCAGATAATGTCTGAATAATAATGTCCCTACAAATGTTAAAAACCAGCGATATCAGGAGGCACGCCTGCCCTGCATGGCGAGGACAGAGTGGATCTATCTCAGTGGTGGCAGAGTGCATCCAGCTGCCTCCCCCACAAACACTTCCATCCTCACCACACCCACCACCACCCTAGAGTGTATATATTCCCCTAGAGTTCCAGGATTCCTGTGTCTCAAACCCCCAGTCAAGGTTACATCCAGCCGCCTCCCCCCATAACCACTTCCACCCTCACCACTCCCACCAGCAACCTAGAGTGTAGATAAGAGGGTGGGGACAAAGCCCGTGTCCCAAATGGCTCCCTATTCCCTTTATTGGGTCCTGGTCAAAAATGGTGCACTATACAGGGAATAGGGTACCATCTGGGACGCCTAAAATAGGAACACAGACTTCTGCACAGTTTACTGGTCCAACAGGCTTTTCTGCAATGATCCCACAGATGAGCCTAAAACAAACCTGCCAACTAAACCGAGGGACGGAGTGCAATGCCTCACTATGCCTTATTTGTTTTCACTTCCAGAACCCTATTATTATTGTCACTGCCTGTCTGTTTACCTTTATGTGTCCAAGTCTATTTGTTCTATGGAAATAGCCCTAAATAAGCATGTTATGAAGAGTAAGACTGCGTCTCCACCCATTCCAATATAGCAATCATGATACTTCTGTAAGGATGAGAATTGGATGTTCATCATTTATTAGTAATGCCTGACCTGTGTCTATAAATTCCTGTCCATCACATTAACTGATTGAGATGGTGGTTGCTTCTAGAGAATAAAGACACATTTTACATTGCTCCTGTGCGCTGCCTCTGTCTAGTCTGAACTTTCCAATAGTTGACATTCCATTCTCTGAACCTTATAAACAGGCGCGTTACACTGGTAAAAATTGTTTACAAAATTGAGAATTTAAATTATTATTGAGTTTGCCCAATGCTCGTTGATACTTCCATTCAAAAATACAAGGTCTTAATATATATTTGAATCTTAATTCACTTGCAAGATAATTTTTTAAGAGGAAAACACAAAATAGACCAGAACAAAAAATTGACGCATTTCAGTACCCATGTAGGGGAGAGCACCCTTGTCATAATCAGGCAAATAGTCATATTGGGCCATTTCAATTATACAGTGACTTCGGAATGTGTTCAGACCCCTTGACTTTTAAAAAAATGTTTACGTTACAGCCTCATTCTAAAATGGATGACATTTTAAAAACAGCAATCTACACACAATACCCCATAATGACAAAGCGAAAAAAGGTTTTTAGAAATTTTACCAAATGTATTAAAAATAGAAAACAGAAATAACTAATTTACATAAATTCAGACGCTTTGCTATGAGACTTGAAATTGAGCTCAGGTGCATCCTGTTTCCATTGATCATCCTTGAGATGTTTCTACAACTTGATGGGAGTCCACCTGTGGTAAATTAAATTGATTGGACATGATTTGGAAAGGCACACACCTGTCTACATAAGGTCCCACAGTTGACAGTGCATAACAGAGCAAAAACCAAGCCATGAGGTCAAAGGTCCGAGAGGATTGTGTCGAGGCACAGATCTGGGGAAGGATACCAAAACATTTCTGCAGCATTGAAAGTCTCCAAGAACACAGTGCCCTCCATCATTCTTAAATGGAAGAAGTTTGGAACCGCCAAGACTCTTCCTAGAGCTGGCCGCCCGGCCAAACTGAGCAATCGGGGGAGAATGGCCTTGGTCAGAGAGGTGACCAACAACCCGATGGTCACTCTGACAGAGCTCCAAAGTTCCTCTGTGGAGATGGGAGAAACTTCCAGAAGGACAACCATCTCTGCAGCACTCCACCAATCAGGCCTTTATGGTAGAGTGGCCAGACGGAAGCCACTCCTCAGTAAAAGGCACATGACATACCGCATGGAGTTTGGCAAAAGGCACTTAAAGACCCTCAGACCATGAGAAACAAGATTCTCTGGTCTGATGAAACCAAGATTGAACTCTTTGGCCTGAATGCCAAGCGCCACGTCTGGAGGAAACCTGGCACCATCCCTATGGTGAAGCATGGTGGTGGCAGCATCATGCTGTGGGGATGTTTTTCAGCAGCAGGGACTGGGAGACTAGTCAGGATCGAGACAAAGATGAACGGAGCAAAGTACAGAGAGCTCTTTGATGAAAACCTGCTCCAGAGCGCTCAGGACCTCAGACTGGGGCTAAGGTTCACCTTCCAACAGGACAACAACCCTAAGCACACAGCCAAGACAACACAGGAGTGGCTTCGGGACAAGTCTCTGAATGTCCCTGAGTGGCCCAGCAAGAGCCCAGACTTGAACCCGATCTAACATCTCTGGAGAGACCTGAAAATAGCTGTGCAACAACGCTCCCCATCCAACCTGACAGAACTTGAGAGGATCTCCAGAGAAGAATGGGAGAAACTCCCCAAATACAGGTGTGCCAATATTGTAGTGTCATACCCAAGAAGACTCGAGTTGCTGCCAAAGGTGCTTCAACAAAGTACTGAGTAAATGGTCTGAATACTTATGTAAATGTGATATTTCAGGGGTATTGTGTGTAGATTGATGAGGGGGAAAAACAATTTAATCAATTTTAGAATAAGGCTGTAACGCAACAAAATGTCAAGAGGTCTGAATACTTTCCGAAGGCACTGTATGCCCGTGCGTGTTTCTGTTTACAAAATGCCTTCATATTTGACTTTAACCTTACCTAAAAATATGCTTAATTTCAATTCTGCCTCGCGCTGTGACAGTTCAGTGGGCATCATTAAGTGTAGATACTGGGTCACTCACTGGTAGCCTACTGCGTGCATGATCAATATTAGGCTATATCTCCTAGGCTACTATATAGACATATAAACATGCTATTACCGATATACTAACGCCCCATGCCATGACAAGTAGGCTACAATACCTTATCTGTCGCAGATACTGCTCGTAATGCAAGAAGTAAACCATTATCGATTTGGGTTGACAGACTTTTGGATATAATAATTAGCGATGCCAGCTCCGGTGGCGACACATACTCTAGTTGCAATAAGTTTAAATGTCTTAGTTCTCGTCAGTGTTTGTTTCCAAACCACACATCTCTCTGAAGTAGATGAGAAATTAGTCAACGTGGAAATAAGTCTACGAAAGGCCTCCATGGTTGTTTTCACTGAATTGTCATTGCGGCGAGCAGTTTGATCTCTTTAATCGCGAGATAATGCCAGTGACGTTTCACCCCGTTTCACCTGAATGTTTTGCGCTTCCTAGTGCTAGAGCGGATCTCAAACTAGGTTTCCATCCAATTGGAAACAGATTTTCATGCGAATATTCTAAAATCCTCATAAAAACAATATGCCCATTTTCCTACCAGAGGTGTGTTTCCATCAAATTGACCTGTTGCAGATAAAAGGCTGTGCGTGATGACGTGGTGCACATACAAATACACTACATGGCCAAAAGTGTGTGGACACCTGCTCGTCGAACATCAGATTCCAAAATCATAGGCATTAATATGGAGTTGGTCCCCCCTTTGCTGCTATAACATCCTCCACTAGATATTGGAACATTGCTGCGGGGACTTTCTTCCATTCAGCCACAAGAGCATTAGTGAGGTCGGCACTGATGTTGGGCGATTAGGCCTGGCTCACAGTCGGCATTCCAATTCATCCCAAAGGTGTTTGATGGGGTTGACGTCAGGGCTCTGTGCAGGCCAGTCAAGTTCTTCCTCACCGATCTAGACAAACCATTTCTGTATGGACCTCGCTTTGTGCACAGGGGCATTGTCATGCTGAAACAGGAAAGGTCCTTCCCCAAACTGTTCCCTTGGAAGCACAGAATCGTCTAGAATGTCATTGCATGCTGTAGCGTTAAGATTTCCCTTCACTGGAACTAAGGGACCATTATTCCTCTTCCACCAAACTTTATAGTTGTCACTATGCATTGGGGCAGGTAGTGTTCTCCTGGCATCCGCCAAACCCAGATTCGTCCGTCGGACAGCCAGATGGTGAAGCGTGATTCATCACTTCAGAAAACGTGTTTCCATTGCTCCAGAGTCCAATGGCAGTGAACTTTACACCACTCCAGCCGACGCTTGGCATTGCACATGGTGATCTTGTGTGCGGCTGCTTGGACATGGAAGCTCCCGATGCACAGTTTTTGTGCTGACGTTGCTTCCAGAGGCAGTTTGGAACTCTGTAGTGAGTGATGCAACTGAGGACAGACGATTTTTACGTGCTACACCCTTCAACACTCAGTGGTCCCTTTCTGTGAGCTTGTGTGGCCTACCACTTCGCGGCTGCGCCGTTGTTGCTCCTAGACATTTCCACTTCACAATAACAGCACCTAAAATTGACCGGGGAAGCTCTAGCAGGGCAGAAATTTTACAAACTGACTTGATGGAAAGGTGGCATCCTATGACGGTGCCACGTTGAAAGTCACTCAGCTCTTCAGTAAGGTCATTCTACTGTCATTGTTTGTCTATGGAGATTGCATGGCTGTGTGCTCGATTTTATACACCTGTCAGCAACAGGTTTAGCTGAAATAGTCGAATCCACTAATTTGAAGGTGTGTCCACATACTTTTGTATATATAGTGTAACTTGTGCGGTTAAATTCACATGTACCAAATAAAGAATTCAAGTTAAATGGGTTTCCATTGCATTTTCATCCATATTGATGGTTTAGTCCTCCCCAAAATGGCATTATATTGCGAATGTACCCACCAGTGGAGGCTCCTCAGAGGCGGAAGGGGAGGACCATCCTCCTCAGTGAATTTCATAAAAATAAAAATAGTGAAACAATAAAATGTTATCCTTTTTAGATAAAACTATTCTAAATATATTCACATCACCAAATAATTTATTAAAACACTCTGTAGTTTTGCATCATGGTGTAGCCGGAGGACAGCTAGCTTTTTCCTCCTCTGGTAAATTGACTTAGGAGTACAAAACCTAGGAGGCTCATGGTTCTCACCCCCTTCTATAGACTTACACAGTAATTATGACAACTTCCAGAGGACATCATCCAACCTATCAGAGAATTAATCTTTACAGAATATAGCCCTATTTGGTAAAAGACCAAGTCCATATTATGGCAAGAACAGCTCAAATAAGCAAAGAGAAATGACAGTCCATCATTACTTTAAGACATGAAGGTCAGTCAATACAGAACATTTCAAGAACTTTGAAAGTTTCTTCAAGTGCAGTCGCAAAAACCATCAAGTGCTATGATGAAACTGTCTCTCATGAGGACCGCCACAGGAATGGAAGACCCAGAGTTACCTCATTAAAGTTACCAGCCTCAGAAATTGCAGCCCAAATAAAGTTCAAGTAACAGACACATCTTAACATCAACTGTTCAGAGAAGACCTTCATGGTCGAATTGCTGCAATGAAACCACTACTAAAGGACACCAATAAGAAGAAGAGACTTGCTTGGGCCAAGAAACACAAGCAATGGACATTAGACTGGTGGCAGTTTGGCCTTTGGTCTGGAGTCCAAAATTGAAATGTTTGGTTCCAAAAATGATCGCTGCATGTGTATTTCCCACCGTAAAGCATGGCGGAGGAGGTGTTATGGTATGGGGGTGCTTTGCTGGTGACTCTGTCTGTGATTTATTTAGAATTCAAGGCACACTTAACCAGCATGGCTACCACAGCATTCTGCAGCGATATGCCATCCCATCTGGTTTGGACTTAGTGGGACTATCATTTGTTTTTCAACAGGACAATGACCCAACACACCTCCAGGCTATGTAAGGGCTATTTTACCAAGAAGGAGAGTGATGGAGTGCTGCATCAGATGACCTGGCATCCACAATCCCCCGACCCAACGCAATTGAGATGGTTTGGGATGAGTCGGACCGCAGAGTGAGGGAAAAGCAGCCAACAAGTGCTCAGCATATGTGAGAACTCCTTCAAGACTATTGGAAAAGCATTCCAGGTGAAGCTGGCTGAGAGAATTGCAAGCGTGTGCAAAGCTGTCATCAAGGCAAAGGGTGGCTATTTGAAGAATCTTGAATATAAACGTTAATTTGATTTGTTTAACACTTTTTTGGTTACTACATGATTCCATATGTGTTATTTCATAGTTTTGATGTCTTCACTATTATTGTACAATGTAGAAAATGGTAAAAATAAAGAAAAACCCTTGGATGAGTAGGTGTTCTAAAACGTTTGACCGGTAGTGTATACAACGAGCAAAGTGATCATGCTGTTTTTATGTGGCTGCTATGAACCATGTTTGCTTGCGATCAGGGTTGTATGGGCCTCCTGTAGCTCAGTTGGTAGAGCATGGCGCTTGCAAGGCCAGGGTTGTGGATTCAATTCCCACGGGGGGCCAGTATGGGAAATGTATGCACTCACTAACTGTAAGTCGCTCTGGATAAGAGCGTCTGCTAAATGACTAAAATGTAAAATGTATTCATTCCTGTTGGCCTATGTATATTTATAAGAGGAAACCCAAAGATAGAGAATTTGAGTGATTTAAATAATTAGACGTCTGGTTTTAATCTCTTTGCACTTCATATATTGCCACGTAGCTCTGTTTTTCGAGGATTGTGGATCATTCAAAAAATTTTGACTTCATAATTATTTTACACAATGTTGTATGCATGTTTGAAGAAAGAAAAGTATACTCTCTATATCAGCAGCTTGTTGTGCCATGAGGTGTAGGCCTATTGGATCATTATGAACTGATATTAAAATCATCAGGCACAATGATGTTCAATGATGAGACGACCCATTCCCACATTTCCAACTTGTAATAGTAGAGGCAAATACAGCATCCTGCAATGCTTGCTGTAAAACCTCTAGTTACTGCTGGTTGATTGAGCACTTCTCAACGATGCTTGCCAATGATCAGATACATAAATCAATGAAAATACTCCAGAAGAAGTGATCTAACTCTGCACTAGACAGGATTTGAAACACCATATTAGTGGCTTTAGAGAGAGGAAACGACACCAACAGAGAAGGTATCTAATTCTGCACTAAAGAGGACTCGAAAAACACCAATAGTGTTTTAAACCTCTTCTGGTAGTGCTCCAGTCCCTGGCAAAGTGTTGCACAACACTTGATTAAGTGGTGTTACAACACACCATGTAATGTTTCAAAACATCTCAGGATGATGTGTTTCTATACTCCAGTTTCGTCTCCTTCAATTTGGTGGCAGCTCAGTTTCCAACTAGTTTTGGTTTTACAAAGCACTTCATTTGAACAGTATGGGAGGACCACACAACATATCACGGAGTGACTCCAAGTTTACTTCAATATGATGGTTAAATATATCATAAAGGCATTTCCACCAAATTGACATTTTGTGAATACAAATCAGTGCTTGATGACATTGTGCACGCAAAATGTAGTTTTTCGCTTATGTTTTCATGTACCTAATACAAATCTAAAGTTCAATATGTTTCCCTCACATTTTCAACTCTACTGATAGTTTCATCACAAAAACTGTTGTGTTAAATAGCAAATGTGCCTACTCTGGTCTTGGCACTTGCGCTCTAGCCAACAGCTAGCATATACATTGCGAGTAGGCTGTGCTGGTATAGTCAACATGATGATATTATTATGGATAAGAGCGAGAACATTTTTATTTGTCAAACGGCAGTCAAGCATAGATCAACATGTCACCAGAATAAAACCCTTGATATTTATTGGAAAGGAGTTCCCAGTGCACTTTCACCACCCTGTGAAGTTCATCATAACTTATAGTATTTCATCTGTAGCCTAATAAACTGCAATGAACTGTGTTTCCACTGCCATTTCTCACATTATTAATTTTACCACACAAAATGATCACACCATGTCAAACGAAAAAATTATCTGTTAGCGTTTATATAATTGTATCGAAACTTCCTGTTTTCATCACAGCTGTCTTGATTTTTCTTTTTTATAGGTATGGCTTTACATACATAAAAACTGTGGAATGGAACATGGTTATAGTCAAGCAAGAATACAAGTTTCTCTAATAATTTTGCAGGGATAATATGGCAATACATTAAAATAGAGGCAGCACATTACATTGATTTTATAGCTCAATACATAGGCTACTGTATTTGTTGTTTCATGTAGGAGTGTTTTGTTTCATGGTAGTTGCCTATAGCTGGTTGGTGCAGTGCAAACTAAAGTAATGAGCGTGGGAATGAATGCGATAGGACTGTCAGTATCATTGCCATACTGTAGGTAAGTAGAAAAGTACAATGATCAATGGCCAACATGTTGCAATGTTACCAAATACATGATCAAACTCACGGTTGAGCTATGTAATACAATATCTCTACCTCTCTCTCTCGTTCTCTTATTTTATACCTTAGAAGAAAAAAAGTCTGGCAAGGCAAGTCTGAACTGACAGCCCCACCCACTAAAAGTCCTCGTTGTCGTTTTGCACCTGCCTCACGTCTTTAGGCACGATGTGCACAAGCCTCCAACAGCTAGCCTACTCCTTACCTGCAGAGCAGTGGTCTAGGGTCTCTCATAGAAATAGGGGTAGCATAGAGAGAGGGGTAGGATACACTGGTGTCTCTCTGGGAAAGATTTTGACTTGCTACTGTATTAGATTTTCACAATTTCCCAACCCTTCATGTGGGAACCAGCAGAATTTAACAACTTTACCTTACCTCAACTGATGAAGACATCAAGCGGTAGGGTCATATTTGGGAACGAATTGGTGTTCAAGGTATACATGTCAAGGAAGAAAAGGACTGATCCGTTGATTTCAGTGCAAACAGTGCGAAAGTAAACATCAATAGGCTACAGAGTGGCAACCTGGTAGCCGTCGATGCAAGAGCGCTCCCTCTGGACCTCTCTGTTGAACTTTAACCACTCCGACCGTGACGCGCCGGGAGGGCTCTGCGATGACGGCTCTGGGTGAAGTTGGAAGCTTCTTGCACGGCATTGATGGTGTGGGGCACGTCGGGTCCCATTATCTCCTGACGTCTCTTCGAGAGAGTCCAGTGGTACTGCTGGGTCAGGGTGAACACCTCGTACCTGGTGCTGGGGAGAGGCTGTCCCGGAGCGCCACGGCAGATTTAACTCATTTAAAAGGGATTATCCGGAGAAGGCAGCTATACTGTAGAACTGGATTTCATCTGGAAATTCTTCCGGATGGCACTGTACAAGGGACAAGAAAGGACCACAGTAGATTCGGTAATTATCAAGTTATTAATGTGTAATATTTCACATCTAATATTACACGTTAATATTATATGGTTAATAATGTAACCATATATGTGCAATATTCATTATAATAATACCTTATTATTATAATTATTTGATTCTAATTATAATTCTTAGTATTGTTATTATTATTATTATTTGTGTTAGAGCAAGATCAGTTTCATAGCTTAACATCAGTTGCTAATATTAGGCCTACAGCAAAAGTGCAACTTAATGCAACAGTTATAATTTCTTCAATAAATATAAGTGGAAGTCATGTGAAAGTCTTATAGTGAAATGTGGCTATATTCTACCCTGCTGGGTCACAATCTGTAAAATAAGGCTTAGATCTCTCTGGTGAAATACACCTGGAACAACTGATTTATTCTTCTCCAGGTATTTTGGAATTCATAAGCCTTGCTGTTGGATTGATAAGTATTCGAGGAGTGGACAGTGATCTCTACCTGGGGATGAATGACAATGGAGAGCTCTATGGTTCTGTAAGTATTACACTAATTCACTGTCTCTCTGCTGTTTCTGTACTCCCACCTCTCATTGAAAATGTGTTGTAAAAGATTCTCTGGGTTGTCTTTTGTTGTCCAATATAAATTATATTATACCAGCAGGTGGCATGAATGGGTTTTATTCACTATTGCTGTCATTCTGTGTCACGCCCTGATCTAGAGAACTCTTCTTGGTTGGGTCAGGGTGTGAGTTTCTGTTGAGATCTATGCTATTGTATTTCTATGTTGTAGATCTAGTTAGCTTTTTCTATGTTTGGCCGGATGTGATTCCCAATCAGAGGCAGCTGTCGCTCGTTGTCTCTGATTGGGGATCATACTTAGGTAGTCTGGTTGCCTACCTTAGTTGTGGGATCTTGACTCATGTTTGGCTTGTTGTGGTGTAGCCACTGTTTGAGCTTCACGTTTCGTTGTTTTGTTATTTTGTCAAGTGTTTATTTGTATTAATAAACATGTACGCATACCACGCTGCACCTTGGTCTGACCCGTCTCTCAACGATCGTGACATTCTGCCATAAAGGATCCAGTTCTGGACTAGTTATGTTCTTATCATCTGTAAACACACAGTCCATCCTTACCATTTTGGTATTTTTGGTATTTTAGTAGGATCCCCATTAGCTGTGCAAAAGCAGCAGCGACTCTTCCTGGGGTACACACAAAACATGAAACATGACATAATACAGAACATTAATAGACAAGAACAGCTCAAGAACAGAACTACATATTTTTTTTTAAAGGCACATGTAGCCTACATATCAATACATACACACAAACGATCTAGGACAAATAGGGGAGAGGCGTTGTGCCGTGAGGTGTTGCTTTATCTGTTTTTTGAAACCAGGTTTTCTGTTTATTTGAGCAATATGAGATGGAACGGAGTTCCATGCAATAACGGCTCTATATAATACTGTACGCTTTCTTGAATTTGTTCTGGATTTGGGGACTGTGAAAAGACCCCTGGTGGCATTGTGGGGTAAGTGTGTGTGTCAGAGCTGTGTGTAAGTTGACTATGCAAACAAGTTGGGATTTTCAACACATTAATGTTTTTTATAAAAAGAAGAAGTGATGCAGTCAGTCTCTCCTCAACTCTTAGCCAAGAGAGACTGGCATGCATAGTATTTATATCAGCCCTCTGATTACAATGAAGAGCAAGACGTGCCGCTTTGTTTTGGGCCAGCTGCAGCTTAACTAGGTCTTTCCTTGCAGCACTGGACCACACGACTGGACAATAATCAAGATTAGACAAAACTAGAGCCTGCAGAACTTGCTTTTTGGAGTGTGGTGTCAAAAAAGCAGAGCATCTCTTTATTACGGACAGACCTCTCCCCATCTTTACAACCATTGAATCGATAAGTTTTGACCATGATAGTTTACAATCTAAGGTAACGCCAAGTAATTTAGTCTCCTCAACTTGTTCAACAGCCACACCATTCATTACCAGATTCAGCTGAGGTCTATAACTTAGGGAATGATTTGTACCAAATACAATGCTCTTAGTTTTAGAGATGTTCAGGACCAGTTTATTAGTGGTACCCATTCCAAAACAGACTGCAACTCTTTGTTAATATTATATGGTATATGGTGACTTCATTAGCTGTGGTTGCTGATGCGTATATGGTTGAATCATCAGCATACAGTGGCAGGTCATTGGTAAAAATAGAAAAGAGTAGAGGGCCTAGAGAGCTGCCCTGTGGTACACTACACTTTACATGTTTGACATCAGAGAAGCTTCCATTAAAGAAAACTATTTTAGTTCTATTAGATAGATAGCTCTGAATCCATGATATGGCAGAGGTTGAAAAGCTATAACACATATATTTTTTTAACAACAGGTTATGGTCAATAATATCAAAGGTTGCACTGAAATCTAACAGTACAGCTCCCACAATCTTCTTATTATCAATTTCTTTCAACCAATCATCAGTCATTTGTGTCAGTGCAGTACATGTTGAGTGCCCTTCCCTATAAGTATGTTGAAAGTCTGTTGTTAATTTCTTTACAGAAAATAGCATTGTATTTGGTCAAACACAATTTTTTCCAACAGTTTGCTAAGAGCTGGCAGCAAGCTTATAGGTCTACTGTTAGAACCAGTAAAGGCCTCTTTACCATTCTTGGGTAGCGGAATTACTGATCGATTCGATGAATGATGGTGTTGAAATTGTCTTTCTACCCATAATTTCATTTAAAGTACTCCAAAGTTTTTTTCCATCATTCTTTATATCATTGATATTGGCTTCATTATACAGTTTCTTCTTCTTTTTGTTGAGTTTAGTCACATAATTTCTCAATTTGCAGTAAGTCAACCAGTCAGATGTGCAGCCAGACTTATTAGCCACTCCTTTTGCCCCATCTCTTTCAACCATACAGTTTTTCAATTCCTCATCATTCCATGGAGCCTTAACAGTTCTAACAGTCAGTTTCCTAGCAGGTGCATGTTTATCAATAATTGGAAGAAGCAATTTCATAAATGCATCAAGTGCAGCATCTGGATGCTCCTTATTAATCACATCAGACCAACACATATTTGTTTACATCAACCAACATATGAGTCACAGCAACATATTTTGAATGATCTCTTATACACTATTTTAGGCCCAGCTGTTGGAACTTTGGCTTTCCTGGATATAGCCCCTATATTGTGATCACTGAATCCAATGGGTACAGATACAGCATTAGAACAAAGTTCTACAGTATTAGTAAAAATGTGATCGATACATGTGGATGATCTTGTTCCTGTAGTGTTTGACTTCACAATCTGATCTGAAATACTTTTCTATCCTGTAGGAGAAACTTACTGCTGAGTGTGTCTTCAAGGAGCAGTTTGAGGAGAACTGGTACAACACATACTCCTCCAACCTTTACAAGCACGGAGACAAAGGGACTCGCTACTTTGTGGCGTTAAACAAGGACGGCACGCCTCGGGACGGAACAAAGTCCAGGCGACACCAGAAGTTCACCCACTTCCTGCCCAGGCCCGTGGACCCTGAACGGGTTCCGGAGCTGTACAAGGAGATTCTGGGCCACAGCTGAGACTGGCCTGCAGATCAGGAATAGCTGCTTATTAAGCTCCAGTCCCTCCCGCTGTGGGAAGCAGGGATGTGTGCAGGCCAGGCCAAGACAGTGGAGCCAACCAGCCCTACAGCAGCCCCAGCCAGCCAGCAAGTTAGGAGTAGCATACACTCAGCGAGGAAGACAGTCTAGAATGTATGACATTGTCAACCTAAACACCAAGGCATGAGTAGGCTGTATGTTCCAGGGGTAAACTAACCCCCGAGAGTAGCTGTCTGTGGAATAGGAGGGAACAGGAAGAGGATCAGAGGAAGAGATGCTGATGCGGGAGGGAGGGCAGGAGGATTGGTCACTCTTCTGTTTTAGGGTCAATACACTTCAGGAAGTGTCTGTTGGACTGAGGAGCTCGTTGGAATCATATAGATACAACATAGAGATAGAACTGTTCTATTATCTATTATTGGAATGGCCAAATCTATGGGATTCTATACTGCTTTTTATTTGGGGGTGCTATGATGTTTTGGAAGGGCTCTGTTTATTTAAGGACTTTGAAGGAACTCAACTGTATTATTCTCGTTTTACATGTGACTAGATAATGCTGAAAGGGGCAGAAATATATTTGTTACAGATGTCATGTCAAAATGTATTATTTATTCATTTCTAGATACTTATATTTATGTTATATTTATTTATTTCAGAATATACACTGAGTGTACAAAACATTAGGAACACCTGCTCTTTCCATGACAGACTGACCAGTTGAATCCAGGTGAAAGCTATGATCCCTTATTGATGTCACTTGTTAAATCCACTTCAATCAGTGTAGATGAAGGGGAGGAGACAGGTTAAAGAAGGATTTTAAGCCTTGAGACAATTGAGACATGGATTGTGTATGTGTGACAAGACAAAAGGTTTAAGTGCCTATGAGCAGGGATGGTAGTAGGTGCCAGGCGCACCGGTTTGTGTCAAGAACTGCGACGCTGCTGGGTTTTTCATGCTCAACAGTTTCCCGTGTCTATCAAGAATGGTCCACCACCCAAAAGACATCCAGCCAACTTGACACAACGGTGGGAATCATTGGAGTCAACATGGGCCAGCATCCCTGTGGAACGCTTTCGACACCTTGTAGTGTCCATGCTCCAACGAATTGAGGCTGTTCTGGGGGAAAAAGGGTTGCAACTCAATATTAGGAAGATGTTCCTTATGTTTTGTACACTCAGTATATTTGAAGGGTTTGACTCCAAAATGCGACAAATGCCAATTTTTGACATTAGCATTTTTTCTTCTGAAATAAATGCTCATGGGTCCGTTTCTATGTGTAGGAATTATAGCTGTTCTCATACTTTTAAAACATTTACTTCAGATGTGCTTTATAATGTGTTTTTTTGCAAAACAAGATATCACTTGTTTCATATCAAAACGCGCTATATCTATAGCCATGTGTTTAGAGAGTTGACATTAAGGTTTCTGCTTATGATGCATTTACATGACACTACAACATTCTATGGCAGCCATGTTAGCATCCCAGAGACAACCGGATTCATCCAGTTTTCAGGGGAAATGGAAAGAGAGCCTGTGACACTTTTGGACCTTAACAAGGCGACACCACTGAGGTATAAAGAGCTGTCAAACATCTTGGATGCAGTCTCCAGTTCTTATTATACCTCAGTGGCTGTGAGAGATGGGGGAAAAAAATTGTCCTGTGACAATTATTTGAATAATTCAGTATGATGCTTTGTGCACAAAGGTGATGGCAAAAGTGTCTTATAATAAGGGTTACATGGAGAGAATTGGACCTCTCCGAAATGAAAATGGATGGCCCTCCCTTCAGCAAAATACATTTAACCTAAACCCTCTCTGAACGCTTGAAAAAAAAAGTGACCCTCCCCTATACTGAAAATAATAATTAAAACTAAAAGTGGATAGCAGAGAATATGCTACCGTTTACAGGAATTTTTTTATAGCACACAGGGCTGCAGGCCAAAAGGTTGTGGGTTCACAGACCACCATGGACAAGAGTAGTGGGTGGAAAGATCTCCTTTATAGTAAAAGCATTGCATGAATCTATCATCGTATTTGCAGGTCCGAGAAGAAATTGCCTACGTCATATTACATACTAGCAGAATCTTTTTTAATAGCACACAAATTACCGAAATGACAGGCTAAGAATGGACAGATAGATTGGCCTATGGGCTCATCTTATAATATTTCTCCAATGCCAAATCAGTGTGTCTTGTTTGCAACAAAACTGTCCTTGTTTGCAAATAATAAAATTTGAGATATCATTAGGAATCTGAGCATGGTAACCTACATTCAAAAGTTAGGCCTACCTTTCCACCCCAGTAGGCCTACATATGCAGAAAAATGTAAGCTTTAACTGCTGGCTACTTTTCTTCCATGGCTTAACCCAACAAGAGATGGTTACAAGTGTTTCCCTAAAAGATGTTTTGTGTTTAAACATCTATTGTAGAGAAAGTGAATAGCTTAATAAATTGATAGTGACAGAATTACATTACTTCCCAAGCAAAGTTTTGTCTCCTCGGCTATAGAAGGCTGTAGCTCAGCCTCTGAATGTCAAAGATGCATCAGAGTCACGTCTTTACCAGGTATTTTGAAGCTTGTTTCTAGCATAAAGCATTGCGGACCAAAGCGCTGTTATATATCACTTTATATACACTTTATAAAATCTTAAGCTAACAAGGGGTAGTCCTTTTTGCAATTTTCTTTAATAAAAGGTAGGCCTATGGCATACCCTCTCATACCCCCTCAATTCGAGTCCTGGTTTTAACATAACAGCCCTTCAGTGACACAAAGGTAGGCTATTTAAAGAGTGCATGGTTGGTGGAGGAATTGGCCAACAAATCTATGGATAAAGCAGCCTATAGTCTAATTTCGTCTGCAAACAGGTAGGCCTACCTCTTATTTCTTAAATAACAGCCCTCTGGTTGTTAGTAAAGTCTAATTAAAATGAAGACTGTTGAAATGAATTACGCCTACCTGAATTTGCCTAATTTCAGCCCCATGAGCTATCCATTTCTGATTGATTGTGCCGCGGTTGCTGCTTCAAGCACCACAATATAAGTTACTCGAATCTGTCTTATTGTGAGGTCAATTACTGTTAAATACATAATGGGCAGGAAATGTATTGTTTTTATTCAAATCAATTATAGTAGTAGCAAGCTTTCAAAGTTGACTTCCGGTCCTCCTTCTCATCTTTGTGCTCTCCTTCTCAAACTGAACAGAACAAAGGCTATGGGCTAATCCACGCACAAGATATTGCATTTTTTGGTCTAGGCCAAATCAAATTTTATTTTCAGAAGAAGCCTTTGACTCTCCTCCTGTAGGCTTACACAGCACAGCACTGGTTAGGCACCACACAAAAAAGGTTTTGATCAGCAAGAGCAGAGCAGGGCTCAGGGTTGGAGTATCCATTGCAGTGTGTAATGCAGCCTAGTTTTATTTACACCATCCCAGCAGCTATCTTAGAAATATAACTTTGACCTGTGCTTCTCTAAATATGCACTTCATAGCCTATAGCCTATAGGCTATGGATCATTTGATTGAGACCACACTAAATAGCCTATAGGCACACTTGATATTGCGTGCCCAGCGGAGAATCAGAGATGAGGGTGTGGCATTGGGCACACATCGATATACACTGAGTATACCAAACATTAGGAACACCTTCCTAATATTGAGTTGCACCCCTCAGATAATTCAAAGGCACTTACATGAAGTGGATTATATCAATAAGGGATCATAGCTTTCACCTGGATTTACCTGGTCAGTCTATGTTCTTAATGTTTTGTATACTCAGTGTATAGCCTAATAAGCAACTAATTCTAAAACCCTGAGAAATTTTGAAACTTCATCAATTACAAATTACATGACCCTCCCATGGACTAGATTTAAGAAAAATACTAAATCCTCCCCTTGACTGAAATTGAAAAAGCATGACCCTCCCCTATTTTCCTCCAGGTACCCATTCTATAAATTTCGATCTACGCCTTATTAGTAATTTTCAAATCTGACTTATGTATGTGGTAGTGCTGAGCGATTAACCAACATTTCTGGGTGGTTTTGGTTATTAAACAACTAATTCCATTTAGTTCTGATTTTTTGAGTGCCGTTTCTCTAGAGAGAAATCTAATCATTCACTAGAGAAATCAAGTCAAGATCTATGTGGGACACTGGGTTGAACAGAGTTGTAATTTTCATTAAGCCTAGTTCAGCGCAGAAACGTGGTAATTAACTACAATGACCATAATCCATTGCACCTGTTCTTTCTGGCTCGGACAGAGATCTAATAAAATCAAATCAAATTTGATTTGCCACATGCGCCGAATACAACAGGTGAAATGCTTACTTACAAACCCTTAACCAACAATGCAGTTTTAAGAAAAAAAGTGTTAAGTAATGGATACACCTTTTTTTAATGCCTGCTACATCAGGTTAGGTTAGGTTAGATATACAGACCACATAGACCGCATGAGAGAGGAATGTACACAACACAACTTTTTACAATGCCAGGGTTGTGGGTTCGTTTCCCACGGGGGACCAGTAACAAAAAAAAAAAAAAAAAAAAAAATGTATGCACTCCCTAACTGTAATTTGCTCTGGATTAAAGCATCTGCTAAAATGACTAAAATGTAAATTACAGGAATGTACACAACACAACAACAACGAGAGAGGAAAGAGACTAATTTGAAGAACTAGTATAATAAGTTGACTAAAGACAATACAGTATGGGGAGCACAGAGATAAGGTTGTCTGGCTGGCTAGCTGCCACTGCCTGAGCAGAGATGAGATGATGACTTTAAGGAATGAAAAATAATGAAGTCATCAAATAAAACAAAGTAATATACACAACTGAAATATTTTATTATTTCATAGTAATTTCCTATTTTTCTATACACAATGTGGACAGACAGAGACAATGGAATATTTTCAATGTTTTGGCAATTGAATGTTCATTATTTTTGGCTTTGGAATTTCCATGAAAAAGCTAGAAACTGTACCGACCTCAAAAAGCACTAATCTCTCAGCACTACTATGTGGCCGTCAATGGAAATTGTCTTTCCGGGTCGGGGGTCAGTTAAACTGCAGTACAGAAGCAAGACTGTAGGAGCAGCCGAAACCCTGCTTCTAGACCGGAACCCTGACCCCTTGGGCAACACCTCAGATGATCCATTATATTGACCAGTGTCATGAGCCGTCGTGGATGTGGTGGAGGAGTCAAGCGCAGGAAGCAGAGGTTAGTCCAACAAGACTTTTAATAGTGTCCAAAGTAAGTGTACAAGCCCCGACCTCGAAAACACGAAGAGGCGAGGAACATTACGCACACGCGTAAAACACTTCAATAAGGCAAAAATGACACGGAAAAATAAACACGTATCAAACAACGTGGCAACGGACAACAACACACAAAAACCCTAGATTACAACATGGAACTTATAAGACACGTAATCAACTCTAAAACAAACACAGGTGTGACAGACAGACAAAAGCAATGGAACACAGAAACATAGAGCGGTGGCAGCCAGTACTCCGGGGACGGCGAACGCCGAAGCCTGCCCGAACCAGGAGGAGGAGCAGCCTCGGCCGAAACCGTGACAGTACCCCCCCCTTGACGCGACCCCGGCCTCGGGGACGGCCAGGAGGACGCGGACCCGGGCGCGTGGGATGCCCATGGTGAAACTCAGTCAGGAGGGATGGATCTAGTATGTCCCTCCTGGGCACCCAGCACCGTTCCTCCGGACCGTACCCCTCCCACTCCACGAGATACTGGAGACCACTCATCCGGCGTCTCGAGTCCAAGATGGTCCGGACTCTGTACGCCGGGGCCCCCTCGATGTCCAAAGGGGGCGGAGGGGTCTCTCCTATCTCATCCTCTTGGAGTGGGCCAGCTACCACCGGCCTGAGAAGAGACACATGGAACGAGGGGTTAATATTTTTATACTCTATAGGCAGTTGTAATCTGTAACTCACCTCGTTCAATCTTCTCAGGACTTTGAAGGGCCCCACAAACCGCCGACCCAGCTTCCGGCAGGGCAGGCGGAGGGGCAGGTTTCGAGTCGAGAGCCAGACTCGATCTCCCGGTGCGTACACCGGTGCCTCACTGCGGTGATGGTCGGCGCTCGCCTTTTGGTGACGGATGGCACGCTGCAGATGGACATGGGCAGCGTCCCACGTCTCTTCCGAGCGCCGAATCCACTCGTCCACCGCAGGGGCCTCGATCTGGCTCTCGTGCCACGGAGCCAGGACCGGCTGATAACCTAAAACACACTGGAAAGGTGTTAAGTTGGTGGAGGAGTGGCGGAGAGAGTTCTGGGCCATCTCTGCCTAGGGGATGAACCTCGACCACTCCTCCGGCCGGTCCCGGCAATAGGACCTCAAAAACCTACCCACATCCTGGTTGACTCGTTCCACCTGCCCATTACTCTCTGGGTGGTACCCCGAGGTAAGGCTCACCGAGACCCCCAACCGTTCCATGAACGCTCTCCAAACTCTGGAAGTGAACTGGGGACCTCGGTCAGACACAATATCCTCGGGGACCCCATAGTGCCGGAACACATGGGTAAAGAGAGCCTCAGCGGTTTGTAGGGCAGTAGGGAGACCCGGCATGGGAAGGAGACGACAGGCCTTAGAAAACCGATCCACAACGACCAATATGGTGGTATTCCCCTGGGAGGGGTGTAGGTCAGTTACGAAATCCACCGATAGGTGGGACCATGGTCGTTGTGGAACGGGCAGGGGATGTAGCTTACCCCTGGGCAAATGTCTAGGCGCCTTACACTGGGCACACACCGAGCAGGAGGAGACATAAACCCTCACATCCCTAGCTAACGTTGGCCACCAGTATTTCATGCTAAGACAGTGCACGGTCCGGCCAATACCTGGATGTCCAGAGGAGGGTGATGTATGAGCCCAATAAATAAGACGATCGCGGACCTCGAGCGGAACGTACGTCCGCCCCACAGGACACGCGGGGGGAGTAGGGTCGGTACGCAGTGCCCGCTCGATTTCCGTATCGACCTCCCATACTACCGGAGCCACCAAACAAGATTCCGGCAATATGGAAGTAGGCTCGTTGGACCTCTCCTCCGTGTCATACCGCCGGGACAGTGCGTCTGCCTTAACATTCTGGGACCCTGGGATGTAGGTGATCTTAAAAACCAACCGGGTTAGGAACATATTCCACCTAGCCTGACGAGGGTTCAATCTCCTAGCTGCCCGGATGTACTCCAGGTTACGGTGATCAGTCAGAATGAGAAAAGGGTGTTGAGCCCCCTCAAGCCAATGCCTCCACACCTTTAGGGCTTGGACTACGGCTAACAACTCCCTGTCCCCAACATCATAGTTGCGCTCCGCCGAGCTGAGCTTCTTCGAGTAGAAAGCACAGGGGCGGAGTTTAGGTGGCGCGCCGGACCGCTGTGACAGGACTGCCCCAATACCGGTCTCGGACGCGTCTACCTCAACCTGGAATGGTAAAGAGGGATCCGGATGCGCCAGCACCGGAGCCGAGGTGAACAGGTTCTTAAGCTTGATAAATGCCCTGTCCGCCTCAGCCGACCACCGCAAACGAACCGGACCCCCCTTTAGCAGGGACGTAATGGGAGCTGCAACCTGTCCAAAACCCCGAATAAACCTCCGGTAGTAATTAGCAAAACCCAAGAACTGCTGCACCTCTTTTACAGTGGTTGGAGTTTGCCAATTACGCACGGCCGATACCCGGTCTACCTCTATCTCCACACCAGCCGAGGACAACCGATAACCCAAAAAGGAGACGGACTCCTGGAAGAACAGGCATTTCTCTGCCTTGACATACAAGTCATGCTCCAACAGTCTTCTCAATACTCGGCGCACCTGGGCTACATGCTCGGCTCGTGTAGAAGAGTACACCAGGATGTCGTCGATGTAAACTACTACACCCTGCCCATGCATGTCCCGGAAAATCTCGTCAACAAAGGATTGGAAGACTGACGGAGCATTCATTAACCCGTATGGCATGACGAGATACTCGTAATGACCCGAGGTGGTGCTAAATGCTGTCTTCCATTCATCCCCCTCCCTAATGCGCACCAGATTGTACGCGCTCCTGAGATCCAACTTTGTGAAGAATCGCGCTCCGCGTAATGATTCCGTCATCGTCGCAATCAGTGGCAGTGGGTAGCTGTATTTAACTGTGATCTGATTGAGACTACGATAATCAATACACGGGCGCAATCCCCCGTCCTTCTTCTTCACAAAGAAGAAACTCGAGGAGACTGGGGAAGTAGAGGACCGTATGTATCCCTGTGCCAAGGACTCGGCTATGTATGTCTCCATAGCCGCTGTCTCCTCTTGAGACAGGGGATACACATGACTCCGAGGAAGAGCCGCTCCTGTTTGGAGATTTATCGCACAGTCCCCCTGTCTATGAGGAGGTAGCCGTGCTGCCCTCGATTTGCTAAACACGAGTGCTAAATCCTCATACTCGGGGGGAATGCGCAGTGCGGGCACTTGGTTCGGACTCTCTACCGAGGTCGCCCCTACGGAAACACCTAGACATCTCCCTACACACTGAGCAGACCACTCCATAAGAGCCCTCTGTTGCCACGCTATAGTAGGATCATGGGTGCTCAACCAGGGAAGGCCCAACACCACGGGATACGCAGGAGAGTCAATCAGATAAAACTGAATGCTCTCCTCATGACCCCCCTGCGTCGTCATAGTCAGTGGTGCTGTGACTTCCCTGATTAGGCCCGACCCCAACGGCCGGCTGTCTAGTGCGTGGACAGGAAATGGATTGTCTACCGGCCGAAGGGGAATCCTTAACCTACTACAAAATGCCCGATCAATAAAGTTCCCAGCTGCGCCTGAATCTACTAGCGCCTTATGCTGGGAATGAGGTGCCACCTGTGGAAACCTCACAGGAATACTCATGTGACCAACAGAGAGCTCTGGGTGAGTGGGGCGTCTACTCACCTGAAATGACTCCCCAGTGCGTGGCCTGCTGTCACCTCTCCCAGGAGACCCTCCCCAGCACCTGGCCGCAGTGTGTCCTCCACGACCGCAGGTGGTGCAGTGGATGGCCACCCTCGGGTTCCCTCTCCTCCTCTCTCTAGCGCCAGCACCCCCTAGCTCCATGGGAATCGGCTCGGGGGCGCTGGAGGGTGGACTGGACGACCCCCACTCGGGACGTCCGCGGGTAGCCAGCAGGGTATCCAGACGGATGGAAACGTCCACCAACTGGTCAAACGACAGGTTGGTGTCCCTGCAGGCCAGCTCCCTACGAACGTCCTCGCGTAGACTACATCGGTACTGGTCGATGAGGGCCCTCTCATTCCACCCCGCATCCGCCGCTAGTGTCCGGAACTCCAGTGAGAACTCCTGTGCGCTCCTCTTCCCCTGTCGGAGGTGGAATAGACGCTCTCCCGCCGCTTTCCCCTCAGGGGGATGATCGAAAACAGCCCTGAAGCGGCGAGAGAACTCCGCGTAGTTGATGGTAGCGGCGTCTATTCCCCTCCATTCGGCGTTGGCCCATTCCAATGCCTTGCCGGAGAGACAGGAGATGAGGGCGGAGACGCTCTCGTATCCCGAGGGCGCCGGGTGTATAGTGGCAAGGTACAGTTCTACCTGCAGGAGGAATCCCTGACACCCGGCTGCAGAACCGTCATATGCCCTCGGGAGTGAGAGCCGAATGCCACTGGGTTCCGGTACTGAGAGAGGAGGACTGGCCGTTGGTGATGCGATGTTGTAAGGGTCCTCAGAGTTCACCAAACGGCGCAGGGTGTTGGACACCTTGTCCATAGCGGTCCCGAGTTGCTGGGTCATGGCGTCCTGGAAATTGATCCGGTCCAGCAGGGATTCGGGAGACGCCGCTGATCCTGCTGACTCCATGATGGTGTGTTGTTCTGTCATGAGCCGTCGTGGATGTGGTGGAGGAGTCAAGCGCAGGAAGCAGAGGTTAGTCCAACAAGACTTTTAATAGTGTCCAAAGTAAGTGTACAAGCCCCGACCTCGAAAACACGAAGAGGCGAGGAACATTACGCACACGCGTAAAACACTTCAATAAGGCAAAAATGACACGGAAAAATAAACACGTATCAAACAACGTGGCAACGGACAACAACACACAAAAACCCTAGATTACAACATGGAACTTATAAGACACGTAATCAACTCTAAAACAAACACAGGTGTGACAGACAGACAAAAGCAATGGAACACAGAAACATAGAGCGGTGGCAGCTAGTACTCCGGGGACGGCGAACGCCGAAGCCTGCCCGAACCAGGAGGAGGAGCAGCCTCGGCCGAAACCGTGACAACCAGATACTCTAGTGGCCGCTCTAACAATGAAAATAAAAATGGAAGGCAGTCGGGAGGAGGCAAGATCAGGTGGGACCATTCTAGCCAATGAGAGGGCAAATGCTTACTTACAAGCCCTTAACCAACAATGCATTTTAAGAAATATAGTAATTTGTACATGTCTGTAGGGGTAAAGTGACTATGCATAGATAATCAACAGCGAGTAGCAGCAGTGTAAAAACAAAGGGGGGGGGGGGGGGGGGGGTCAATGTAAATAGTCCGCGTGGCCATTTGATTAATTGTTCAGCAGTCTTATAGCTTGGGGGTAGAAGCTGTTAAGGAGCCTTTTGGACCTAGACTTGGCGCTCCTGTACTGCTTGCCGTGCGGTAGCAGAGAGAACAGTGTATGACTTGGGTGACCAGAGTCTTGAAATTTTTTTGGGCTTTCCTCTGACACGCCTAGTATATAGGTCCTGGATGGCAGAAAGCTTGTCCCCAATGATGTATTGGGCTGTACGTACTACCCTCTGTAGCGCCTTACGGTTGGATGCCGAGCAGTTGCCATACCAGGCGGTGATGCAACCGGTCAGGATGCTCTCGATGGTGCAGCTGTAGAACTTTTTGAGGATCTGGGGACCCATGCCAAATCTTTTCAGTCTCCTGAGGGAGAAAAGGTGTTGTCGTGCCCTCTTGACATCTGTCTTGGTGTGTTTGGGCCATGATTGTTGGTGATGTGGACACCAAGGAACTTGAAACTCTCGACCCGCTCCACTACAGCCCCGTCAATGTTAATGGGGGCCTGTTTGGCCCTCCTTTTCCTGTAGTCCACGATCATCTCCTTTGTCTTGCTCACATTGAGGGAGAAGTTGTTGTCCTGGCTCCACACTGCCAGGTCTCTGACCTCCTCCCTATAGGCTGTCTCATCGTTGTCGGTGATCAGGCCTACCACTGTTGTGTCGTCAGCAAACTTAATGATGGTGTTGGAGTTGTGCTTGGCCACGCAGTCTTGGGTGAACAGGGCGTACAGGAGGGGACTAAGCACGCACCCCTGAGGGCCCCTGGTGTTGAGGATCAGCATGGCAGATGTGTTGTTGCCTACCCTTACCACCTGGGGGCGGCCCATCAAGAAGTCCAAGATCCAGTTGCATAGGGTGGTCCTTAGCTTAGTGATTAACTTTGTGGGCCCTATGGTGTTGAACGCTGAGCTGTAGTCAATGAACAGCATTCTCACATAGGTGTTCCTTTTGTCCAGGTGGATGGAATGTTCCATACGTGAGTCATTAAGTGAATCGTTTCCGTTATATTTGTCTGATCAGTCGTAAGTAAGGTTCCTCTAAATGTTTTTCCACACTTAGGAACGTAATCACAACTTTATTTTATTAATTTAGGCTAACCCCTGGCTTAGTCAACCAGATACGGTGATAGACAGCTGTCATTCTCAGCTGTTGGTGCGCTGGCTACCTAGCGTTACATTAGCTTTGAGCTCTTGAGTGTCATGGACCTTTTTGGTTATGGATCTCTTCGACTGTTTGGAGCCTGTGATATCTGTTCCTGTTGGCCGAAAGAGGAAACTTTCTAAACAAGCTCATGAAAAGGAGAGAGCCCAGATCCATCGACAGGAAACAATAATAGGCTACTGGCTGCAAACATAGGCTATGGAGACTGTAAATAGCAGTCTGTGTCACTCTGACAATATAAGAATCAATGCATCCATGACCCCACAGATGTTCAATGTGATTATTATTTCTTAAATACTTCCCTAAAGTGTATATAATCAAACTCAAAAAGCTTCCCTTGATTTATCCTCACGATAAAACCCCCATAACATTGTTCCTTAAGTTGCTTAAATCTCCAAAAAGAAAACGCACATTGTATATACACTGTTCACCCTCTGGATACAATAAATCGGCTATGTGATGTTTGCACAATATAGTTGAAACAAATTTATGTTTTTAATATTTATTCAGGCTATGTATCGATACTTTATTACATGTAACTGTTTAAAAACCAATCAGGAGTTGACTTGATTGTGGTGGATATATAGCATTTTGCCACAAAACATGACTATTTTTCTTACTAAAATAAAACTACCTTTCAATATATTTCAACCATAATCATGTTTGTCTTTTCACTAGCCCATGTCATGGTAAGATGAAAAAATAATAGCTCTATCTCTTTCACAAGATGTGCTTTTAATTAGCCTAATGTCAATTTACCAACATTTCTGAAAATTGATAAATACATACTTTTTCAATAAACGTTAATGAAATACCACCACCGACTGTTTCCTTGTCTAGATTCAATTGGCACATGTGCATTTGCGCTGAGTTGCCATATTAGAGCAACAGCAATGTAGCAAATAGTCTGTGGTTTTATTTGATTAACGTTTATTTAAAAAGTATGGATTTCAGCAAACAAAGATAGGCACGCAACTACAGAGGACAAACATAGATACAAGGTGGGCATTTCATAATTTAAATTTTTTAAAGTATTGACCTTGGGCGAATCGATGTAGTCGGAGCTAGATTCCAAAAATCCTGGTCTCGGCTCCACACCATTGCAGAACTTAATCATACACTTCCTTCACCATGGAGGGGAGTTTAGTTTGCTAGGCCACATTGTGAGATTGCCTTAACATAATATGGAAGAAAAAACAGTAATTTGCTGAAATTGTCCCAAAGAAGCCCTTTGTTGTACGCATCACACTTAAAGTCTGTGGGCAATGAATCCTTAGAGCAGCAGGTGGCCTAGCGGTTTTAGCGTTGGGCCATTGTAACTGAAAGGTTGCCAGTTTGAATCCCTGAGCCAACAAGGTGAAAAATATGTTGTTCTGACCTTGGGCAAGGCAGTTAACCAACAAAAGCTCCCGGGATGTCCAAAATGGCAACCCCCCGTACCTATCCATTTCAGAGGGGTTGGGTCAAAAGCAGAAGCCAAGTTTTGGTTGAACCTTGTGTGTAATTGGCGATTAAAATAAATGTAATCCTTTTTAAGTCATTGAACTGGATTTGTCTTTTTGATATAGTCTGTTTGGAAAATTCAATGATGTATTTAAGAAAATTATTTAACATTTGGGTTCAGAAACTAAGAGGATCACACTGTTTATTACCTCTATGTTTTTCTTGATGAACCAACTGATACTTTTAAAACCCCATAACATGTTTAACTCAGTTTTTAAAGTTCATATTTTCAAAAGAGGTATACATTGGTGGCTATAGCTTTGTCTTTTGAATTTGGTGAGTTCAAACATATAAACTTACTTACGAAATCAATGTTGTCCTTCTTTATGATTGCCATTATGTTGAGAGACGAGCGAGGTTCTCATGCATGCATAAAAACTTCAAAACCCCTCTGTGGAACGTGCCAGGGCCAAATAAAAAATGACCTTTACCTTAGGTCCGTCCAGTGGTTTGGCAGCTGTATAAAACTGGAGGTCAGCGCTATAAGGACTAAGTAAGCTCTGTTGACAGTTGCAGAATGATAGTCCTGATTAATATTATTATTGAACAATGAAAGAAAGCCAAGCAACCTGGTCTCAGAGCATTTCGTATTATTCTGTATGTAAATCCGATACACTCTATTTGGCATGATACAGTGGGGGAAAAAAGTATTTAGTCAGCCACCAATTGTGCAAGTTCTCCCACTTAAAAAGATGAGAGAGGCCTGTAATTTTCATCATAGGTACACGTCAACTATGACAGACAAATGGAGGAAAAAAAATCCTGAAAATAACATTGTAGGATTTGTAATGAATTTATTTGCAAATTATGGTGGAAAATAAGTATTTGGTCACCTACAAACAAGCAAGATTTCTGGCTCTAACAGACCTGTAACTTCTTCTTTAAGAGGCTCCTCTGTCCTCCACTCGTTACCTGTATTAATGGCACCTGTTTGAACTTGTTATCAGTATAAAAGACACCTGTCCACAACCTCAAACAGTCACACTCCAAACTCCACTATGGCCAAGACCAAAGAGCTGTCAAAGGACACCAGAAACAAAATTGTAGACCTGCACCAGGCTGGGAAGACTGAATATGCAATAGGTAAGCAGCTTGGTTTGAAGAAATCAACTGTGGGAGCAATTATTAGGAAATGGAAGACATACAAGACCACTGATAATCTCCCTCGATCTGGGGCTCCACGCAAGGTCTCAACCCGTGGGGTCAAAATGATCACAAGAACGGTGAGCAAAAATCCCAGAACCACACAGGGGGACCTAGTGAATGACCTGCAGAGAGCTGGGACCAAAGTAACAAAGCCTACCATCAGTAACACACTACGCCGCCAGGGACTCAAATCCTGCAGTGCCAGACGTGTCCCTCTGCTTAAGCCAGTACATGTCCAGGCCTGTCTGAAGTTTGCTAGAGTGCATTTGGATGATCCAGAAGAGGATTGGGAGAATGTCATATTGTCAGATGAAACCAAAATAGAACTTTTTGGTAAAAACTCAACTCGTCGTGTTTGGAGGACAAAGAATGCTGAGTTGCATCCAAAGAACACCATACCTACTGTGAAGCATGGGGGTGGAAACATCATGCTTTGGGGCTGTTTTTCTGCAAAGGGACCAGGATGACTGATCCGTGTAAAGGAAAGAATGAATGGGGCCATGTATCGTGAGATTTTGAGTGAAAACCTCCTTCCATCAGCAAGGGCATTGAAGATGAAACGTGGCTGGGTCTTTCAGCATGACAATGATCCCAAACACACTGCCCGGGCAACGAAGGAGTGGCTTCGTAAGAAGCATTTCAAGGTCCTGGAGTGGCCTAGCCAGTCTCCAGATCTCAACCCCATAGAAAATCTTTGGAGGGAGTTGAAAGTCTGTGTTGCCCAGCGACAGCCCCAAAACATCACTGCTCTAGAGGAGATCTGCATGGAGGAATGGGCCAAAATATCAGCAACAGTGTGTGAAAACCTTGTGAAGACTTACAGAAAACGTTTGACCTGTGTCATTGCCAACAAAGGGTATATAACAAAGTATTGAGAAACTTTTGTTATTGACCAAATACTTATTTTCCACCATAATTTGCAAATAAATTCATAAAAAATCCTACAATGTGATTTTCTGGATTTTTTTCCCCTCATTTTGTCTGTCATGGTTGACGTGTACCTATGATGAAAATTACAGGCCTCTCTCATCTTTTTAAGTGGGAGAACTTGCACAATTGCTGACTGACTAAATACTTTTTTCCCCCACTGTATGTATTAATTTGTGGATGTCCATTACCCATTTCCTATAATATGTTACGAATTACAATTTGTATTATATGTTATGAATTTGCAAAACTTACAATGTTACGAATTTTCAAAACGCACAATATGTTGCGAATTTGCAAAACGTAAGATACAGTATGTTACGAATTCTAGCTAGGTGGCTACCGTTAGCTAGCTGGCTAACGTTAGCTAGGCTAGGGGTTAGGTTTAGTGTTAAGGTTAGCGTTAAGTTTAGGAGTTAGGTTAAAGGGTTAAGGTTAGGGTTAGGGGAAGGGTTAGCTAAAAGGGTTAGGGTTAGGGGAAGGGTTAGCTAAAAGGGTTAGGGTTAGGGGAAGGGTTAGCTAAAAGGGTTAAGGTTAGGGTTAGGGGAAGGTTTAGCTAACATGCTAAGTAGTTGCAAAGTAGCTAAAAATGTGTAAGTAGTTGTAAAGTTGCTAATTAGCTAAAATTGTCTGTGTTGAGATTCAAACTTCCAACCTTTGGGTTGCCAGATGTTCGCTTTATGCGCACACCCATCCACCCCGACCAACCACCCTACTTTAGTTTTTCCCTTAATTAACCATCTGTCTTATGTAACCATATCAAACATAACATATCATACTGATTTGAGTTTACCGTTACTATGTTACGTCTGGTCTATGAGACCAGTCTAGGTCAAGACATCTCTCCAGCCTCCGGACTGAATGAAAACCTTTTTGTCCCATTCTTTTTTGCAACGCCTTATCCTTGTTTTCAACTGCTAACAGCTTTAATGCAGCAGAAAGCGTGTCCACCGAGTTGATGATATTTCTTTGTGTGAAATTGCTTCACAGAGAGATTGCTTTACAATATCCATGCAATTTCAGTGATAGACAAATTATTTATAGGGGATTGTCATCAAAGGTGGAGATATAGCCCTCTAAGTACCTGCATTTCTCTATCCACCTGTAACCAAAACAATGTTCCGGAGGAAACACAGGAATTAGATACGTTATTTAAAACATATGATCGTTGGACAATTTTTACATTTCTTTTAAAAAACCACTATCTTGGTATTTTTGTACAGTTTCCTCAACGATTGGGAGGATATCTGTGTTGAAGCATGAAAGCTAAAGGCCTGTGATCTCAACATCTCTGTGATTGCAAGCCAGCTGCTGTCTTGACATGTGGAGTCTGCTCTGTTGCCAACTCTCTGCCTTGTATGATACTATGGGACTTTCCCATCAGAACACCTACATAATCAACCACTACCTCCATCTCTTCTCTCACCACAAAGATACTGTATCATCCACCTTGTTCTGCTGTGCTCTCTATGTTTATGTGTATATTCCCTGGCTATCCACCGCATAAACATGCATTCTGATTTTAGGGACGCACTACACACTGTTACATATTCAGTTTAAAAAGGCAAGGTCAATATTCTTTCTTCATAGTTCTGCTCCAGCAACTAAAATATTTCTGTTTTAAAACACAACAGATGCTAATTTGTAAACTTAACAGCTATAAAATGTATGTTTTATTACACAAATATGGCATTCAATAGTGATCATTGAAATTTGCTGAAATTTCACGACTGGCAGCCACCATTCCTGAGGATGGTTGAATCAACGTTGTTTCCAGGCCATTTCAACCAAAACATTCAATGTAATGACGATGAATCAACGTGGAAAACTGATTGGATTTGAAAAAAGTCATGAACCTAAGGGAATTTTGTATTATTTTCACCGAACTTTTAACCGAAATCAAATGACATGGTGACATTTTTTGTTGATTTCACGTTGAATTCACGTTAGCTGACAACTCAACCAAATGTATATCAAATCTAGACGTTGAACTGACGTCTGTGCCCAGTGGGATCACAGGTTGTGTTTCAATGTGAAAAGGACCGGCTTAGTCTCATCTGTGGGATGTTATTAGCGTTCTGCATGGAAAGATGCAAAGTAGCCTAACAGTTCAAAGACGGGCACCTAGCCATTACCTTTCTGGCCATAAAAAAAACAGACTTTGTTTAAATGTAAGTGTTCTCCCTTGACATTTTGAGGGTTATGTCTCTAAACAGGTTTCAAACGTGTTGTGATACCTGATGCCCAGAAGTGCTCTTTGGCACTTGTTGAACTGATGTTTTTGAGTCAGCCTGGACCTTAGAAAGATGCTTTTGTTCTACCTCCGCCTCTGTGGCTCCTTACAGAAAACACTTAAACCCTTCACCCGTACCCACTCTGGGGGCTCTCTCTCACTTAATGGATACTTCCTGACTTTCAGCACCTCCTCAGCCACGGCCTCAAAGGCCTCTGCAGGAAACCCAATCAGGTGTGTGTGTGTGTCATGAGTCCACTGGGCAGGTGTGGAAGTCAGTGATCTTCTGTCTATCTCAGCAGTCAGTCAGTCAGTCCAGTCAGACAGCGTGTGCAGGTGTTCCCACCTCTCCTCATCCTCTGATTACCGCCTCGCCTGTTTGTCAGCTGGGGATATGGGAGGGGAGTTAGCACCAGCACCACTGCCTGCTGGAAATATAGGCGGCTTTGTTGTCTGCCCCAATTATCAGAGCATAATTTCTATCTTCAGAAAGGCTGGCCTGAGGAACACAGCAGGGGAAGTGCCAAGAGCTCAGCTCACCTGCTGTTGTAAAGCCATGGCCACTTCTAAGAGGAGGTGTCTGCCTGTTTGCTTAAGGATGGTGTCTGTCTCTTTGTGTTGTTGAAATCCTACAACTATTGATTTTAGGCTCTTTTGTGTTTGTTGATTCAATAGTAAATTGCCATGCTCACCAAATTATGAGTTACAATTGTATGTGCATGGATTAAGTCTGTGTACATGGCAAGTCTACCAACATAATAAGGGTGCGATAAAAGTATGCTATTATGTACTTGATCATTTTTGTTCACGAATCCCTTAAATTGGCGGAGTTGCCTACAGATGTAGGATGATATTTGATCACTGTTTTGTTGCTGAGAAATTTCCTGAAGGCAGGAAATGCAAACTTGTAGTTTATTTGAGTTTTAAAAAGGCTTGCCGTAACGGAAAATGTATCAACCCCTACAAAAATGTCTATTAATTATAATCCACGTAATAATTCACATTTCCTGTTGCTCCAGGATTATTTTCATGCCGTAGCAAACTGTCTCAAATTAAAATCCTACATATGTATATTACATTCTTAGAAAAAAGGTGCTATCTAGAACCAAAAAGGGTTATTTGGCTGTCCTCATAGGTTCCAGGTAGAACCCTTTTGGGTTCCCTGTAGAACCCTTTCCACAGAGGCTTCTACAAAAGAGTTCCACCTGAAACCAAAAAGGGTTCAACCTGGAACAAAAAAGGGTTCTCCTATGGGAACAGCCGCAGAACCCCTTCGGAACCCCTTTGGTTCTAAGAGTGTATAAACCAACACAGATCCTGGTGACCAAGAAGAAAATATCCCAAAAGAGCAGAATTAGAGAAAGAGATTTCATCACCTGAAGATGTTAGCCTTGAAGATTGGTGTACTAAAGGGTCATCCCACAAAACAAGACATCAAGGTATGCAGTGCACAATACTAGTGAAACCATATGCTGTCGAATTACGATGTTGTTATACTTCCTATATTGTAACTTGTTTCAAGTTCAATCGTTTTTTTTTAATGTCATAGCTATCCTTGAGGATTTTATGGTCTACTTTCTGCAAACTGCAATTAGGCTCTGCATATTTCATTTACTGACACTTGACTTCCAGAGCTGTCAGCTCCAATGGAAAATATGCTCCTCTGTTTAGATCTCCATGGAAACATTAGGAGAAAAAACTGTATTGCCAAAAACCTCAGAGCGCTGCTATTTCCACACCATAGATATTTTGTCTTTCAGTTTTAACAAGGCATACACACATAGAGCAGGGCTTGCAATTATAGTCTTCCCAGCAGGTGAGTGACAGTGTTTTGGGTATCTTAAAGCATTAGGATATGAACTGGGAGGCCAAGGAAGGAAAACTGTGCTGATACAACAAACAGACGAACTGCGTCCCAAATGGCACCCTATTTCCTATATAGTGTCCTTCTTTGACCAAGGCCCTAGTCAAAAGTAGGGCACTACATTGTCAGAACGGCTGATGTGGATGTGGTGTAGGAGTCAAACGCAGGACACAGAAGCTTCGTCCAACAGACTTTACTAAACGAAAAAATAATAACACTTGGCCTCAACTAAACAGGAGGCGAACGATTACGCAGCAGTGCGTAAAACACCTAATACTAGAGCGCACGAAATACAGTGCGACTGTCCTGAACATACAAAATGCAAAAAAACGAGCAGCACCAAAAGACAGGCGGAACAATTACACACAACACACAACTAACAAAACGAGAAACTTATAGGAGACATAATTAACACTAAAAGGAAACAGGTGTACAAAGAAGACAAAACCAAACAAACATCTATAACATACAACGGTGGCAGCTAGTACTCCGGGGACGACGACCGCCGAAGCCTGCCCGAGCAAGGAGGAGGAGCAGCCTCGGCCGAAACCGTGACATACATAGGGAATAGGGTGCCATTTAGCACACACCCATGGATTGACACCCAGCTTCTGCAACAGCTGCTTGACTCAGATGATACAGGACAAGTAATTAGTTAGTAGGACAAGCTTTGTCATCATTGTAAAATCTGTAGATTGACTTCAGATGCAGTATTACTTTAGCTAACATTGACAAGTATCTTGACGTCATACTGATGGTTTTCTACAAATTATTTGTCTACTTTGGCGATGTCATCGTATTTCCAGGTCACGATAGTGTAAATTTGACAAAACAGTCACTAGCACCCGTTCAGAAAAACTTGGCATTAACCATCAGTCAGACATCAATATGCTGCGGCATCTGTACAACGTTGATAACAATCATGTCACGCCTACTCCTGCTCCCTCCCTCCAGTGCTTGACGTTGCCGGTCTACTAACCACCGGTCCTGGCTTCATTATTACGCACACCTGGTCGTCATTCCCTCCTTGATTACTCCCCCTTTATTTAGCCCTCAGTTGTCTTCAGTCACTAGGTGTTATTGTTTTCTCTCACGTTCAGTATACTCCTCATGTTTGCATCGGTTCTTCATTAAACTCACCTTCTGCACCTGTTTCCTGACTCCCAGCGTATACGTTACAGAATAACACCTCAACAGTATGGAAGCAGCAGAAGATCCAACCCTCTTCCAGACGGTTTACAAACAAGGTCATCTACTCCATCAACACCACGACCAGCTGACGAAACTGGGTACGGCCATGGAGGAGGTCTTCCGCATTCTCCACCACCTCGACACCACCAGCGAGGTTCTCCATTCCCCTATCAGAGGGCCTCCTACCACGGGTCGTCACAGTGAGCCAGCCCACTAGCCTACCCAGCCGTCCGCCCAGGTCAGCGATGCCCGACTATCCCTTCCGGAGAAATATGACGGCACTCCATCAAAATGCCGTGGTTTCCTACTCCAGTGCTCCCTCTATTTCGCCCATCAGACGGGAGCCCCCACCACCGAGAGGTCCAAGGTTGCCACGGTCTTCGACCATTCTCCAGAGGGCATAGAGGGAAGTGAGCGACTTTTCCAGCTACGGCAGGGTGCCCAGACCGCTGCGGAGAACGCCCTCACCTTTCGGACTGTGGCAGCTTCCAGCGGATGGAATGAGCCGGCGCGCCGCACTCTATCCGGAGTGGACTGCGCGAGGAGGTCCAGACGAAGTTGGCATGTCGGGATGACAATATTTCCTTGGACGCTCTCATCTCAATGGCAATCCGTCTGGATAACCTGTCCTGAGGCAGAGCCTAAACCCATGTGAGTTAGGGGCCACACACCTCTCTGCGGCAGAGCGGCGTCGACAGAGACAGCTGGGGCTCTGTCCCTATTGCGGCCAGGAGGGGCACCAGCTTCAGTGGTGTCCGGTGCGCCCTAACCCGGCGTCCACTAGAGCAGAGGGGCGGCCCTGTGACCTTCCATCTCCCAGGGTAGGCGTGAGTATCCCATTTTCATTGTTTTCCGCCAAACCCTTTATGGCTCCTATTTCACTGGCTGGCTGTCCCTCAAGTGTTGTCTCTACAGCTTTAGTGGACTCCGGTGCCGCTGGGAACTTCATTGACCAGGCCCTCGCCTCCTCCCTGAACTTAACCTCATACCCGCTCTCCTCTCCTTATTTACATAAGTATTCAGACCCTTTGCTATGAGACTCGAAATTGAGCTCAGGTGGATTCTGTTTCCATTGATCACCCTTGAGATGTTTCTACAACTTGATTGGAGTCCACCTGTGGTAAATTCAATTGATTGGATATGATTTGGAAAGGCACACACCTGTCTATATGAGGTCCCACAGTTGACAGTGCTCGCCAGAGCAAAAACCAAGCCATGAGGTCGAAGGAATTGTCCGTAGAGCCAGGATTGTGTCAAGGCACAGATCTGGGAAAGGGTACCAAAAACATTCTGCAGCATTGAAGGTCCCCAAAAACACAGTGGCCTCCATCATTCTTAAACAGAATAAGTTTTAAACCACCAATACTATTTCTAGAGCTGGCCGCCCGGCCAAACTGCGCAATCGGGGGAGAAGGGCCTTGGTCAGGGAGGTGACCAAGAACCCGATGGTCACTCTGACCATCGGGTTCCTCTGTGGAGATGGGAGAAACTTCCAGAAAAACAACCATCTCTGCAGCACTCCACCAATCAGGCTTTTATGGTAGAGTGGCCAGATGGAAGCCACTCCTCAGTAAAAGGCACATGACAGCCCGCTTGGAGTTTGCCAAAAGGCACCTAAAGACTCTCAGACCATGAGAAAAAAGATTCTCTAGTCTGATGAAACCAAGATTGAACTCTTTGGTCTGAATGCCAAGCATCACGTGTGGAGGAAACCTGGCACCATCCCTACGGTGAAGCATGGTGGTGGCAGCATCATCCTGTGGGGATATTTTTCAGCGGCAGGGACTGGGAGACTTTTCAGGATCGAGGGAAAGATGAACGAAGTAAAGTACAGAGAGATCCTTGATGAAAACCTGCTCCAGAGCACTCAGGACCTCAGACTGGGGCAAAGGTTCACCTCCCAACAGGACAACGACCCTAAGCACACAGCCAAGACAACACAGGAGTGTCTTCGGGACAAGTCTCTGAATGTCCTTGAGTGGGCCCAGGCAGATCCCGCACTTGAACCCGATCAAACATCTCTGGAATGACCAGAAAATAGCTGTGCAGCGACGCTCCCCATCCAACCTGACGGAGCTTGAGAGGATCTGCAGAGAAGAATGGGAGAAACTCCCAAAATACAGGTGTGCCAAGCTTGTAGTGTCATACCCAAGAAGACTAGAGGCTGTAATCACTGCCAAAGTGCTGAGGAAAGGGGAAAGGGGGATACCTAGTCAGTTGTACAACTGAATGCATTAAACTGAAATGTGTCTTTCAGTCAATCGACATCCCACGTCATCGGCGCACGGGGAACAGTGGGTTAACTACAATACTTATGTAAATGTGATATTTCATTTTTTTTATGTTTGCAGAAATTGATAAAAACCTGTTTTTGCTTGTCATTATGGGGTATTGTGTGTAATACATTTTATTGTGTTACAAAGTGGGATTAAAATGGATTTCATTGTCATTTTTTGTCAACAATTTACACAAAATACTCTGTATTTGTATTTATTTTGTACTCTTCCTGTGGTCCAAACCAATCAAGGCAATTACATCACACGGAGAACAAAAATGAAACAGCACGTCATATAACATCATATAACATTATTACACCACTACATATCTACAATACAAAATGTATAATATCACCATACAACAATATTACAATTTACGTGTGTGTAGAGTGCGTGTGCTAGCGTGTACGTGTGTGTTTATGCGTGTGTGTGCCTGTGTGTCTCTCTTCACAGTCCGCATTGTTCCATAAGGTGTAGTTTTATCTGTTTTTTAAATCTGATTTTACTGCTTGCATGAGTTACTTGATGTGGAATACAGTTCCATATACTCATGGCTCTGTGTAGTACTATCCGTTTCCCGGTGTCTGTTCTGGACTTGGGGACTGTGAAGAGACCCCTGGTGGCATGTCTTGTAGGGAATGCATGTGTCCGAGCTGTGTGCTAGTCATTTGAACAGACACCTCTGTGCTTTCAACATGTCATTAATTCTCACAAAGACAAGTTGGGATGCAAGTTTGAGCCAGGAGAGATTGACATGCATGTCATTGATTTTAGCTCTCCATGTACATTTAAGGGCCAGCCATGCTGCTCTGTTCTGGGCCAAATGTAATTTGCCTATGTCCCTCTTTGTGGCACTTGACCATATGACTGAGCAGTAGTCCAGGTGCGACAAAACTAGGGACTGTAGAACTTGTTTGTTGATAGCGTTGTCAAGAAAGCAGAGCAGTGGGGACGCTGGTGAGCAGAACATGTGAAGATGCGTTTTCTCGGTGCTCCTGTCCAGGGTGAACAACTTACTATTAATACTTGACCAACAACCCCCCTACTGTGTTCATTTTGTAACATTTAATTTGGAATCAAACCCAATTTACTAATTTGGCCATTTCTTCTGCCATTTTTGGCCTTTTCATTGTAAAATGTCGAAACAACAATGGCCACGAGTCACAAAAGAGCAGGCATCTACTAAAGCCTCGGGCTCGCCAGACACGGACTCTGATCCCCCCCAATTTAGCCAAGGTAATGGCGGCTATCATTAAGTCTGAACAGACTGTGCTGGCTAAAGTGAAGTCACTATCCACTTACCTATCCGCACAAATAGCCATTCTTTCCACCGAGGTCAACACAAAGATCGACTCTGTTAAACAAGACTTGACGAAATATGACACCCGTCTGAATAGCCTGGAAGATGGCGCAAATACTTACTCTGACAAAGTGGTGACACTGGAAGAGCAAGTCACCGGCTATCATCAGATGTCATCAAACTCACTTCCAAGGTTGAGGACCGCGAGAACAGACAGCGCCAGGGGAAAGGTGGCATTTTCGGCGTGAGTGAGGGACTCGAGACCGTAGGCGGATTGCGATCTACCCTGTCCATAGCTAAACTGCGACAGGAAATTCTAGGCCTCAATTACACCCCCACCCTTGACCGTGAGTACAGAAGCTTACAGTCTGCACCAAAGAATGAGGAGCCGGCCAGACCCATTGTAGTTAAATTCCACTACCTTCAGGAGAAGGAGGATGTCTTCCGTAAGGCATCGCGAGCGGCTCCCATCACCCACGACAGCCAGTAAATATGCATTTACCCAGACTACATGGCGGCAGTCATGAAGAAGAGGTCAGCATTCAATGAGGTGAGGGGGCTCCTACAGCGCTGTATGGACACCAAGTTCGGCATTCTTTACCCAGCTGTACTGAAGATCACTACTCGCTCCGGCGAGCAGAAGACATTCTTAGACCCAACCAGGGCCAAAGAATGCATCGTCGCGCACCTACATCTACAGGAGGACAGGCGACATATGACTAACTAGCCATTTTAGGCCCATACTCTGCCCCTGACCCTGCACTAGTCATGCTAACGCTACTAAGGACCAACTAGTGAACTCATATCTTGATTAGAAACATGCCTCCACACTGCTGCAAAAACAATGACAATTATTCGTCCAGTAACTTAACGCTATGAACAATGATGGTTTGTATAGGGTGACATGTTCTCACAAGGACAATATAGTTTGAATAGTATTTTATTTACAGTACATGACACAATTAGCTTTTACCAACTAGCTGTGGCTGTACAGCCTCGGTACTAGGTGGCGCGGTACTAATTAGCCTAGTCGCTACCTAAAGCTAGGCACTGAGCTCTCTTTTCATGCTTTAATAGGATACCCTACTAACATACTGTGAGCATGTTTAATAGCTAAAAGTTTATACTCCCAAAGGACCATGTGTATTATTCTTTACTATTTGACTGGTTGGTTCGCCTTGGTGCATAGTGGCGGCTAGCATGGGACCGCAGGTTGTGTAGCCGAGCGAATACTGCAGAACGGGTATTAATTACCTAGCGTTTGCCAGTCATTTTTCTGTGTTCTGGCTTGTTAGGATGTTCAACCGAGCGGTACATTTATACAAATGTACGTTTGCCCACTGACAAAGAAATTATCAGTCTATAATTTTAATGGTAGGTTTATTTGAACAGTGAGAGACAGAAAAACAACAAAAAAATCCTGAAAAACGCATGTCAAAAATGTTATAAATTGATTGCATTTTAGTGAGGGAAATAAGTATTTGACCCCCTCTCAATCAGAAAGATTTCTGGCTCCCAGGTGTCTTTTATACAGGTAACGAGCTGAGATTAGGAGCACACTCTTAAAGGGAGTGCTCCTAATCTTAGCTTGTTACCTGTATAAAAGACACCTGTCCACAGAAACAATCAATCAATCAAATTCCAAACTCTCCACCATGGCCAAGACCAAAGAACTCTCCAAGGATGTCAGGGACAAGATTGTAGACCTACACAAGGCTGGAATGGGCTACAAGACCATCGCCAAGCAGCTTGGTGAGAAGGTGACAACAGTTGGTGTGATTATTCGCAAATGGTGAAACACAAAATAACTGTCAATCTCCCTCGGCCTGGGGCTCCATGCAAGATCTCACCTCGTGGAGTTCCAATGATAATGAGAACGGTGAGGAATCAGCCCAGAACTACACGGAAGGATCTTGTCAATGATGTCAAGGCAGCTGGGACCATAGTCACCAAGAAAACAATTGGTAACACACTACACTGTGAAGGATTGAAATCCTGCAGCGCCCGCTCAAGAGGTCCCCCTGCTCAAGAAAGCACATATACATGCCCGTCTGAAGTTTGCCAATGAACATCTGAATGATTCAGAGGAGAACTGGATGAAAGTGTTGTGGTCAGATGAGACCAAAATCGAGCTCTTTGGCATCAACTCAACTCGCCGTGTTTGGAGGAGGAGGAATGTTGCCTATGACCCCAAGAACACCATCCCCACGGTCAAACATGGAGGTGGAAACATTATGCTTTGGGGGTGTTTTTCTGCTAAGGGGACAGGACAACTTCACCGCATCCAAGGGACGATGGACAAGGCCATGTACCGTCAAATCTTGGGTGAGAACCTCCTTCTCTCAGCCAGGGCATTGAAAATGGGTCGTGGATGGGTATTCCAGCATGACAATGACCCAAAACACACGGCCAAGGCAACAAAGGAGTGGCTCAAGAAGAAGCACATTAAGGTCCTGGAGTGGCCTAGCGAGTCTCCAGACCTTAATCCCATAGAAAATCTGTGGAGGGAGCTGAAGGTTTGAGTTGCCAAACGTCAGCCTCGAAACATTAATGACTTGGAGAAGATCTGCAAAGAGGAGTGGGACAAAATCCCTCCTGAGATGTGTGCAAACCTGGTGGCCAACTACAAGAAACGTCTGACCTCTGTGATTGCCAACAAGGGTTTTGCCACCAAGTACTAAGTCATGTTTTGCAGAGGGGTCAAATACTTATTTCCCTCATTAAAATGCAAATCTATTTATAACAATCTCTCACTGTTCAAATAAAACCTACCATTAAAATTATAGACTGATCATTTCTTTGTCAGTGGCCAAACGTACAAAATCAGCAGGGGATCAAATACTTTTCCCCTCACTGTATGTATATCGGGGGAGGGGGGGGAACATATACCTCCTTTTTTATATATTGTTTTACTATCCTTCAAATATGCATATTGATACATTAGAGAACTGAGGTGGTTCCTTCCAGAATCCCTACCCTATGTGTAAACTTGATTATGTTCGCCCTGGATAGAGCTCGACTTAGGTTCGGTTTAACATGGTAGTATTTTGCTCTAGTCCTGGAGAGGTAGATGCAGCCTTCCAACAGGGGAAAGGCCAGCATAGGGGTCCAAGGTTTTCTTCTGGGTATTTTGTTGTTTTTAGCTGTTTTTTCTTTTCTTTATATTTTATTACTCTGACCTTTCAGCACACTGGCCATGTGATTGTACTAACATTCATTTCTAATTACTATGACTATGCCTAATTCACATAATCTAGGCTCCACTTGCTTTATCAGCTGGAACTTAAAAGGAATTAACCATATGGTCAAGCGTAGCCGAGTGTATGCTCATCTTAAGTCTTTATGTCCGGACATTGTTTTTCTCCAGGAGACCCACCTCTGTTCCAGCGACCATGATAAACTAAAGAGAGGATGGGTAGACCAAATATTTCACTCCAACTTTGGTGCTAAGGCCAGAGGGGCAGCCATCCTTATCAGAAAAGGCACGCCATTTGTCTCCTCCAAAGTAATTTCAGATACTAATGGCAGATATATTATAGTGATAGGGAAATTGTTTAACACACAGGTTATTCTGGCTAACCTCTATGGTCCTAATTGGGATGACGGTAAATTCTTCTCTGACCTTATTGCAACACTTCCCGACCTTAACTCTCATCATTTGATACTGGGCGGAGATTTCAATTGTGTATTGCATCCAAGTCTAAACAGATCCAGACTGAAGCCCAACAATGTAATTTCAAAATCAGGCGCAGTAATCAACTCATTTCTAGAATCCTATAATTTGTCTGATCCACGGAGGAGGAGCAATCCCACTGCTAAACAGTACTGCTTTTTTTCTCCAGTCCACCAGTCATACTCTAGGATTGACTTTTTCCTGCTGGACAATATAATTCTTCCTTTTGTAACTAATAGCCAATATCACAGCATCGTTATCTCAGACCATAGCCCTGTCCAGCTAGATATCCACTTTCCGGACAGTACTGTGTCACAATGCGTGTGGCGACTTGACCCACTACTACTATCCTGTAGTGCCTTTAAAAAATACATATCAACTCACATTGATGTCTTTTTACAGATCAACTGCACCCCTGACGTGTCTCACTCTACAGTGTGGGAGTAGTTAAAAGCATATCTAAGGGGCCAAATTATTTCATACACAGCGTATGACAACAAACAGCGCACTAAATGCTTATCGGAGCCATCTCAACTTATTCTAGATGTAGACAACAGATTTGCCTCTTCTCCGACTCCTGAACTCTACAAAGAGAGACTGCTACACCAATCGGAATTTGACAATCTTTCCACTAAACAAATGGAGCAGCTTCTGTTTAAGTCGAGGCAAACATTTTATGAACACGGAGAGAAAGCTGGCAAGTTGTTATCTCACCAGCTTTGACAATCCGCTGCTAGCAGCACCATACCTGAAATATGTGTTGCAGCTGATTTAACTTATACCAATCCCAAATAAATCAACAATCAATTTAAGCAATTCTACTCTGCTCTTTACTCGTCAGAGGCTCTTCCTGACACATCTCGTATCCATGCATTTCTAGACAATCTGGACATCCCCTGTCTCAATTCAGATGATCAAACCAACATGGATGCCTCAATAAGTGATGATGAAGCTACTCTGGCAATCCAGTCCATGCAGAGCGATAAAGCTCCTGGGCCTGATGGCTCACTATTGAATTTTATAAAGCATTCTCCTCTAAACTATCCCCTATCCTCAGCTCAATGTACAATGAAATCCTTTATAGTCAGAAACTGCCCCAGACACTTACCCAGGCGACCATTTTGGTTTTGCTTAAAAATAACAAGAATCCCCTAGACTGTGGCTCATACCGCCCTATAAGCCTTTTGTGCTATAAAATTCTCACTAAGGTCCTCTTGCACCGTTTAGAGACAGTGATGCCTAATATAATTAACTCTGACCAAACCAGATTTATCTCAGGTAGGCAATCTTTCTATAATATGCGCCGGCTATTTAATGTTCTTTATTTTGCCCACTCAACTCAACAGCCAGAGGTTGTCGTCTCTCTTGATGCTGAAAAGGCTTTCGACCGGGTTGAGTGGGAATATCTATTTACAGTACTAGAGAGATTTGGGTTTGGCCCGTCATTCCTTTCCTGGATTAAGATTTTGTACTCTTTCCCAGTGGCTTCTGTTCGCACCATCAATGTTACCTCCAGCTACTTGCCTCTCCACAGTGGGGCAGTGTTGCTGTTTATCCCCTTTCCTATTTTATATGGCTATTGAGCCTCTTGCTATCGCCCTGCGGGCGGAGGAGAGGATCAAGGGAATACTAAGGGGCGACATAACTCACAAGGTGTCCTTATATGCAGACAATCTTATTTTGTACATATCTAACCCTGTGGAGTCTATACCCTATCTCTTGGACATGCTACAAGGTTCTCTGGTTATAAATTAAACCTAACAAAAAGTGTGCTCCTCCCCATTAATCAGTTAGCAGAAGAAATTGGGTATGCCAATTTCCCATTTAAGGTGGAGCATCAGGTCTTTACTTATTTTGGGATAAAGGACACATGCTCATTTAAGGCTCTGTTTAAACATAACTTCAAAACACTCCTGGAGTGCACTAAGCAGGATTTCATAAGGTGGTCGTCTCTTCCCATTTCATTAGCAGGTCACATTAATTCTGTTAAGATGACTGTACTACCTAGGTTTTTGTACTTATTCCAAATGATTCCCATTTTTCTGCCAAAGTCGATGTTCAAACAACTGGACAGCTACATTTGCAACTTCATTTGAAATAAGTCAAATCCACAAATGAGAAAGGTTTATCTAAAGAGACCTAAGCCCGTAGGCGGGCTGGGCCTTCCCAATTTTTTACACTACTATTGGTCAGCAAATATATCTAAATGTGTTTATTAGGTTTCTACATTTGAAAACAAGAATGGTCCAACTTGGGCCATCATGGAGTTACAGTCAAGTCTTCCAACTTCTCCGGTCTCGCTCCTGTGCTCCCCACTGCCCATGAACCTTGGCAACCATGTTTTGAATCCCATTGTCAAGAACTCCCTTAAAATCTGGTCCCAATTCCGAAATCACTTTAGCCTTAGACAAGTAAGCAGCTTCTCTCAATTAACATCTAATCATCTCTTCCCAGTGTCACAGATTGACACGGCATTCCAGTTCTGGCATAGGAACAGTCTGGTGTTGTTTTGTGACCTATTTGTTGATAACACATTCATCTCATTCGATACTCTGAGGGTTGACTATAATATTCCCAATACCCACTTTTTTAGATACTGTACCTGCAAACTCGCAGCTTTGCCAAAAAGCATTTCCCTTCATTTCCACTCGAGTGCACTAAGTGTCCAGTCAAGAGGTGCTTAGATCTTAACCTGTATCTGGAGGGCACAATCTACAGATTATATGACATAATACAGAACATTAATCTGCCTTCCTTGGCAAATACTAAATCTGCATGGGAGCAAGACATGGGTGGCGAGCTACCCGATGATATATGGCAACAAAGTATTGAGCTTATCCACACCTCATCATTTTGCATAAGGCAGGGGCTCATTCAGTTTAAAGTCTCCTTTACTCAAATGACAGATTGGCAGAAATATACCCAAATGTTGACCTCAAGTGTTTCAGATGCCACCAGAGTCCAGCGACTGTGGGACACATGTTTGGGTCATGTCAATCTTTGAGTGGCTTTTGGGACCCCATTTTTGAGGCATTCTCACATATGTGTAATACAACTGTTAGCCCCAACCCATTCACTGCCATTTTTGGGGTACTTCTCTTAGACCAGAATGCTACCACCAATCGGGCAAATGCGATAGCTCGCCGCCTTGTCCTCTTTCGCTGGAAGTCTGCAAAGCCGCCCTCCTTTATGTAGTGGGTTAAGGAGGTGATGTCATCTCTGCCTCTGGAGAAGGTTAGATACACTGTGCATGGGTCCCGACAAAAGTTCAACTTAACCTGGGCCCCATTAATACAATGCGTGGAGAGCCTGTCTTTTACTTAGTGTAACTTGCATATTTTGGTAAGCAGCCATGTCCGTTCTAGTGGTCATTTGTGCTGATAAGAGTTTTTATTGAACTTTTTCCATTGTTTTTGTTTCTATTACTGTTTGTTTCTGTTTGTTTTTATCCTATTTAAATTACTTTTATAGTATATCCTTGTATGATGCCTGTCACGACTTCCTCCGAAGCTGCCTCCTCTCCTTGTTCGGGCAGGCTTCGGCGTTCGTCGTCACCGGCCTTTTAGCCACTGCCGCTCCTCTTCTCATCATTTCATTTGTTTTGTCTTGTTTTTTACACACACCTGGTTCATATCTCCTTATCAGTCCCTGTATAAGTATTCCCTCTGCCCCCCCATGTCTTTGTATGTGATTGTTTCCATGTAGAGGTGTCGATAGCTCGGTGGAGCATTATGTACTTTATCGCTGGGATATTCACCTGTGTTTCACCTGTGTTTTGTTTTTCCCAGTGCGCCGTTAAGTCGCACTGTAGTGCTGCAAAGCTCCACAGCAGAGATTGGAGTATCTGTCCAAAGGACCACTTTAAGCCGTACACTCCACAGAGCTGGGCTTTACGGAAGAGTGGCCAGAAAAAAGCCAATGCTTAAAGAAAAAAATAAGCAAACACGTTTGTTGTTCGCCAAAAGCCATGTGAGAGACTCCCCGAACATATGGAAGAAGGTACTCTGGTCAGATGAGACTAAAATTTAGCTTTTTGGCCATCAAGGAAAACGCTATGTCTGGCGCAAACCCAACACCTCTCATCACCCCGAGAACAACATCCCCACAGTGAAGCATGGTGGTGGCAGCATCATGCTGTGGGGATGTTTTTCACCGGCAGGGACTGCGAAACTGGTCAGAATTGAAGGAATGTTGGATGGCGCTAAATACAGGGAAATTCTTGAGGGAAACCTGTTTCAGTCTTCCAGAGATTTGAGACTGGGAGGGAGGTTCACCTTCCAGCAGGACAAGGACCCTAAGCATACTGCTAAAGCAACACTCGAGTGGTTTAAAGGGAAACATTTAAATGTCTTGGAATGGCCTAGTCAAAGCCCAGACCTCAATCCAATTAAGAATCTGTGGTATGACTTAAAGAACCCATCCAAATTGAAGGAGCTGGAGCAGTTTTGCCTTGAAGAATGGACAAAAATCCCAGGGGCTGGATGTACCAAGCTTATAGAGACTTGCCACTGTAATTGCTGCCTCTACAAAGGATTGACTTTGGGGGGGGGTGAATAGTTATTTATATTTTTACAGTCACTGTTATCCAGAGCGACTTACAGTTAGTGAGTGCATACATAATTTTTTTTCTTCATACTGGCCCCCCGTGGGAATCGAACCAACAACCCTGGCGTTGCAAGCGCTGTGCTCTACCAACTGAGCTACACAGTTATGCACATTCAAGTGTTCTATTTTTTTGTCTTATTTCTTGTTTGTTTCACAATAAAAAATATTTTGCATCTTCAAAGTGGTAGGCATGTTGTGTAAATCAAATGATACAAACCCCCCCAAAATCAATTTTAATTCCAGGTTGTAAGGCAACAAAATAGGAAAAATGCCAAGGGGGGTGAATACTTTCGCAAGCCACTGTAATAGCACAGTTGGTTAGGAGCCCGTAAAACGGCAGCCATCTCCTCCGGCACCATTATACATACAGTGCCTTGCAAAAGTATTCATCCCCCTTGGCATTTTTCAGATTTTGTTGCATTACAACCTGTAATTTAAATGGATTTTTATGTGGATTTAATGAAATGGACATACACAAAATAGTGCAAATTGGTGAAATGAAAATAAAAAAATTACTTGTTTCAAACAATTCTAAAAAATTTATAACGGAAAAGTGGTGCGTGCATATGTATTCTCCCCCTTTGCTATGAAACCCCTAAATAAGATCTGGTGAAACCAATTACCTTCAGAAGTCACATAATTAGTTAAATAAAGTCCACCTGTGTGCAATCTAAGTGTCACATGATCTCAGTATACATACACCTGTTCTGAAAGGCCCCAGAGTCTGCAACACCACTAAGCAAGGGGCACCACCAAGCAAGCAGCACCATGAAGTCCAAGGAGCTCTCCAAACAGGTCAGGGACAAAGTTGTGGAGAAGTACAGATCAGGGTTGGGTTATAAAAAAATATCAGAAACTTTGAACATCCCACGGAGCACCATTAAATCCATTATTAAAAAATGGAAAGAATATAGCACCACAGCAAATCTGCCAAGAGAGGGCCGCCCACCAAAACTCACGGACCAGGCAAGGAGGGCATTAATCAGAGAGGCAACAAAGAGACCAAAGATAACCCTGAAGGAGCAGCAAAGCTCCACAGCGGAGATTGGAGTATCTGTCCATAGGACCACTTTAAGCCGTATACTCCACAAAGCTGGGCTTTAGGGAAGAGTGGCCAGAAAAAAGCCATTGCTTAAAGAAAGAAATTAGCAAACACGTTTGGTGTTCGCCAAAAGGCATGTGGGAGACTCCCCAAACATATGGAAGAAGGTACTCTGGTCAGATGAGACTAAAATTTAGCTTTTTGGCCATCAAGGAAAACGCTATGTCTGGTGCAAACCCAACACCTCTCATCACTCCGAGAACACCATCCCCACAGTGAAGCATGGTTGTGGCAGCATCATGCTGTGGGGATGTTTTTCATCGACAGGGACTGAGAAACTGGTCAGAATTGAAGGAATGATGGATGGCGATATTCTTGAGGGAAACCTGTTTAGAGAGAGGGGGAGAGAGAGAGAGAGAGAGAGAGAGAGAGAGAGAGAGAGAGAGAGAGAGAGAGAGAGAGAGAGAGAGAGAGAGAGAGAGAGAGAGAGAGAGAGAGAGAGAGAGAGAGAGAGAGAGAGAGAGAGAGAGAGAGAGAGAGAGAGGCACATCCGGTGAACAGGTCAGGGTTCCATAGCCGCATGCAGAACAGTTGAAACTGGAGCAGCAGCACAACCAGGTGTACTGGGGACAGCCAGGAGTCATCAGGCAAGGTCCTAGGGCTCAGGTCCTCTGGGAGGGGAGAGAGAGAGAGAATTAGAGGGAGCATACTTAAATTCACACAGGACACCAGATAAGACAGGAGAATTACACCAGATATAACAGACTGACCCTAGCCCCCCGGCACATAGACTATTGCAGCATAGATCCTGGAGGCTGAGACAGGGGGTTTCCTGTATGATTTTGGCAGTTTTTCATTTTTAATTTGAATTTTGTACCCTTATTTTACCAGGTAAGTTGACTGAGAACACATTCTGATTTACAGCAACGATGACCTGGCCCCCATACCCCCAAACTTACCTGGTAAAATAAGGGTACAAAATTCAAATTAAAAATAAAAACTGCCAAAATCCTACAGGAAAACCTGCTTCAGTTTGCTTTACACCAGCAACTGGGAGAGGAATTCTACTTTCAGCAGGACAATAACCTACAACACAAGACCAAATCTACACTGGAGTTGCTTACTAAGTGGTCCTCTGTAGCTCAATTGGTAGAGCATGGCGCTTGTAACGCCAGGGTAGTGGGTTCATAAAAATGTATGCACACATGAATGTAAGTCGCTTTGGATAAAAGAGTCTGCTAAATGGCATATTATTATTATTACTAAGAAGACAGTGAATGTTCCTGAGTGGACACTGGACAGTGAATGTTCCTGACTGGTCTTCCATTTTGACATTACATAGTATATTATGTTGAATATTGCTGACAAAAAATGAATATATATATATATTTTAATCCCACTTTGTAACACAATAAAATGTGAAGAAATCCAATGGTCTGAATACTTTTGCAAGGCACTGAATATAATAATATATGCCATTTAGCAGACACTTTTATCCAAAGCGACTTCCAGTCATGAGTGCATACATTTTACGGATGGGGTGGCCCCGGGAATCCAAACCACAATGCATTGCAAGCACCATGCTCTAACAACTGAGCCATACAGGACCCAGCGGGACACCAGTCCTGCTTCAGAGTAATGGAGGACACTTCAATTACATTGATAATGTAATCAGTGCTGTGTGTATATGTGTGTCTTGTATGTTGTAAGGAGGTGCCCCCTTCCACTGTGCCAATGGACTACTCCTGGGCCCGAGTGAGTAATGCCAACCAGTCAGTACCATGCTGGAACGTGTCCCTTGTGAATTAGCTGTGAACCAGAATCTCTGATTGGCTATGTTCAACCGTGTATTTACTGTTGGTGACTGTATGGTGACAGTCTTTCTCTCTCTCCTTCCCTCTGTGATATACAGTGGGGAGAACAAGTATTTGATACACTGCCGATTTTGCAGGCTTTCCTACTTACAAAGCATGTAGAGGTCTGTCATTTTTATCATAGGTACACTTCAACTGTGAGAGACGAAATCTAAAACAAAAATCCAGAAAATCACATTGTATGATTTTTAAGTAATTAATTTGCATTTTATTGCATGACATAAGTATTTGATCACCTACCAACCAGTAAGAATTCCGGCTCTCACAGACCTGTTAGTTTTTCTTTAAGAAGCCCTCCTGTTCTCCACTCATTACCTGTATTAACTGCACCTGTTTGAACTTGTTACATGTATAAAAGACACCTGTCCACACACTCAATCAAACAGACTCCAACCTCTCCAAAATGGCCAAGACCAGAGAGCTGTGTAAGGACATCAGGGATAAAATTGTAGACCTGCACAAGGCTAGGATGGGCTACAGGACAATAGGCAAGCAGCTTGGTGAGAAGGCAACAACTGTTGGTGCAATTATTAGAAAATGGAAGAGGTTCAAGATGACGGTCAATCACCGTCGGTCTGGGGCTCCATGCAAGATCTCACCTCGTGGGGCATCAATGATCATGAGGAAGGTGAGGGATCAGCCCAGAACTACACGGCAGGACCTGGTCAATGACCTGAAGAGAGCTGGGACCACAGTCTCAAAGAAAACCATTAGTAACACACTACGCCGTCATGGATTAAAATCCTGCAGCGCACGCAAGGTCCCCCTGCTCAAGCCAGTGCATGTCCAGGCCCGTCTGAAGTTTGCCAATGACCATCTGGATGATCCAGAGGAGGAATGGGAGAAGGTCATGTGGTCTGATGAGACAAAAATAGAGCTTTTTGGTCTAAACTCCACTCGCTGTGTTTGGAGGAAGAAGAAGGATGAGTACAACCCCAAGAACACCATCCCAACCGTGAAACATGGAGGTGGAAACATCATTCTTTGGGGATGCTATTCTGCAAAGGGGACAGGATGACTGCACCGTATTGAGGGGAGGATGGATGGGGCCATGTATCGCGAGATCTTGGCCAACAACCTCCTTCCCTCAGTAAGAGCATTGAAGATGGGTCGTGGCTGGGTCTTCCAGCATGACAAAGACCCGAAACACACAGCCAGGGCAACTAAGGAGTGGCTCCGTAAGAAGCATCTCAAGGTCCTGGAGTGGCCTAGCCAGTCTCCAGACCTGAACCCAATAGAAAATCTTTGGAGGGAGCTGAAAGTCCGTATTGCCCAGCGACAGCCCTGAAACCTGAAGGATCTGGAGAAGGTCTGTATGGAGGAGTGGGCCAAAATCCCTGCTGCAGTGTGTGCAAACCTGGTCAAGACCTACAGGAAACGTATGATCTCTGTAATTGCAAACAAAGGTTTCTGTACCAAATATTAAGTTCTGCTTTTCTGATGTATCAAATACTTATGTCATGCAATAAAATGCAAATTAATTACTTAAAAATCATACAATGTGATTTTCTGGATTTTTGTTTTAGATTCCGTCTCTCACAGTTGAAGTGTACCTATGATAAAAAATGACAGACCTCTACATGCTTTGTAAATAGGAAAACCTGCAAAATCGGCAGTGTATCAAATACTTGTTCTCCCCACTGTAGGAGCTGCGTTGGATATTGGAGCCGAAGTCCTTCATGACCAGTATTTGTGACGAGAGTGGCCTGGAGCTGATCTACGCTGCCATGTCCATCAGACGTTGGCAAAGACCTCAGAAGGGACAAAAAGTGATTACTAATAAGACAGTACATCACAAATGTTAGTAATATCACCCTTTCAATACATGTCACTAATCAACTCTTCCTCGTTTTTCTACAGATGGGCAGAATATATGCTTTTAAAATGGGGTCCTCTGACTGAAAGACAGGTTGATACTGATGTCTGAATTGGGAGAGACCTTGCACTGAACATTAAAATTATACAAGACTCCTGTCTTATATGGGACACCATACAGGAAGGTATAATATTTGCACATTGTTATATTAGCAGAATATGTTTCTACATTATTATGTGAAGTATGGAACTGTTACACAAGTTATCAAAACACTTTGTTTAGAATATCTACATAAGTCAGCAATTGCACTCTTCTCATACTACTCTGTAGGCTACTGACCGGTCCAAAGCTTCCTCCTGGAGGAAGCCTTGAATTGGTCAGTAGCCTACAGAGTGGTATGAGAAGAGTGCCATCTTCCTGCATCTCACATCTACCTGTACTGTAGTTATTGAACTCTGCCTGCTGGACCCATGGGTTGAGGCAAACTCTACCATTTCCAGAATGGAGTGTCATGCACTCCACCCCTCCTGTCCATAACCTGTAATACATTACATAGATGGAAGGGACTTTATCACCCACTAGAGACTTCAAGACAGAACTTTACCCAGAGAGCTGTGCTTGTCAGTGTGTGGTTAGATTTGGCCAAATAGAATGCCATTCCAGTTCTGGTTATTTAGCAGGCGGTCTTATCCAGAGTGACTTAAAGTAGTGATTACACGCATTTTTCATACTAGTCCCCCGTGGGAATCGAATCCACAACCCTGGCATTACAAGCACCATGCTCTACCAACTGAGCCACACAGGACCCTGGTTAGGAAGCTGAAGTTGTACTCTACACACAACTTATTTGTATTTGCTAAGTAATACAAAACTTATGTAGACATTCTATCTTTTAAAATGTATCTACACTCAAGCTGGGCGATGTTTGTGCAATGTCCACACGTAGTCTACACCTGTTGTACACTCTTATAAAAAAAGTTGCTATGTAGAACCTAAAAGGGTTATTCGGCTGTCCCCATAGGAGAATCCTTTGAAGAACCCGTTTTGGTTCCAGGTAGAACCCTTTTGGTTCCAGGTAGAACCCTTTTGGGTCCCACGTAGAACTTTATACAGAAGGTTCTACATGAAACCCAAAAGAGTTCTACCTGGAACCAAAAAGGGTTATCCCATTGGGTCAGCCGAAGAACCCTTTTGAAACCCTTTTCTCTAAGATTGCGGAATAGCTGCATAGATCTCATCCCTTTGATTCTCTGGCTGTGGGGCGGCCTGACAGTTCTCGATCCCACAGGGATCACTGATCTTTAGGGTCAAAACAAAGGTCAGTTGGTTAATTTCCATAGTTTCCACTTTAAACATTCTTCTGGGTTTTGGAAGTAATTCAATCAGCAGAAACAACACTGGTTAACAGCCCATCATTAACAACAATCATTGAGAATGGATGCAGCGCAGCGTACACATCCTGGAGAAGTGCTTCACGGTTTAGGATGCAAAACACTCAGCAGGATGCTGAAATGAGACCCCTGTAATGATAATGCTTTCGCTAATACACATGACTTTGATTTAGGGAGCATGCAGTGTGGATAAAAGGCCTCTTGGGGGAAAATCTGAATAGATATGCTTCTACTTTCTTTATAAAACACACATTACTTAATGCTTTGGATAAGTATGAAAACATACATCATATAGGCTATATAGTGAGGGAAAACAGTATTTGATCCCCTGCTGATTTTGTACGTTTGCCCACTGACAAAGAAATGATCAGTCTATAATTTTAATGGTAGATTTTATTTGAACAGTGAGAGACAGAATAACAACAAAAAAATCCAGAAATACGCATGTCAAAAATGTTATAAATTGATTGCATTTTAATGAGGGAAATAAGTATTTGACCCCCTCTCAATCAGAAAGATTTCTGGCTCCCAGGTGTCTTTTATACAGGTAACGAGCTGAGATTAGGAGCACACTTAAAGGGAGTGCTCCTAATCTCAGCTTGTTACCTGTATAAAAGACACCTGTCCACAGAAGTAATCAATCAATCAGATTCCAAACTCTCCACCATGGCCAAGACCAAAGAGCTCTCCAAGGATGTCAGGGACAAGATTGTAGACCTACACAAGGCTGGAATGGGCTACAAGACCATCGCCAAGCAGCTTGGTGAGAAGGTGACAACAGTTGGTGCGATTATTCGCAAATGGAGGATCTTGTCAATGATCTCAAGGCAGCTGGGACCATAGTCACCAAGAAAACAATTGGTAACACACTACGCTGTGAAGGACTGAAATCCTGCAGGGCCCGCAAGGTCCCCCTGCTCAAGAAAGCACATATACAGGCTTGTCTGAAGTTTGCCAATGAACATCTGAATGATACAGAGGAGAACTGGTTGAAAGTGTTGTTGTCAATTGAGACCAAAATTGAGCTCTTTGGCATCAACTCAACTCGCCGTGTTTGGAGGATGAGGAATGCTGCCTATGACCCCAAGAACACCATCCCCACCGTCAAACATGGAGGTGGAAACATTATGCTTTGGGGGTGTTTTTCTGCTAAGGGGACAGGACAACTTCACCGCATTAAAAGAGACGATGGACAGGACCATGTACCGTCAAATCTTGGGTGAGAACCTCCTTCCCTCAGCCAGGGCATTGAAAATGGGTCGTGGATGGGTATTCCAGCATGACAATGACTCAAAACACACGGCCAAGGCAACAAAGGAGTGGCTCAAGAAGAAGCACATTAAGGTCCTGGAGTGGCCTAGCCAGTCTCCAGACCTTAATCCCATAGAAAATCTGTGGAGGGAGCTGAAGGTTCGAGTTGCCAAACGTCAGCCTCGAAACCTTAATGACTTGGAGAAGATCTGCAAAGAATAGTGGGACAAAATCCCTCCTGAGATGTGTGCAAACCTGGTGGCCAACTACAAGAAACGTCTGACCTCTGTGATTGCCAACAAGGGTTTTTGCCACCCAGTACTAAGTCATGTTTTGCAGAGGGGTCAAATACTTATTTCCCTCATTAAAATGCAAATCAATTGATAACAATTTTGACATGCGTTTTTCTGGATTTTTGTTGTTGTTATTCTGTCTCTCACTGTTCAAATAAACCTACCATTAAAATTATAGAATGATCATGTCTTTCTCAGTGGGCAAACGTACAAAATCAGCAGGGGATCAAATACTTTTTTCCCTTACTGTACATATCACATGGAAAATAGATTTTCAATGGAAAGTGTTTTTGGTATAAGATATCAAAGACTCAAGCGCTTCAGCAGTTGATTCTGTAATTAAACAGCGAGAACACATTGCAATACTTGGAGGAGTCTGTTCTGCTAAAACAAATGACCTCACCTATACAGTGGGGAAAAAATGTATTTAGTCAGCCACCAATTGTGCATGTTCTCCCACTTAAAAAGATGAGAGAGGCCTGTAATTTTCATCATAGGTACACGTCAACTATGACAGACAAAATGAGATTTTTTTTCTCCAGAAAACCACATTGTAGGATTTATTATGAATTTATTTGCAAATTATGGTGGAAAATAAGTATTTGGTCAATAACAAAAGTTTCTCAATACTTTGTTATATACCCTTTGTTGGCAATGAAACAGGTCAAACGTTTTCTGTAAGTCTTCACAAGGTTTTCACACACTGTTGCTGGTATTTTGGCCCATTCCTCCATGCAGATCTCCTCTAGAGCAGTGATGTTTTGGGGCTGTCGCTGGGCAACACAGACTTTCAACTCCCTCCAAAGATTTTTTATGGGGTTGAGATCTGGAGACTGGCTAGGCCACTCCAGGAACTTGAAATGCTTCTTACGAAGCCACTCCTTCGTTGCCCGGGCGGTGTGTTTGGGATCATTGTCATGCTGAAAGACCCAGCCACGTTTCATCTTCAATGCCCTTGCTGATGGAAGGAGGTTTTCACTCAAAATCTCACGATACATGGCCCCATTCATTCTTTCCTTTACACGGATCAGTCGTCCTGGTCCCTTTGCAGAAAAACAGCCCCAAAGCATGATGTTTCCACCCCCATGCTTCACAGTAGGTATGGTGTTCTTTGGATGCAACTCAGCATTCTTTGTCCTCCAAACACGACGAGTTGAGTTTTTACCATAAAGTTCTATTTTGGTTTCATCTGACCATATGACATTCTCCCAACCCTCTTCTGGATCATCCAAATGCACTCTAGCAAACTTCAGACGGGCCTGGACATGTACTGGCTTAAGCAGGGGGACACGTCTGGCACTGCAGGATTTGAGTCCCTGGCGGCGTAGTGTGTTACTAATGGTAGACTTTGTTACTTTGGTCCCAGCTCTCTGCAGGTCATTCACTAGGTCCCCCCGTGTGGTTCTGGGATTTTTGCTCACCGTTCTTGTGATCATTTTGACCCCACGGGGTGAAATCTTGCGTGGAGCCCCAGATCGAGGGAGATTATCAGTGGTCTTGTATGTCTTCCATTTCCTAATAATTGTTCCCACAGTTGATTTCTTCAAACCAAGCTGCTTACCTATTGCAGATTCAGTCTTCCCAGCCTGGCGCAGGTCTACAATTTTGTTTCTGGTGTCCTTTGACAGCTCTTTGGTCTTGGCCATAGTGGAGTTTGGAATGTGACTGTTTGAGGTTGTGGAGAGGTATCTTTTATACTGATAACAAGTTCAAACAGGTGCCATTAATACAGGTATCGTGTGGAGGACAGAGGAGCCTCTTAAAGAAGAAGTTACAGGTCTGTGAGAGCCAGAAATCTTGCTTGTTTGTAGGTGACCAAATACTTATTTTCCACCATAATTTGCAAATAAATGCATAAAAAATCCTACAATGTGATTTTCAGATTTTTTTTTTCTCAATTTGTCTGTCATAGTTGACGTGTACCTATGATGAAAATTACAGGCCTCTCTCATCTTTTTAAGTGGGAGAACTTGCACAATTGGTGGCGGACTAAATACTTTTTTTCCCCACTGTATGTGAAGTCAAGCTTTCACTTAATCACATGTATGTACTGTATATCTTGATACATCATATGTATGGGCCCAAAATTAGATAAACAGTTTCATGGCAAAAGCCAATCTTCTTCTTCCCACTATTTATGGCCAGAACAGCACTATTTGTAGAAGCCATTAGATGTAGATATGATCTCCCGAGTGGCGCAGTGGTCTAAGGCACTGCATCGCGGTGCTAGCTGTGCCACTAGAGATCCTGGTTCAAATCCAGGCCTTGTTGTAGCCGGCCGTGACCGGGAGACCCATGGGGCGGCGCACAATTGGTCCAGGGTAGGGGAGGGAATGGCCGGCAGGGATGTAGCTCAGTTGGTAGAGCATGGCATTTGCAACGCCAGGGTTGTGGGTTCAGATTCCCACAGGGGGCCAGTATGAGCAAAAAGAAAATGTATGCACTTACTAACTGTAAGTCGCTCTGGATAAGAGTGTCTGCTAAATGTAGAAAGACTGTACTCTATGTTCATTACCTGGTGGTGAAAGTGGACATGTGTTTTTTTGCTCCTATGTCAGGCAGAAAATTGCTAACCCATTTGTCATTGTGTGCCAAGATATAGAGGTCAGTCAATAGATTCCTTCATGACAAGCTTACGAAATCAAATGTTTTTCCACAGCCTCACCCCTTCACACCTGCACCTCCAGGTAAAATAACAAAACGAGAGGAAGAAAGAGAGAAAAGAGGGCTTAGCGTAAGGGAGAGACTTAAAGGCAGAGGAAGGGAAAATGATTGAATGTGTAATCCTGCACGTCCATTGGCTATTTCAATTCATTTGACCTTAATATACACTTCACTCACAGTCGCAGTTGAAATCCCTTGACTTAGAACACCACTGATTAATGAATTGTGCCCATTACCGCAAAACATTATTATTGGATCATGAGGATGTGGAAGTGTATGTTGTTTTTTGGGTTAAAACAGGCATTAGTTGATTTGAGTATAAAATAATTAGACAGACAACTTTTAGTGCTTTTAATGTTTACTGTGGTGGGATACATTGCGTTTTCAAACAAACAGTGAGTGATTGACTTGCTAATCCTCTTGGGTGGGTTTCTTATTTCAGGGGTGATTCCATGGCTTATAGCACATATGGGACAATGGCGCTTCAATGGATAGCTGCCATTTTACGGGCTCCTCCTGATCAATTCTGCTTTATTTTTAAAAATGTATCTGATCTTAACTTTTTTGTACATAATGTTTCAACGAGTCGGGAGTCGGGACATACTGCTCACCCCGGACCTACTTCAACGAGTCGGGACATACTGCTCACCCCGGACCAGGCCCTAGTCCTGGAAGAGGAAAAGAAGGCGTAAGAGAGGCCGACATGCGGGCACTCTGACGAAACTACGTAGGCAAATAAATAATCCGCCTCTACCCTCCGTTCTACTGGCAAACGTACAATCACTGGAGAACAAACTGGACAAGCTCCGTTCGAGACTATCTTATTAACGAGACCTGAAGAACTGTAATATCCCATGTTTCTCGGAATGGTGGCTGAACAAGGACATATACTGTATAATATACATCTAGCTGGTTTTTACAATCTCCCGAGTGGCGCAGTGGTCTAAGGCACTGCATCGCAGTGCTAGCTGTGCCACTAGAGATCCTGGTTCAAATCCAGGCTCTGTCGTAGCCGGCCGCGACCGGGAGACCCATGGGGCGGCGCACAATTGGCCTAGCGTCGTCCAGGGTAGGGGAGGGAATGGCTGGCAGGGGGTGTAGCTCAGTTGGTAGAGCATGGCGTTTGCAACGCCAGGGTTGTGGGTTCGATAAAATAATGTATGCGCTAACTGTAAGTCGCTCTGGATAAGAGCGTCGACTAAAATGTAAATGTTACATGCATCGTCAAGACCGTACGGCAGGTTAGGGGGGAAGGGTGTGTCTCTTTGTTAACAAAAGCTGGTGCTTTATCTCTAATATTAAGGAGGTTCTGCTCACCTGAGTTAGAATACCTCATGATAAGCTGTAGACCATACTATTTAAATTGAACGTTTTCATCTATATTTTTCGTAGCTGTCTATTTACCACCACAAACCAATGCTGCCACTAAGACCGCACTCAACGAGCTGTATAGGGCATAAGCAAACAAGAAAATGCTCATCCAGAGGCGGTGCTCCTAGTGGCTGATAATTTTAATCAGTTTTACGTAATTTATACCAGCGTGTCACCTGTGCAACTAGAGAAGACGAAACTCTAGATCACCTTTACTCCACACACAGAAACGCATACAAAGCTCTCCCTCGCCCTCCATTTAGCAAATCTGACCATAATTCTATCCTCCTGATTCCTGATTACAAGCAAAAACTCAAACATGAAGTACCAGTGACACGCTCAATACGGAAGTGGTCCGATGAAGTGGATGCTAAGGTACATGATTGTTTTGCTAGCACAGACTGGAATATGTTCCGGGATTCATACAATGGCATTGAGGAGTTTACCACATCAGTCACCGGCTTCATTTATAAGTGCATCAATGACATCGTCCCAACAGTCCCCACGCTCGTTCACGCCACACTGCTTGTTGGTAAGCGAATGCTCCTGCTACCTGTCTCTCCTTAACTTGTTGACCTGTGTTTTGGCTCACTGCCCCGCAATTTACTGCTTGTTTCTACAGCACCAACTTGCGAGTTGGTCATCTCCTGCTCGTATCTTGTATGTGCAGCCAGGATCCATACAGTGAGCAATTCCTCTGTGTTACGCTATGGTTCAACCCAGCACTCAGAGAAACAAACACGACTAAGGGAGTGGAGGAAACAAAAATTATTTTAATAAAAGTTCAATTTGTCTTAGTCCAAAAAACAACTGAAGAAAAGGAACAGAGTGGGCTAGTCGGCTCCGGAGGAAGGAGAGGCTGAGGCAGGCAGGCAGGCAGGCAGGCAGGGAGGTATGTCTGAACTGAAGACAAAACAAACGACAGGTTAAGGAGAGTAAAAAGCCAGGCTGAAGACTAAGAGAATATACTTTACTGGTGAGCCAAGTTACCGCTCTAGTAAGAACAACGATCTGGCGCCGGTGGAGAGCCATGCCCAGGAATTAGTAGTGCAGGTTGATGAGAGAATAGGATGCAGCTGCGTAGGCAGGAATCACTGGAAACAACCCGCAGCTGCACAGGAGAGGCAGATCCTGAGCACGCCCCCTGATCCACTCCAGACACACCCACATAAAGGGGACAAACACACGTACAGATACAACAGACAAAGAGGGGACAAAACAAGGAGGAAAGGAAACAGAAAAGGGAGAGACAAGCTGCCCACATAACAGTACCCCCCCCTCAATGGTCGCCACCTGGCGACCCACCAGGCCTGTCAGGGTTGTCGTGATGGAAGTCCGTGATCAGCTGAGGATCCAACACAAAACGCTTAGGGACCCAAGACCTCTCCTCTGGTCCATAACCTTCCCAATCGACTAGGTATTGGAGACCCCTACCCCGCCTCCGAGAGTCCAGGAGCCTACTGACGGTGTAGGCCGGATGGTCGTCAATGAGGCGAACAGGTGGAGGTGGATCTGCCGGCGGACACAAAAGGCTGGAGGACACAGGTTTCAGTTGGGAGACGTGGAAAGTAGGGTGTATCTTCATGGCTGACGGCAACTTCAAACGAACCGCAGCGGGGTTAATGATGGACTCCACCACAAACGGACCCAGGTACCGAGGAGACAGCTTGCGTGATTTGGTACGAAGAGGCACGTTCTTAGATGACAGCCAAACCTCTTGACCAGGATGAAACACAGGTGCGGGAGTCCTGCTCCTATCCGCTGTCGTCTTGTTCCTGTCGGTGGTCCGAAGCAATGCTTCCCGAGCGTCGCTCCACACTCTCTGGCAGCGGCGGAGGTTCTCCTGAACCGAAGGAACAGCCAATTCCTTCTCCTGAGCAGGAAACAGAGGGGGTTGATAACCCATGGTAACCTCGAAGGGTGAAAGGCCGGTGGCAGAGGTGGTGAGGGAGTTGTGGGCGTACTCTATCCAAGGCAGATGTTTGGCCCAGGATAATGGATGTTGAGCAGCCACACAACGAAGGGTTGCTTCGAGGTTTTGATTGGCTCTTTCTGTTTGACCGTTGGTCTGGGGATGAAACCCTGAGGACAGACTAACGGAAGCACCCAAAGCAGAACAGAAAACCTTCCAAACACAGGAAGTAAACTGTGGGCCTCTATCAGATACGATGTCCACAGGTATTCCATGGGGACGGAATACATGTTGGACTAGGAGGTCCGCTGTCTCACTGGCAGACGGTAATTTTGGTAATGCTATATAGTGGACAGATTTAGAGAATCTGTCCACAATGGTAAGTATAGTATCATTACCTTCAGACTTGGGTAGGCCGGTGACAAAATCCATGGCAATGTGGGACCAGGGACGGCTGGGAACTGGGAGGGGTAGCAGCAGCCCCGAAGGGGACTGATGGGAGGCTTTGCCCCGAGCACAGGTTGAACAGGCTGCCACAAAAGCCCGAACGTCAGTTTCCATTGAAGGCCACCAAAAATGTCTCCTAAGCAGCGTCAACGTGCGTCTCATCCCAGGGTGACCAGCAAAACGGGAGGTGTGAATCCACTGCAACACCTGAGACCGGACCGTCTCGGGAACAAAGAGTAGGTTGGGAGGTCCATCACCCGGTCCCGGGTCCGTGGCAAGTGCAGTCTTCACAAGAGACTCGATCTCCCACTGTACTGCCGCCACGACGCATGAGGAAGACAGGACTGCCTCAGGCTCGCTGGTCTCTACGAAGGGTCAGCAAACTGGCGGGACAAAGCATCTGGTTTAACATTTCTTGACCCCGGTCTGTATGTAAGAATAAAGTTAAACCTACTAAAAAACAGGGCCCATCTGGCTTGGCGTGAGTTGAGTCTCTTAGTGGCTTGGATGTAAGCCAAGTTTTTGTGGTCTGTCCAGACCACAAACGGCAGTTCAGCTCCATCCAGCCAGTGCCGCCATTCTTCCAGTGCTAGCTTGACCGCCAGCAGTTCCCGGTTTCCAACGTCGTAATTCCGTTCTGTGGGTGACAATTTCTTGGAGAAAAAAGCACAGGGGTGAAGCTTTTGGTCAGTGGGGGAGCGCTGGGAGAGGACTGCTCCCACACCTGAGTCCGACGCGTCCACCTCCACAACAAACTGCAGAGAGGTATTGGGGTGTATCAACACGGGGGAGGTGGAAAACAGTTCCTTCAAAACCCCTACCGCCTGCTCCGCTTCAGGGGACCACAGAAAAGGGACTTTTGGGGATGTGAGTCTAGTAAGGGGTGCCACCACTTTACTAAAACCCTTAATGAATCTACGGTAGAAGTTAGCAAAGCCCAAAAATCGTTGAAGTTGCTTACGGGTGGTGGGTGTGGGCCATTCCGTCACTGCCCGGATCTTCTCGGGGTCCGCCTTCACCTGCCCGCTCTCAATGATGAAACCAAGGAACGATGTAGACTGTTTGTGGAACTCACACTTTTCTGCTTTGACGTACAGCTTGTTCTCCAAGAGCCGTTGAAGGACTTGACGGACGTGTGACTCATGCTCCTCGGGTGACTTGGAAAAAACAAGAATATCATCCAGGTATACAAAGACAAAACGGTTCAAAAAAATCCCTAAGAACATCGTTCACCATGGCTTGGAAAACAGCAGGGGCGTTTGAGAGCCCAAAGGGCATGACCAAATACTCAAAATGTCCCAGTGGAGTGTTGAAAGCGGTTTTCCACTCATCTCCCTTTCGGATTCGGACAAGGTGATAAGCGTTCCTGAGGTCGAGCTTGGAGAAAACTGTGGCGCCATGCAGAGGTTCAAAAGCTGAGTTGATGAGAGGAAGGGGATACTTGTTTTTAACAGTTATGTTGTTTAAACCCCTGAAATCGATACAGGGGCGTAACGACTTGTCTTTCTTTTCCACGAAAAAGAAACCTGCACCCAAAGGAGACGACGAGGGACGGATTATGCCCGAGGCCAGAGAATCCCCAATATACTGCTCCATTGCCTCTCTTTCCGGTCGGGACAGATTGTATAAGCGACTAGAGGGCAAGGGAGCACCAGGAAGCAGTTCAATAGGGCAATCATAAGGCCTATGTGGTGGTAGAGACAGAGCCTTGTCCTTACTGAAAACCTCCGCTAAGTCATGATATTCTTTGGGGACAGATGACAGATCGAGAGGAGCTGAGGGATGAGTTGGGTTACACTTAGTGGGGGGAACCGCTGACCTAAGGCACTCTGAATGGCAGTTAGTGCTCCAACTGAGAATGGTGTGACGTGTCCAATCAATTTGAGGGTTGTGAAGAGCCAACCAGGGGAAGCCAAGGATTAGGGAGGTAGCTGAGCCAGACATAACTCTTAACTGAATGCTTTCACAATGATTGCCAGAAATCACTAGGGAAACGGGGGTGGTTTGATGAGTTATCTCCGCGAGGAGGCGCCCATCAAGGGCTGTGACCCGAATGGGGGTAGGTAGTGGCTCCATGGGGATACAAGCTTGTGTAACGAACTGGTGGCTAATAAAGTTGTCTTCTGCACCTGAGTCTATGAGAGCTGAGAGTGGCAGGGAATGACTCTGGAAACGTAAGGTTACAGGTACTTGTAATCGGGGAATGATGGGTTCAGGATCTAACTCTGGGCTCGCAAGTAGACCCACCGTTACGAGCGAGCCTTGTCTTTTGGGTCGCTTAGGGCATGTAGCCAGAATGTGTGTGGCGTCTCCACAGTACAGGCACTCACCCGCCTGGAGGCGCCGTTGCCGCTCTGCTGGAGGTAGTTGAGCTCGACCCACTTGCATTGGTTCCTCCTCTGTGCTTGGGATGGGATCAGGAACAAGAAGCTGCCGGCTCCGGGGAGGCGAGACTCGAGTGGTTGAAGGCTGGGGAACTCGTCCTCCTAGATGTGGCCGACCGCCTCTCTCCCGACGCCTCTCCCGCAACCGGTTGTCTAGCTTAATGGACAGTGAAACGAGAGAATGTAAATCATGTGGCTCATCACGAGCAGCCAGTTCATCCTTAATGGCTTCATTCAAACCGTTTAGAAAAGCTCCTTGAAGTGCCACATTGTTCCACTTGGAGTCCGCTGCCAACGTCCAGAACTCAATAGAGTACTCAGCCACACTGTTAGAACCCTGCCTCAAATTAAAAAGTATCTTGGAGGAATTACCCACATGGTCAGGATGGTCAAAAACAGTCTTCAATTTAGCAGAAAAATCAGCAAAAGTCAATCCAGTCAAAGTTTGATCTGAGCACACAGCCTCAGCCCAAATCAGAGCTCTCCCTCTTAACAGCCCCAGAACATAATGTACCTTAGAGGAATCAGTAGAAAACGACAGTGTTCTCTGCCGAAAAATCAAGTCACACTGAAGCAAAAATCCCCGGCACTTGTCCAATTCTCCATTGAACGGTTCAGGCGACGTGACAGGGGGTTCCCGACGGAACGAAGCCTGCATAATGTCAGAGGAAACAACTTGGGGTGCATCAAACTGGGAGTCAGAGAGAGATGGAGAACTGATAACAGACAATTTAGAGACTTGTGTAGTTAACTGAGTCACCTGGTTCAGCAGTTGATGATTATCTTCCACAAGAGTCCGAATCAATTGGTCATGCTGTCCTAGCAACGTTCCTTGAGCCTGGATAGCTTGTTGGAAGCTGTCTTCGTTTGCCCCGTGCTGTTTCTCTGTTGGGTCCATGGCTACGCTATGGTTACGCTATGGTTCAACCCAGCACTCAGAGAAACAAACACGACTAAGGGAGTGGAGGAAACAAAAATTATTTTAATAAAAGTTCAATTTGTCTTAGTCCAAAAAACAACTGAAGAAAAGGAACAGAGTGGGCTAGTCGGCTCCGGAGGAAGGAGAGGCTGAGGCAGGCAGGCAGGCAGGCAGGCAGGGAGGTATGTCTGAACTGAAGACAAAACAAACGACAGGTTAAGGAGAGTAAAAAGCCAGGCTGAAGACTAAGAGAATATACTTTACTGGTGAGCCAAGTTACCGCTCTAGTAAGAACAACGATCTGGCGCCGGTGGAGAGCCATGCCCAGGAATTAGTAGTGCAGGTTGATGAGAGAATAGGATGCAGCTGCGTAGGCAGGAATCACTGGAAACAACCCGCAGCTGCACAGGAGAGGCAGATCCTGAGCACGCCCCCTGATCCACTCCAGACACACTCACATAAAGGGGACAAACACACGTACAGACACAACAGACAAAGAGGGGACAAAACAAGGAGGAAAGGAAACAGAAAAGGGAGAGACAAGCTGCCCACATAACACTCTGCTTTCTCTCTGTTTGCCGTACTGGTGTGTGACTCAGGTGTGTGTTGCTTTTGTGTCTGCCATTTCACGGGGTGTGCTTGTTTCATGAGGCGGGGTGCCGGCTGTATTTATGAACCCACTGTAACTTATAGCAAACTTTTAGTAAATTCCTGTCAAGAAGAGAGACACGGAATCCCAGTTAGCCTAGCTAACTTAGCTTGCCGGTTGTTTCAAATGGAGGTTGCTAATTAATAGTTTCAACACTGCAGGAGCTGCGTTTATTTTGCTGTATTCCGGGACAATGTGGACTGTCCGGACTTTCAATGTAGCAACTGTTTGCTCGCAGAGGACTACAAAGACTAAGTGTCTACTCTTTGCAAACAAGTAGTGAACTTACACAAGCTAGTGGGGAATTCACATCCGCCTCCTTTCTTTTTTGCTCCAGTAGCTGGATGCCGCTCTGATCTGATGGGAGTGTCGCCGCTGTGTCATCTCTCCATAACCGACTGGCTGGTGCTCTGCAGGGATCCCTTCCTGAAGGGGTCTCCCCCTTCCCTGGAAAATGGAATTAGTAGGATGCTTCTGGATGACTTAGTGGATGGGTTCCTATTCTTGACCCTAACCAACCAACCATGGAGGCACGTCACTCACAGTAGAAGTCGAAAGCAGTGGCCTCTGGCAATTGGGTCCGGCGGTGGGAAGCCCGGAACGGATACAGACTTCAAACAGCTTCGCCATCCTGAATCAAGAGGTTCCGGCGCTACCCTGGGGCTCGAGTACAGGATATTACTAGGCTGCTATCCATCATTCTACGTCAGCACACAGAGATTGTTGCTGTTGTAGTCCATGTGGGATTTATTGATATTAGGAATGGTAGCTCAGAGCGACTGAAACAGGATTTTGAAGAATTTATTGGGTCTCTCCTGGATACCAAAACATGTCCTATCATTTCTGGCCCTGTGCCCTCGTTGGGTCGAAGTAGTGAATGTTTTAGCAGGCTACTAGCACTTCACAACTGGCTACGTGACTATTGCAGCTCCTTGGATGTAACTTTTGTAGACAACTTTGACACCTTTTGGAAGCAGAGGATGCTCTATAAGGAGGATGGGATCCACCCTAATCATTTGGATGCCTGGATCCTGTCCGAACACTACAAGGCAGCGCTGAGGCAATGACTGATCAAATCAAGCTCCTCAAAGGTATTTACTCCCATTAAATCGCAGCAATATCATTCCGCCACAGTTTCCCATGTTGATCGGGGTATCATAAATAGTAATTCAGTGCCTGTTGATTTAATTTCTATTGATAGCTCTGTTAGCTCCCATAAGGAACCCACTGTTGTAAGCGCCACCTATGCTATTAATATTTTTATATTTTCTACAAGCGCTCATAAGCATAGGGGTATTGTTAATATTAATATTGTGCACATTTACCTGAATTCTACTATTAGCTCTACAACTTTAAATCCCAATCAGGAAGCCTTTTGTGGCTAGCTCATTCAGTTCTATTGACTTTTGTATCACCATGGATACTCCTTCTGTTTTCAAATCTTGCAGAGGGCTTGGACTGTTACATATAAATGTGCGAAGCCTGATGTCTAAACTGGACTTTCTGGATGTCTGGGTGCATGATACTAGCCCAGACTTTATGGTTATCTCAGAGACCTGGGTGAATCATTTGACTATGGATAAGGATGTTGCCATTGCGGACTACAACATTTGCAGATTTTATTTAACCTTTATTTTGACAGGGAGTCAATGCTAGGGCTGTTGCGGTGACCATATTACAGCCACACCGGCAGTCATAAATCATGATCGCAGTAAAATTCCACATGACCGGTGAGTCATGGTAATCTCCCTTTATGCACCCTGGACATGCTTTGGTAGTACCCAATTTGCTAACTACCATTAGGTCCTAATGGCCTGGTATTCAGGGCTCTATTGTCCCTCTAACCACTCTGATATCAATGCAAATGCAATCGAAAAGCACATCAAACACATAATCAAAACAGTAGGCCTATTGTACTTTTAAAACTCACCTCACTGTGATTATCAATTTGAAGAAAGAAGTTCAACAGCAGGTTGAAACAGTGTAAAACATGGTTGTTGTGGATGTTGTTTCAAAGCCTAACACAACGAAATTTACAGTGCTTTCTAAGGTGATGATTAATTCAAAACACCTGTACACATGTTAGAACTTATGCATAGGCTTATGAGACCAAGCCCAGAAAAAAAACGGAATTAAAATTATGATTATGCAGTTATAAAATATATAGGCTACTGGCATATTATGCATGGCAGAAAAACATAAAACAAAACTGATTTAAGATGTATTTGGTACATAATTGGTCTGGCCTTTGAGTGTGGACTGTGTTATTATGCGTACTGGATGGACTGGTTACCTTATGCTAAGCTCCAAAATGTCTATCCATCAGTCTGTGAGAGAATGTATAGCCCTAGGCGATGCTGTTGGTTCATTGATTGTGCAGGGCGGCTTATAGTTAGCCTACAATTAGTGCATTTGTATTTGATTTTGAATAGCTTAGTAATAGGCAATGTTTTATATTTTCATAATTAATTGGGTGACACATTACCTTTAGCTATACAGAATATCTCACCACCATGGGTTTCCATCTCCTCCTCTCTCTACTTTATTCCTTTCTTGAGCCCACAGACAGGCTGTCAATAGTTTAGTTAAATATGTTTCGTTGCAAAAACGTTACTATCGATGTTCCCGAACAGATTTCACTTGGTTTCCCAAATTAAGCACTGGGTAGCTGCAGGAACAAGGTTGGAGTGCCCATGGCATACAGCGTTTGGGCGGAATATCACCTGTCAGGCAACGAGAGCATGCTCCTCAAACAGTGGTTGATGCGTGGAGTGAAATAAGTGTTCTTATATTTATTTCACAGCTACTCATAATAAGCACATGCTCCACTATAAAAACCGAAGTAGCATACAAAACGGACCGGCGGGAAAGCGCGCAGCTTTTTTTTTCTACTTTCTCATCAATAGCCTATTTGTACCATGCAGCCCATATACAGTGGGGAAAAAAGTATTTAGTCAGCTACCAATTGTGCAAGTTCTCCCACTTAAAAAGATGAGAGAGGCCTGTAATTTTCATCATAGGTACACGTCAACTATGACAGACAAATTGAGAAATAAAAAATCCATAAAATCACATTGTAGGATTTTTTATGAAATTATTTGCAAATTATGGTGGAATATAAGTATTTGGTCACATACAAACAAGCAAGATTTCTGGCTCTCACAGACCTGTAACTTCTTCTTTAAGAGGCTCCTCTGTCCTCCACTCGTTACCTGTATTAATGGCACCTGTTTGAACTTGTTATCAGTATAAAAGACACCTGTCCACAACCTCAAACAGTCACACTCCAAACTCCACTATGGCCAAGACCAAAGAGCTGTCAAAGGACACCAGAAACAAAATTGTAGACCTGCACCAGGCTGGGAAGACTGAATCTGCAATAGGTAAGCAGTTTGGTTTGAAGAAATCAACTGTGGGAGCAATTATTAGGAAATGGAAGACATACAAGACCACTGATAATCTCCCTCGATCTGGGGCTCCACGCAAGATCTCACCCCGTGGGGTCAAAATGATCACAAGAACGGTGAGCAAAAATCCCAGAACCACACGGGGGGACCTAGTGAATGACCTGCAGAGAGCTGGGACCAAAGTAACAAAGCCTACCATCAGTAACACACTACGCCACCAGGGACTCAAATCCTGCAGTGCCAGACGTGTCCCCCTGCTTAAGCCAGTACATGTCCAGGCCCGTCTGAAGTTTGCTAGAGTGCATTTGGATGATCCAGAAGAGGTTTGGGAGAATGTCATATGGTCAGATGAAACCAAAATAGAACTTTTTGGTAAAAACTCAACTCGTCGTGTTTGGAGGACAAAGAATGCTGAGTTGCATCCAAAGAACACCATACCTACTGTGAAGCATGGGGGTGGAAACATTATGCTTTGGGGCTGTTTTTCTGCAAAGGGACCAGGACGACTGATCCGTGTAAAGGAAAGAATGAATGGGGCCATGTATCGTGAGATTTTGAGTGAAAACCTCCTTCCATCAGCAAGGGCATTGAAGATGAAACGTGGCTGGGTCTTTCAGCATGACAATGATCCCTAACACACCGCCCGGGCAACAAAGGAGTGGCTTCGTAAGAAGCATTTCAAGGTCCTGTAGTGGCCTAGCCAGTCTCCAGATCTCAACCCCATAGAAAATCTTTGGAGGGAGTTGAAAGTCTGTGTTGCCCAGTGACAGCCCCAAAACATCACTGCTCTAGAGGAGATCTGCATGGAGGAATGGGCCAAAATACCAGCAACAGTGTGTGAAAACCTTATGAAGACTTACAGAAAACGTTTGACCTGTTTCATTGCCAACAAAGGGTATATAACAAAGTATTGAGAAACTTTTGTTATTGACCAAATACTTATTTTCCACCATAATTTGCAAATACATTTTTTCTCATTTTGTCTGTCATAGTTGACGTGTACCTATGATGAAAATTACAGGCCTCTCTCATCTTTTTAAGTGGGAGAACTTGCACAATTGGTGGCTGACTAAATAATTTTTTCCCCACTGTATGTTTTGATTTCTAAGACATTCTAAGGTTTGTATCATTCACAACTAAAGTTGCCAAAATACTCTAAATCTAGCATATAGGACCTGTTTCAAATGATCACTTTTCGCTGAACATAGCCACTTCATATGCGCACTCGCTCAGTAATTTGAAAAATATCCTTTCTATTTTATTCAGCTAAATTCAATTATATTCTTCTTAATATAAAATCATATAAAATAAAAAAATTATGGCAAGGTACTTATAAGCATATCTTGTCAGCTAAATGAACAAGCCTACAATCTATGGCATGTAGCACAGCCAGATAACTAACATACAGTAGGCCAACTCATATTCTGTTCTTCAGAAATATATTTTATTCATATTATAATGTTTCTTTAGACCTGACTAAAATACATTTACATTTACATTTACGTCATTTAGCAGACACTCTTATCCAGAGCGACTTACAAATTGGTGTATTCACCTTATGATAGCTAGTGGGACAACCACTTTACAATTTATTTTTTCTTTATTTTTATATTTATTTATAAATTTTTATTTTATAATTTTTTTCTCATTTTTTAATCTCTTTTTTCTTTTATATTTCTTTTATATTTTTATAATATTTTTTTTTGTTATTTTTTTTTTGAGTATATTTTTTAAATTTCATTTGTTTTATATTGATATAGTTTTTTTGTTTTTGTTTTTGTATGCTTGGAGATGGTAAATGTGTTTATGTTATGTTAACATTCACTTACCATGAAACCAGCAGTCTTTTGCATGACAATAACCGTCTGGCTGACAAAATTTCATGACCACCACGGCCCTAGTCAATGCTGAGACCAAGGTCTCTTTTCCAGATGAATCTGGAGGCGAAAGAAACGCACACCTGTTTAGGCGAGGTGCTGGCTAGCGGAGTACAACACTTGAAAAAGAAAAGGAGAGCCGCCCACTCTAGAAGCTCAGATGCAATAATTTAATAACCTAATAACCAACGTTTCGACAGACAAGTTGTCTTTCCAGATGAGCCACAATACACCTCAAAATACAATAAACACATTAATCTACACATTCATATACACAATAAAATACACATTATTATACACAACAATACACAAAAACCAAAACACAATGATAAAAAAGACACATTCTTCAGTAAAAAGGCCCCTTAACAACCATCTGAAATGCCCTAGAGGCACAAATTCCTCCAATTTTAAAGTGTGTTGTAGATCAATCCACAGGTAAGGTGCAAGGAAATTAAAGGCTGATTTACCTAACTCTCTAGACACCAAAGGAGTCTCCAGAGTTAACCAACCCTGTGAACGGATTTGATAACTTGTCATTTTTAATCTTAACAGTGAAGTTAGGTAAGTTGGAAGTTTGTGGAGCAGGGCTTTGTAAACAAAAACAGGAGCTGCCAGATGTGAAAGACAAAAAAGGGGTGAGGGGTGGCTATTTATGTAAGATCTTTTCTTATGGCATCATGCTGTCTTAGCATCTCTGACCCCAAAATATGTGAGCTGTTGGTTATAAAAGTGGGCATAAGCCAAAATATGCATATATTTATTGATGCGGTCTACCGCCCCCCAGCCACTTTGGAAGAGGCTGTTGGTATTATTTCTGATCATTTAAAACCCTTTTTATTATCTAAATAAAAGATCTAAATATTGATTGGCTTACGCTTGCCTCAGATCAGTTTAAGAACCCACTCAGATTAATGTAAAAAACTTGGCATTGATTGACCTTATCCTGACTAACTGTCCCCATAAGTATTTGCCTGGTGGTGTTTTTGCAAGTGATATCAGCGACCACTGCCCTAAAGCTTGCATTAGAGATACCAAATTGAAAAACTCGAACCCTAATATAATTGTGAAGAGAAATTTTAAACAAATTATCTATATTATTCCGAGCTTTTTTCTACTATCTGCATACCAGACCCTGTTTTGGGACCCATTTTTACCTCTCTGGATGATAAACATGCCCATTTCAAGCGACTCAGAGTCAAAAACCAAACTAACCCATGGTACTCTCCTATACTCTCAGACCTCCTCTTGATAAGAAATCAAGCCTAGTCCAAGGCTAGACAAACTGGCTCGTTAGCTGATTGGCAGCTATTTAGGAAAATGAGAAATAGGTGCATTGCCAATTTCCATAGCGCTATTACAGACGGTTAGTGATCCCTCTAAATTCTGGAAAACCGTTAATTCACTGAAGTGGGGTAATTCCTCTACATCTCTGCCTAAGCAAGTAGTTTTAGACTCCTGCATCATTACTGAAAAAGTTAAGATGAGGTCGAAGGAATTAGAGCTCCGAGACAGGATTGTGTTGAGGCACAGATCTGGGGAAGGGTACCAAAACATTTCTTCAGCATTGAAGGTCCCCAAGAACACAGTGGCCTCCATCATTCTTAAATGGAAGAAGTTTGGAACCACCAAGATTCTTCCTAGAGCTGGCCGCCTGGCCAAACTGAGCAATCGGGGGAGAAGGGCCTTGGTCAGGGAGGTGACCAAGAACCCGATGGTCACTCTGACAAAGCTCCAGAGTTCCTCTGCGGAGATGGGAGAAACTTCCAGAAGGACAACCATCTCTGCAGCACTCCACCAATCAGACCTTTATGGTAGAGTGGCCAGACGGAAGCCACTCCTCAGTAAAAGGCACAGCCCGCTTGGAGTTTGCCAAAAGGCACCTAAAGGACCCTCAGACCATGAGAAACAAGATTCTCTGGTCTGATGAAACCAAGATTGAACTCTTTGGCCTGAATGCCAAGCGTCACGTCAAGAGGGAACCTGACACCATCCCTACGGTGAAGCACGGTGGTGGCAGCATCATGCTGTGGAGATGTTTTTAGGTGGCAGGGACTGGGACACTATTCAGGATAGAGGGAAAGATGAACGGAGCAAAGTACAGAGCGATCCTTGATGAAAACCTGCTCCAGAGTGCTCAGATTGGGGTGAAGGTTCACCTTCCAACAGGACAACGACCCTAAGCACACAGGCAAGACAACACAGGAGTGGCTTCGCGACAAGTCTCTGAATGTCCTTGAGTGGCCCAGCCAGAGCCCGGATTTGAACCCGATCTAACATCTCTGGAAAGACCAGAAAATAGCTGTGCTGCGACGCTCCCCTTCCAACCTGACAGAGCTTGAGAGGATCTGCAGAGAAGAATGGGAGAAACTCCCCAAATACAGGTGTGCCAAGCTTGTAGCGTCATACCCAAGAAGAATCGAGGCTGTAATCGCTGCCAAAGTTGCTTCAACAAAGTACTGAGTAAAGGGTCTGAATACTTACGTAAATGTGATATTTCAGTTTTTGCTTTGTCAATATGGGGTATTGTGTGTAGATTGAAGATGTAATACAATTTAATACATTTTAGAATAAGGCTGTAACGTAACAAAATGTGGAAAAAGGGAAAGGGTCCCGAATACTTTCCGAATACACTGTATAGTAACCCTAGGTGTAAAATAGTAAATAATGGCTATTTTGGAAGTAGAGGCCTAAGGATTGTTGTTCACTAGTTTACTCCAATTAGGGAAGGGGTGGTGGGGTTGGAAAGTAATAAAGGAAAATAATAATAGCAATGGCTACTTTTCAGAAAGTATTAAACTGTCAAGATGACTACATAACCTAAAAGAAGGTTATCCACTATCGGCATTTGTATTTATTATGTCCATTGAAATGTTAGCTATTAAAATCAGATCCAACAATAATTTCAAGGGCCTAGAAATCCAGAGCTTAAAAACAGGTGTCATTGTACGCTGATGATTCATGTTTTCTTTTAAATCCACAATTTGGCTCCCTCCACAGCCTCATTTAGGATCTAGATACTTTTTCTAACCTCTCTGGATTTCAACCAAATTATGATAAGTGTACTATATTACGTGTATAAGTGTACTATACATAGCACTAAACATTTTAACTTTTATATTACCGTGTAGTTTACCAATAAAATGGTCTGACGGTGAAGTGGAAATACTCGTTATTCATATCCCGAAATAAATAAATAATCTCACTACCGTGGAAAGGAAAATACATAAAACCACCCAGATTCTTTGTCATATTGCAGTTAACCTGTTTGATTATGGCCTTGCGACTTATTTTTTAAATTAGCAAAAAATATAAAATTTTATTTGGAACGGCAAGCCAGAAAAAAATTTACGGGCCTATTTATATAATGAATATGAATTCGGAGGGCAGAAATGATTAAAATTAGACCTCTCACTAAAGGCTTCAGTCATACCAAAGTTATATTTAAATCCGAACTAGTTCTCTAGCAGATTAGTTAGAACGTCTCACCCCATGTTCAAGAATGGCCTTTTTCCCTTTATTCAGATTACAACGTCTGTCACAACTTCCGCCGAGGCTGCCTCCCCTCCTTGTTCGGTTGAGCTACTCTTCCATTTATTATTGCCAAGGTGGAATATTTCCCTTGTGATAGTTTCAAATGGAAGAGTAGCTCAATCACTCACAAAGACAAGGGGAACAGAGTGAACACTTATACACATACTAATTAGGGGAATGAGCACCAGGTGTGTGTGATTGACAAGACAAGACATGACAAGTGGAGTGATGAGAATGGGATCGGCAGTAGCTAGTAAGCCGGTGACGACGAACGCCGAAACCTGCCCGAACAAGGAGGGGAGGCAGCCTCGGCGGAAGTCGTGACAACGTCTCACTTTCGATATCCAAAATATCGCTATTTCTTTTAAACAAGCCATAGAAAGTTGGTTGCAATTTCAGCTTAATCCACCAGAAAAGACAGAACAAATATTACAACAAATATTATGGTTAAACTCAAATATACTAATTGATAAAAAATACAATATTTTTTGGAAAAAATACAATAAACTTTATAATCTATGTAATTGATATCATAAATAGGACTGGTGGAGTTGTCACACATGCAGCCAACAAAAATATATGGAAATGTCTGCTCTACTCAGAATTACAACCAACTAATTACAGCATTACTGCAAAAATGGAAGAGGCAAGTGGAAGCGGGAGAAAGTAAGGAACTTGTCTGTTGTCCCTGCATTAAAGACCAAAATTGGCTAAAGAAAATTGCAAGAAATAAAAAAGTATACCAGTGTAATTTAAGGACGAAAAAAATTACAGCTGTGCCATATAGATTGCAAAATAGTTGGGAAGAGATTTTCATTGTACTGGTTCCATGGCACATGGTTTATGAACTGATACACAAGAAACGCTGGATTCAAAATGTAGAGTTTTTCCATTTAAATTATGATAAAAAATTATTGCAACCAATAGAATGTTATATATATATATGGGGGATACAACCATCCCAGCTCTGCAGATCATTTGTTTTGGTACTGTCCATATGTAGCTTGTTTTTGGTCGCAGGTACAGGAATGGCTGAAGAATTGCAACATTTACCTGGAGCTACCTCTGCAAATAGCACTGCTGGGTGATTTAAAAAGTAATATCAATCAATCAATAATATAATAATACTCTTAGCAAAAGTATTTATCTTTAATTTACAATATGTAGAATCTATGAGAATAGAAAGGTTCAGAACTTCTGTGAAACATCACAGCACAGTTGAAAAATATATGGCAAATAGAAATCAAAACTGGATGGTGTTCAGAGATAGATGGGAGGGGTTGAGTTGTAATGAAGGATGGGACTAAAAACAAACAAAAGATAACTATTGTATACTGTGTCCGTAAAATGTATATAGTATGTATAAACTGGAAGTAGGGGCCTAAGTGTTGTTGTCCAGTAGTTTACTCCAATTTGGGGAGGAATGGTAGGATTAGGGGAGAATAATAAAAAAACTAATATTTAAAAAATATACAGTACCAGTCAAAAGTTTGGACACGGATGATCTCATTCAAGGGTTTTTCTTTATTTTTGCAATTTTCTACATTGTAGAATAATAGTGAAGACATCAAAACTATGACATAACACATATGGAATCATGTAGTAATCAAAAAAGAGCTAAACAAATTCTTCAAAGTACCCACCGTTTGCCTTGATGACAGCTTTGCATACTCTTGGCATTCTCTCAACCAGCTTCACCTGGTATGCTTTTTCCACAGTCTTGAAGGAGTTACCACATATGCTGAGCACTTGTTGGCTGCTTTTCCTTCACTCTGTGGTCCAACTCATCCCAAACCATCTCAATTGGGTTGAGGTCAGGTGATTATGGAGGCCAGGTCATCTGATGCAGCACTCCAACATTCTCCTTCTTGGTCAAATAGCCCTTACACAGCCTGGAGGTGTGTTGGGTCATTGTCCTGTTTGAAAAACAAATGATAGTGCCACTAAGCGCAAACCAGATGGGATGGCATATCGCTGCAGAATGCTGTGGTAGCCATGCTGGTTAAGTGTGCCTTGAATTCTAAATAAATCACAGACCGTGTCACCAGCAAAGCACCCCCACACCATCACACCTCCTCCTCCATGCTTCACGGTGGGAACCACACATGCAGAGATCATCCGTTCACCTACTCTGCGTCTCACAAAGGCACGGCAGTTGGAACCCAAAATCTCAAATTTGGACTCACCAGACCAAAGGACAGATTTCCACCGGTCTAATGTCCATTGCTTGTGTTTCTTGGCCTAAGCCAGTCTCTTCTTAATATTGGTGTCCTTTAGTAGTGGTTTCTTTGCAGCAATTCGACCATGAAGGCCTGATTCACGCAGTCTCCTCTGAACAGTTGATGTTGAGATGTGTCTGTTACTTTATTTGGGCTGCAATTTCTGAGACTGGTAACTCTAATGAACTTAGGTACTCTCCGTCTTCCTTTCCTGTGAAGGTCCTCATGAGAGCCAGTTTCATCATAGCGCTTGATGGTTTTTGCGACTGCACTTGAAGAAACTTTCAAAGTTCTTGAAATATTCTGTATTGACAGACCTTCATGTTTTAAAGTAATGATGGACAGTCATTTCTCTTTGCTTATTTGAGCTGTTCTTACCATAATATGGACTTGGTCTTTTACCAAAGAGGTCTATCTTCTGTATACCACCCCTACCTTGTCACAACACAACTGATTGGCTCAAACGCATTAAGAAGGAAATAAATTCCACAAATTAACTTTTAACAAGACACACCTATTAATTGAAATGCATCCCTACCTCATGAAGTTGATTGAGAGAATGCCAAGAGTGTGCAAAGCTGTCATCAAGGCAAAGGATGGCTACTTTGAAGAATCTAACATGTAAAATATGTTTTGATTTATTTAACGTTTATTTTTTTTACTACATGATTCCATATGTGTTATTTCATAGTTTTGATGTCTTCACTATTATTCTATAATGTAGAAAATAGCAAAAATAAAGAAAAACCCTTGAATGAGTAGGTGTGTCCAAACTTTTGACAGTTGAAGTCGGAAGTTTACATACACCTTAGCCAAATACATTTAAACTCAGTTTTTCACAATTCCTGACATTTAATCCTAGTAAAAATGCCCTGTCTTAGGTCAGTTAGGATCACCACTTTATTTTAAGAATGTGAAATGTCAGAAGTGTGCATACACTCAATTAGTATTTGGTAGCATTGCCTTTAAATTGTTTAACTTGGGTCAAACGTTTCGGGTAGCCTTCCACAAGCTTCCCACAATAAGTTGGGTGAATGTGGATATAGATACTTTTGTACCTGTTTCCTCCAGCATTTTCACAGGGTCCTTTGCTGTTGTTCTGGGATTGATTTGCACTTTTCGCACCAAAGTATGTTCATCTCTAGGAGACAAAACGCGTCTCCTTCCTGAGCGGTATGACGGCTGCGTGGTCCCATGGTGTTTATACATGTGTACTATTGTTTGTACAGATGAACGTGGTACCTTCAGGCTTTTGGAAATTGCTCCCAAGGATGAACCAGACTTGTGGAGGTCTACATTCTTTTTTGATTTTCCCATGATGTCAATAAAGAGGCACTGAGTTTGAAGGTAGGCCTTGAAATACGTCCACAGGTACACCTCCAATTGACTCAAATGATGTCAATAAGCCTATCAGAAGCTTCTAAAGCCATGACATCATTTTCTGGAATTTTGCATGCTGTTTAAAGGCACAGTCAACTTAGTGTATGTAAACTTCTGACCCACTGGAATTGTGATACAGTGAATTATAAGGAAATAATCTGTCTGTAAACAATTGTTGGAAAGATTACTTGTGTCATGCACAAAGTAGATGTCCTAACCGACTTGCCAAAACTATAGTTTGTTAACAAGAAATTTGTGGAGTGGTTGAAAAACGAGTTTTAATGACTCCAACCTAAGTGTATGTAAACTTCCGACTTCAACTGTAGATATCTCTGCATTCCCAAAACATGTAAGTACAACTCTGCTCATCACACTGGGACTAGCCAGTTTGCTTGCCCTAAGTACTTAAAATTTTGCAGTATAAAGGACTTGCATTACAGCGCCTTGGAAAGTATTCAGACCCCTTGAGTTTTTCCACATTTTGTTACGTTATAGCCTTATTCTAAAATTGATTAAATAAATCATTTTCCTCACAATCCACACAATATCCCATAATGACAAAGCCGAAAAAAACAGTTGTTTTTATTTTTTTGCAAATGTATTACAAATTAAAAAACAGAAATACCTTATTTACATAAGTATTCACACCCTTGGGGCCTCCCGAGTTGCACGGTGTTCTAAGGCACTGCATTGCAGTGCTTGAGGCGTCACTATAGATCCAGGTTCGATCCAGGCTGTGTCACAGCTGTCTGCGACTGGTAGACCCATGAGGCGGTGCACAATTGGCCCAGCATTGTCCGGGTTAGGGGAGGGTTTTGCCCGGCCGGTATGTCCTTCTCCCATCGCGCTCTAGGGACTCCTGTGGTGGGCCGGGCGCATGCACGCTGACACGGTCGCCAGTTGTACAGTGTTTACTCCGACACATTGGTGCGGCTGGCTTCCGGGTTAAGCGAGCAGCGTGTCAAGAAGCGGCTTGGCAGGCTCATGTTTTGGAGGATGCTTGGCTCTCGACCTTCACCTCTCCCGAGTCCGTATGGAAGTTGCAGCGATGGGACAAGACTGTAACTACCAATTGGATATCACGAAATTGGGGAGACAAAGGGGTAAAAAGTACCAAAAAAATTTATAAAATATTCAGACCCTTTGCTATGAGACTCGAAATTGAGCTCAGGTGCATCCTGTTTCCATTGATCATCCTTGAGATATTTCTACAACTTGATTGGAGTCCACCTGTGGTAAATTCAATTTGATTTAAATGATTTGGAAAGGCACACACCTGTCTATATAAGGTCCCACAGTTGACAGTGCATAACAGAGCAAAAACCAAGCCATGAGGTCAAAGGAATTGTCCGTAGAGCTCCGAGACAGGATTGTGTTGAGGCACAGATCTGGGGAAGCGTACCAAAAAATGTCTACAGCATTGAAGGTCCCCGAGGACACAGTGGCGTGGCCTCCATCATTCTTAAATGGAAGTAGTTTGGAACCACCAAAACTCTTCCTAGAGCTGGCCGCCTGGCCAAACTGAGCAATCGGGGGAGAATGGCCTTGGTCAGGGAGGTAACCAAGAACCTGATGGTCACTCTGACATTGCTCTAGAGTTCCTCTGTGGAGATGGGAGAACCTTCCAGAAGGACAACCATCTCTGCAGCACTCCACTAATCAGGCCTTTATGGCCAGATGGAAGCCACTCCTCAGTAAAAGGCACATGACATCCCACTTGGAGTTTGCCAAAAGGCACCTAAAGACTTTCAGACCATGAGAAACAAGATAATCTGGTTTGATGAAACCAAGAACTCTTTGGCCTGAATACCAAGTGTCATGTCTGGAGGAAACCTGGCATCATCCTTACGGTGAAGCATGGTGGTGGTAGCATCATGCTGTGGAGATGTTTTTCAGCGGCAGGGACGGGGAGACTAGTCAGGATCGAGGTAAAGATGAGCGGAGCAAAGTACAGAGAGATCCTTCATGTAAACCTGCTCCAGAGCGCTCAGGACATCAGACTGGGGTGAAGGTTTACCTTCCAACAGGACAACGACCCTAAGCACACAGCCAAAACAATGCAGGAGTGGCTTCGGGACAAGTATCTGAATATCCATGTGTGGCCCAGCCAGATCCCGGTCTTGAACCCGATCGAATATCTCTGGAGAGACCTGAAAATAGCTGTGCAGCAACGCTACCCATCCAACCTGACAGAGCTTGAGAGGATCTGTAGAGAGGAATGAGAGAAACTCCCCAAATGCAGGTGGAGTCACGCCCTGACTTATGGGACTCTAGTATGTTGAGTCAGGGTGTGGAGTTCTATGTTGTATTTTCTATGTTCTCTTTCTAGGTGTTGTATTTCTATGTTTGGCCGGGTGTGATTCCCAATCAGAGACAGCTGTCGCTCGTTGTTTCTGATTGGGGATCATACTTAGGCAGCCTGTTTGCATTCATTAGTTGTGGGATCTTGTTCCGTGTGTAGGCTTGTTTTGTGTTTAGCCTGAGGACTTCACGTTACGTTGTTTTGTTGTTTTGTTCGTGTGTTTATCGTTGAAATAAACATGTATGCATTTCACGCTGCGCCTTGGTCTGACCTGTCCTTAAACGAACGTGACAGGTGGGTCAAGCTTGTAGCGTCATACACAAGAAGACTCAAGTCTGTAATCGCTGCTAAAGGTGCTTCAACAAAGTACTGAGTAAAGGGTCTGAATACTTATGTACAGTGAGGGAAAAAAGTATTTGATCCCCTTCTGATTTTGTGCGTTTGCCCACTGACAAAGAAATTATCAGTCTTTAATTTTAATGGTAGGTTTATTTGAACAGTGAGACAGAATTACAACAAAAACATCCAGAAAAAACACACAAAAATTTTATAAATTGATTTGCATTTTAATGAGGGAAATAAGTATTTGACCCCCTCTCAATCAGAAAGATTTCTGGCTCCCAGGTATCTTTTATACAGGTAACGAGCTGAGATTAGGAGCACACTCTTAAAGGGAGTGCTCCTAATCTCAGTTTGTTACCTGTATAAAAGACACCTGTCCACAGAAGTAATAAATCAATCAGATTCCAAACTCTCCACCATGGCCAAGACCAAAGAGCTCTCCAAGGATGTCAGAGATTGTAGACCTACACAAGGCTGGAATGGGCTACAAGACCATCGCCAAGCAGCTTGGTGAGAAGGTGACAACAGTTGGTGCGATTATTGGCACATGGAAGAAACACAAAATAACTGTCAATCTCCCTCGGCCTGGGGCTCCATGCAAGATCTCACCTTGTGGAGTTGCAATGATCATGAGAATGGTGAGGAATCAGCCCAGAACTACATGGGAGGATCTTGTCAATGATCTCAAGGCAGCTGGGACCATAGTCACCAAGAAAACTATTGGTAACACACTACGCCATGAAGGACTGAAATCCTGCAGCGCCCGCAAGGTCCCCCTGCTCAAGAAAGCACATGCCTGTCTGAAGTTTGCCAATGAACGTCTGAATGATTCAGAGGAGAACTGGGTGAAAGTGTTGTGGTCAGATGAGACCAAAATGGAGCTCTTTGGCATCAACTCAACTCGCCGTGTTTGGAGGAGGAGGAATGCTGCCTATGACCCCAAGAACACCATCCCCACCGTCAAACATGGAGGTGGAAACATTATGCTTTGGGCGTGTTTTTCTGCTAAGGGGACAGGACAACTTCACCGCATCAAAGGGACGATGGACAGGGCCATGTACCGTCAAATCTTGGGTGAGAACCTCCTTCCCTCAGCCAGGGCATTGAAAATGGGTCGTGGATGGGTATTCCAGCATGACAATGACCCAAAACACACGGCCAAGGCAACAAAGGAGTGGCTCAAGAAGAGGCACATTAAGGTCCTGGAGTGGCCTTACCAGTCTCCAGACCTTAATCCCATAGAAAATCTGTGGAGGGAGCTGAAGGTTCGAGTTGCCATACGTCAGCCTCGAAACCCTAATGACTTGGAGAAGATCTGCAAAGAGGAGTGGGACAAAATCCCTCCTGAGATGTGTGCAAACCTGGTGGCCAACTACAAGAAATGTCTGACCTCTGTGATTGCCAACAAGTCAAGTTTTGCAGAGGGGTCAAATACTTATTTCCCTCATTAAAATGTCAATCAATTTATAACATTTTTGACATGCGTTTTTCTGGATGTTATTGTTGTTATTCTGTCTCTCACTGTTCAAATAAACCTACCATTAAAATTATAGACTGATCATTTCTTTGCCAGTGGGCAAACGTACAAAATCAGCAGGGGATGAAATACTTTTTTCCCCCTCTGTAAATGTGATATTTCCGAGTTCTTTTTATTGTAAAATTTCTAAAAACTGTTTTTGCTTTGTCATTATGGGGTATTGTGTGTAGATTGATAAGCAAAAAAAAACATTTAAATCAATTTTAGAAAAAAGTTGTAATGTAGCAAAATGTTTAAAAAGTCAAGGAGTCTGAATACTTTACGAATGCACTGTATGTTTTATAATTTATAAACAGTTCAATGTAAACGAAAACATTTATGATGTGTAACTATTTGTCATTATGATTGCCAAGGCAAGGGATGCAAGTTCCACCGCAATTATGAGAATTATAATATCAAGAAGAGCCAACAAGAAGATTACAGTATACTATGCAAAGTGATGCATTTCATTCAATCCCAAAAATGTAGATCTTCCCTTGTATCGGTGACTGGATAGTGATATCTTTTCACAAGATCACAGTTAGGATATCAAACAGAAGGGCTTAGCTGTTGATGTGTAAATCTACAATTAAACATCTCAGTCACGCTGTGGTGTTTGATAAATCACAGAGCTAAACATGGACAAGCCCCAGCGAATCACCAAAGGGACCAGTGATCCAAGAATCTTGAGGGTTAGGGTTGCGGTTAGCATTACAGCTGTAGGGACATTGTAATACCATTATGGTTAGGGTTGCGGTTAGCATTACAGCTATACAGACATTGTGGCCATGTTCGAGACCGTCAAATCTGTAATGCATCATGGGTAAATTGTGACTGACTGATCTAAAACTAGTAATGAGTTTTTATTTATGGCGCAACGTGATTTGTAGATCAGTCAATCTGCAGTCGGCTGCACTGTCGGCTGCAATGTCAAACAAGCCCTATACCCATTACAGTCCAAGCCCTGTCCAGTAAGCTATATGGAATTGTTTTAAGAAGGTCATACCAAGGATAATTTTGTTATTTGATTTTTAATTTTAAGACCCCTTGAAGTATCACAAACATGACAAATATTTGATAAAACATTTTATTTGGCCTTACTGCTATTAGCCCATACAAATGCATTGAATAACACATTCACTACATGGAACAACACATGGTCCACCCAAAAAATCTAAAGGAAGTTTGTTCGGAAGTGTTTGTCCTATACCTGAGAGATATAAGAAAGATCATGAAACATTGTTTATTTTTTTATATTTATGTAACCCCTTATTTTTGGCACTAATCAATCTCCATATGCACTGAGTGTACAAAACATTAAGGACACCTTACTAATATTGAGTTGCACTGGCCCTTTTGCCCTCAGAACAGCCTCAATTCTTCGGGGCATGTACACTGCAAAGTGTCGAAAGCGTTCCACAGGGATGCTGGCCCATGTTGAATCCAATGCTTCCCAAAGTTGTGTGAAGTTGGCTGGATGTCCTTTGGGTTGCGGTCCATTCTTGATATACACAGGAAACTGTTGAGCGTGAAAAACCCAGCAGGGTTGCAGTTCTTGACACAAACCGGTGCGCCTGGCACCTACTACTGTAATCTGTTTAAAGGCACTTAAATCTTGTGCATTGCCCATTCACCGACATGTACGTTTTCGTGAGAGTCTCAAAGTGTTTGGACGCTACAAACAGAAGTTGGAAGATCGGCTGTACTGACTTCAGTCGAGTCCCAAGACGCTTGTGGGGGTCGTAGAGCAAAATGGAGGCTACAGACGATTTTGTGACAAGATCTATTTTCGGGATGTTCTGACAAACACTACTCCAGCTCTGTCACTTTTCACCGCAGATGCGGAAGTGCGACATCGGCGGATGCAGTGGATTGAGATGCATCCAAATGAACAAGATGGAACCAGATATCTGTAGCCTAAACTGACAGATTTTGGGGGGGATTCTGTTATGCTAATTAGATTTCCATGGGGGCGTGGACATCGACTTTAGGTGGTTAAAAAATCCTTCAGAGTATATTGACGCACCTGTGCGTAAATCTAATAAACATAATAGAAAAATCCACATCAAAATCCGGCATCTGCCTATGTCGCCTTTCGCATCTGCAATGGAAAGTGGCAGAGCTACAGCGCTGTTTGTCAGACCAAGAGACATCCCGAAAATTGGTCTTCTTACAAAAACATCTGTAACGGTTTGGCCTACTAACAATGGTGTTCTCCGTTTTGCTCTACGACCCCCACAATCCCCACGGGACTCGTCTGAAGGTAACCCATACAAATGAATGGAAGTATGGAGGTACAGTGCCTTGTATGGAGGAGTATGGAGGTACAGTGCCCAATCACAGCTGGATTGTGACACAGCCTGGAATAAAACCAGGGTCTGAAGTGATGCCTCTAGCACTGAGATGCAGTGCCTTAGACCACTGCGCCACTCGGGAGCAAAGGAACTAGCTCCACCTCCCTTCTCTAACCTCAGGTCCCAGAACATGACTTTTAAACAAGGAGAGCATGTGACTCACTTTGCTAGCTCCGCCAGCCAGTCTGTCGCGGCTGCTGTGGTGTGGGGAGTGTTACCAATACCTAATGTTGTGGGGCAGCACAGCTCCCATCCTCCTCCACAGTAATAATCTCAAGTGCTTCTACAGCAAGGAATTCCCCTCGCCAGAACAGGAAAGAAAGGCACATCACTCCAGAGAAGAAGTAGAAACTGAACTGGGGCATTACAAGAGCCAGCAGTAGACTCCACCTTTAAAATAATAGGCCAAGGGGAGTGGAAGAATATTGGAAACCAATGCATGAGCTTTTGGGCATGTCTCAATCTACTTTAAAAAAAAACTTTATTTAACTAGGCAAGTCAGTTAAGAACAAATTCTTAATTACAATGACAACCTACCCCGGATGACGCTGGGCCAATTGTGTGCTGCCCAATCACTGACGGATTGTGATAGAGCCTAAAATTGAACAAGGGTCTGTAGTGATTTCTCTAGCACTGAGATGCAGTACCTTAGACCACTGCACCACTCAGGAGTACTTGTTTCCATTCAAATATTTCTAAAGAGATATTTGTTTGTATAACCTCTCTAGTAATGATCACGATTGGCCAGATGGGAGCATTACATCTCCATTCACACATCATCATCACACACCTAAACACACCTCATTACATCACCAAATGAATCCAAGACTGCAGCAGAGTTTTGACACCCAATGTTGAAATAAATTGATGTGACTTCCCCTCTTAGCTAAAACCACAGCCTAAGGGAGTGATTTATTTTGAAGGTTTAACTTCTTTGACAAATTGAAATGGCAAGAGATCAAATGGACCAGCAAGAGCTTATCGATGCAAAAAATGATCCTTGGCACTGTCCTATGACATTTTGTTAAACAGCATAAAAGTGTGTCTGGGTATTTACAGAATGGGAGAACAAGGCTGTTCCATTAGAGCCATTACAGAGGATTTAGATGAGATGTAGCATTGGATACTGGCAGACAATGGTGAGATCCTGCTTCAACTAGCCTACTACAGCAAAACTGCACTGCACACACTATGAAATAAGACAAATAAAAGCAGGTCTTCAAAACTCAACGTTGAAAGATACATTATAAACTTTATTCAAAAAAATGTCAGGAAAAAACAGATACCTAAGCTGCAATAAATCACAAACAAATGTCAATACCATGATAGCAACTCATGGCAGCAACCGACCCAGTGGCTGCTATAATTTTTATTTATAAAAATATATATATTATACTGAACAAAAATATAAATGCAACATGTAAAGTGTTGGTCCCATGTTTCCTGAGCTGAAATAAAAGATTCCAGAAATGTTCCATACGCACAAAAAGCTTATTTCTCTCAAATGTTGTCCACAAATTTGTTTACATCCCTGTTAGTGAGCATTTCGCCTTTGCCAAGATAATCCACCTGACAGTTGTGGCATATTAAGAAGCTGATTAAACAGCACGATCATTACACAGGTGCACCTTGTGCTGGGGACAATAAAAGACCTCTCTAAAATGTGCAGTTTTGTCACGCAACACAATGCCACAGATGTCTCAAGTTTTGAGAGAGAGCGCAAATTGGCATGCTGACTGCAGGAATGTCCACCAGAGCTGTTGCCAGAGAATGTTAATTTCTCTACCATAAGCTGCCTCCAATGTTGTTTTAGAGAATTTGGCAGTACATCCAACCGGCCTCAAAACCGCAGACCACGTGTATGGCATCGTGTGGGCGAGCGGTTTGCTGATGTCAACGTTGTGAACAGAGTGCCCCATGGTGGCGGTTGTGTTATGGAATGAGCAGGCATACAGTTAGCTACAGACAACGAACACAATTGCATTTTATCAATGGCAATTTAAATGCACATAGACACTGTGACGAGATCCTGAGGCCCATTGTCGTGCCATTCATCTGCCGCCATCACCTCATGTTTTAGCATGATAATGCATGGCCCTATGTCGCAAGGATCTGCACACAATTCCTGGAAACTGAAAATGTCCCAGTTCTTCCATGGCCTGTATACTCACCAGACATGTCCCCCATTGAGCATGTTTGGGATGCTCTGGATCGACGTGTACGACAGCGTGTTCCAGTTTCCGCCAATATCCAGCAATTTAGCACAACCATTGAAGAGGGGTTTGACAACATTCCACAGGCCACAATCAACAGCCTGATCAACTCTATTGCGAAATAGATGTGTCGCTCTGCATGAGGCAACAGTGGTTACACCAGATACTGACTGGTTTTCTGATCCACACCCCTACCTTTTTTTAAAGGTATCTATGACCAACAGATGCATATCTGTATTCTCAGTCATGTGAAATCCATAGATTAGGGCCTAATGAATTTATTTCAATTGACTGATTTCCTTGTATGAATTGTAACTCAGTAAAATCTTTGAAAGCTCATAAAAGTACATTAAATGCATTTCCTGTAAAAAAAAAATATATATTGTTCAAAACAAGCTGATCAGTTACTTACTACTCTGCCCCTCAGTGACGTCTCCGTGGGGGTGCACAGACCATTGTTAGATTGTGTTGCCAGCTATTTACTATGAGGGGGAACAGCCCCAATGAAATCTCAGGATTTCATAGCATAAATGTGCGTCCATTCAGTCAGAACGTCTGGGTCTGCTCTAGTCTCCTCCTCCCAATGAGTCTCTCGTGCCAGATGGCTTATTTCCTCACGTGAGACTACAGTAGATCTGCTCTATCAGGTTCAGATGGCGCTAAAGCAAATTGTAATTAACTTGTAAATAAATAATCATACACTAGCTATATCTTTCTTATCGCAGATCTGGTAGGATATTGTTTCCCCCTGATGTTGTTTATCAGGTTCTACTGTAGGTGACAGGGCAACATGTTGTGTGGACTAAAACAGCATAAAACCGGGTGTATCACAAAGCGTGATCAAATTAATTAACTAGTTATATACTTTTTTTGAAACATTGACAAATAGTTTGGTAGATTTTTGGGTCAAATTAACCAGCTATGTACCTTTGATAAGCAGCTAGCTAGCTATAGCCGGTAGCTTGCTAGCTAGTTAGCTCCAATGCCAATTTCAAGTATTTTTAAACTCATATCTCACTAACTCGGAAGTATTAAGTTATTTCAGAATGAATGTTCACTGGCTAGCGCATCATGCTTTGTGACATTATGTTAGCTAGCTATCCCTAGTTAGATAATGTGTTATTTTATCTGTATACTTGTTGCATTCTCTCTGGGGCACTCGTTTGTTCGTGTGCTGGCTGCTCATTCTAAATGGTATAATCTAATCTGTTCAAAACTGTGGCAGCATGTGCAGCAGTGGTCATTAAATTTTTGACATGCAAAAGTTAAATAGGTGTATTTATGCTGTTGTTCAAATGCACAGATCGCTTTAAATATCTTCTCAAATAAACTACCGGTAGTTCAAAATCATATTTCTGTCATGCTGCTTTGTTGACAACGCCAACCATCTCGCTCCCCGGGTATTCAGCCAATCAGCGGCCGCCGATTGGTTGAATACCCGGGGCAACACATTCTGGCAACACGAACAACCACAACAAGATGCTGCAGAAGTTGATAGGATATATGGACTGAGCCACAAATGGAACCGTATTCCATATATAGTGCACTTCTTTTGACCAGGGCCCATAAGGCTTTTATCTTTTGAAAATATCCAGGGGGGATTTTTGTTTTACCTTTTTCATTTGAGACCAGTGGGGTTATTTCCCTTAGAAATTGCATGGTGCTAGTCAGCAGAGCAGTGATAGATGTTCATTATAATGATGTCATTTTACTCTGAATAGGGACTGCAAATCAAATGCCATTCCATTGGTTAAGTTACAGCAATCTTTTAATACCCTCCCTTATAAAACCAGTGTAGATGAAGCATGCATCCCAAATGGCACCTTAATCCTTACATAGAGCCACATGTGTCCTGGTCAAAAGTGGTGAACTACATAGGGAATAGGGTGCCATTTTGGATGCTGCCAAAGAGATTGTTCAAAGCAGACTGGCTGGTATGTGGAAGAATGCTTGCTGCAGCATTTCCTCCTGATGGATACTAGCTGGGGTTTTAAGGTGATCATATGGCTCAGGTTTTAATTATCTCTGTCTACATTCCAAATGGCACACTATTCCCTATATGGTGCGCTACTTTTGACCGGGGCCCATAGGCACGATACAGAGAAAAGGGTGCCATTTGGGACACAAACCTCTGAGTAATGCATGTCTCCATATCCCACTGCCCATAATATCACAGATCTGAATAGCATGAAGATGCCAGATTTGTTTTTTGTTATTCCAATTGAATGGTAATTATTCGATTCGATTAGTGTAAGCCAAATAAGTGTTGAGAGACTCAACAAGAAAACATAACCTGCAGAAACTTGTAAAGGTACAATGTTCTCAAAAATAGTATTGGGTTTCAGAGGGCATTCTGGCCTCCACCGTTTACATTTTAGTAATTTAGCAGACGCTCTTATCCAGAGCGACTTACAGTTAGTGAGTGCATAATATTTCTTATTTTTTTCATACTGACCCCCCGTGGGAATCGAACCCACAACCCTGGCGTTGCAAGCGCCATGCTCTACCAACTGAGCTACACAGGGCCGTTGTAATGTAAAAGACAAAGCTATTTATTCGCTGGGTTTGTTCTCCCTGCCCATATCATTCTCTGTATTTGACTCAGTTATTATACCAACTCCTAGCAGGTGCGTGTTTTATTGCCTGTGAGGTGATCGCAAAATGAGTGCCAGTGTGCAAGGTCGTCTTCCCACTGTTATGAAAATGGAAACTACATTTATCATAAACTAGATGGACTGGTATGTGTTCAATGGGGGTTAGAATAAATAAATGTATTCTCTAAAATTGGATTCAAAGGTGAGATTAGCATCAAATATCACACCAAAGGCCATAAGCACCAAAGGGAGGCTGACGTTGTTGCAGACATCACTTGCTTCTTTAGCGTTACCTGTTTTCAATTTCAGAGAGATCCAACAGTGGGAGGCAGAATGTACCTTTCACTGCGTCATTGTCTCATGGATTGCATTCAAGTGAGTGAAAAATGTTTTCTTTTATCGCTCTGGTATGTGGTACATTTTCACAACTCAGTACAAAACTCAAAACAGATCATCAAAAAGGCAGTTGTTTCAAAACTCTAAGCACATTTTCAATTGACTATGTACAACACAAAATCATAGTCACTTTTTCACCAAACTTAATCGGTGTTTCATCTAGAAATACATGTTTCACATTGCAATACATGTTCATATAAAGTAATTGCCTTTCACAATGCAATGCTCCAATTAAGTTTGATATGATTATCTTCTCTTTTGTTAAAATAAATTGTACTATTACTTAATCCGACTGCTCTTAATTGATGATCACTTAAACATTAGGTAAACCTGTAGATTTTACATGTAAACTGATTTGTCTACTACAGATTTTGAGAACTACATAATGAAAATGTTTGTCTGTAAAGTAGAAACGTACAGTTGTTTATATCACTTTTTTGCTATTTTCACAACAATGTGGTGAATTTTCAAAACTCTTAGTACAAAACTCCAAACTGGTAACGCAGTCTTACATTCAAAACCTTTCATTGTGCATTCATTTTGTTTGGAGACATCTTTCACCACACAACCATTGATCCAAAACATAAGTTTACTCTGAAATATAATGAGTACATTGGTTTAATCACCAAAACATATTGAAATCTTACATTTAGCAGACGCTCTTATCCAGAGCAATTTGGGTTAAGTGCCTTGCTTAAGGGCACATCGACAGATTTTTCACATAGTCAGCTCGGGGATTAGAACCAGGGACCTTTCGGTGACTGGCACAACGCTCTTACCCACTAAGCTATCTTCTCTATTTAGCTATTTTAACAACCAGTTAATCCAATAGCAAAGAATGTAAGATACATGTTTCAAATTTGCCCTTTGAATGTGATATGCTAGAGTACTGTAAATTACAGTACATTACACTGTTTTCACATTAGGCAACACACTTGACTACCCATTAAAATTGACTGAACATCACATTTCCATCATTTCTATCCCATGTGTGATCAAAGGTGCGATCAATGAAGACATGTATTACAATGTAATCAAAAGAAAGAATTGAAAGAAACATCATGTTTAGCAGGATCTAGTTTGCATCAAGCCTGTCTTGAGCATTTGGCCCTAGGTTCTCATCGAAATCACAGTAAACATCCTCATTGTTCATGCACCTGGGGTAAAGCCTTTTTGCATGCCAAATCCAATCCTGACACAGGTCTGGATTGAAATCATTGCATGCCTCATCCATGGCCTGAAGGAGGGTGGTACGCTCATGGGAATGGCAACGATACATCTTCCACCTGTATTGTAATCGTGTATAGTATTTTACAGTATTGTATTCTACATCATTATTGTAGTGCTGCTGTACGTGGCTCAGTTCATAATGGCACTAGCAACACCACTGGGGTCACATACCAAAATGTGAGGACTGTTGTCACTTTGGATAAAAGTGTCTGCTACGTAAATGGCATATATTACGGTATTACACTACTGTATTGGCCAATGCAATTTTAGTAAAGCAGTGTGAACCCCCCCATCAAAAAGACCCCAGCAACTTCATTTTGGATACATGATATACACTGAGTGTACAAAACATTAAGAACACCTTCCTAATATTGAGTTGCACCTCCTAAGGGATCATAGCTTTCACCTGGATTCACCTGGTCAGTCCATGTCATGGAAAGTGTTCTTAATGTTTTGTACATTCAGTGTATACTCGAATGTACTGCTATGATGATGACTATAATGATTTTACTTCACAGTACGTACATTTTTTAAAATATTGACAAGATCAGAGATGTACTGAGGGCCCAGCCTCATGAGGGGGAAGAGGCGTTGTTGTGCCCTTTTCATGACTGTGTTGGTGTGTTTGGACCATGATAGATCCTTAGAGATGTGGACACGAGGAACCTCTCGACACGCTCCACTATAGCCTTGTCGATGTGAATGGGGGCGTGCTCGGGCCCTCCGTTTCCTGTAGTCCACGATCAGCTCCTTCATCTTGCTGACGTTGATGGAGCGGTTGTACTGAGCCACGTACAGGACCACTACAGCAGGTGCAGCAAAATGGCCAATACCGTAATATACTGTAATTCAGTAATATATGCCATTTACGTAGCAGAAATGGGAATCGAACCCAAAACTCTGGTGTTGCTAGTGCAATGCTCTTATGAATAAAATAAAATCAAAATTAATTCAAAATGTATTCGTCACATGCTTCGTAAACAACAGTTGTGGACTAACAGTGACATGCTGCCTTCCCAACAATGCAGAGAGAAAGAAAATAGAGAAATAATAGAAAAGTAAAACACGTAATAATAAAAGTAATAACAGATACACAATGAGTAACGATAACTTGGCTATATTCAAAGGGTACCAGCACCGAGTCGATGTGCAGGGGTACGAGGTAGTGACAGATAGTAAACAGTAGCAGTAGCGTATGTGATGAGTCAAAAAAAGTTAGTGCAAAAAGGGTCAATGCAGATAGTTAAATAGTTAACCAAATAGCTACCTGGACTAACTTCTTGTTTTTATAAGAAACATTAATGTGTTGGAAATTCCGAATTGTTTGCATAGTCAACTTACACACAGCACTGACACACAAACTTACCCCAACAGACATGCAACCAGGGGTATTTTCACAGTCCCCAGGACCAGAACAAATTCAAGGAAACGTACAGTATTATACAGAGCCATGAGTGCATGGAACTCCCATCTTATATAGAGAACAGCAAACCTGGTTTCAAAAAACGAATAAAGCAACACCTCACGGCACAACGTCTCTTCCCCATGTGACCTACTTGTTGTGTGTATGTACAGACATGTATGTGTAACTGATAGATGCACACACACACACTATATGTTCATGTTTTTAAATGTATGTCAATTGTAAAGTATTTTGTCTGTAATGTATTTTTCATGATGTGTCGGACCCGAGTAAAACTAGCAGTCTCCATTGGCTTCGGCCAATGGGTATCCTAATAAATCAAATCAAAAAACTATTTAGCAGGCTTGGGGGTAGAAGCTGTTCAGGGTCCTGTTCGTTCCAGACCTTGGTGCATTGGTACAGCTTGCCGTGCGGTAGAAGAGAGAACAGTCTATGACTTGGGTGGCTGGAGTCTTTGAACATTTTTAGGGCCTTCCTCTGACACCGCCTGGTATAGAGATCCTGGATGGCAGGGAGCTCGGCCCCAGTGATGTACTGGGCTGTCTGCACCACCCTCAGTAGCGCCTTGCGGTCAGATGCCAAGCAGTTCCCATACCAAGCAGTGATGCAGCCAGTCAAGATACTCTCAATGGTGCAGCTGTATAACTTTTGAGGATCTGAGTGCCTCCTGAAGGGGAAGAGGCATTGTCATGCTCTTTTCACGACTGTGTTGGTGTGTTTGGACCATGACAGATTCTTAGTGATGTGGACACCGAGGAACATGAAGCTCTGGACCCTCTCCACTACAGCCCCGTCGACGTGAATGGGAGCTTGCTCGGCCCTCCGTTTCCTGTAGTCCACGATGAGCTCCTCTGTCTTGCTGACAAACAGGTGGAAGATGTATGATTGCCATCCACATGACAAAATATTTTCCCCCAGGTGCATGAACAATGAGGATATTTATTGCGATTTCGATGAGAACCTAGGGCCAAATGCTCAAGACAGGCTTGATGCAAACTAACGCCTGCTAAACATTATGTTTCTTTTATTTCTTTATTTTGATTACATTGTGAAACATGTCTTCAATGATCACACCTTTGATAACACATGGGATAGAAGTTATGGATCTTTGATGTCAAGTGTGTCAAGTGCATTGCCTAATGTGAAAACATTGTAATGTGCTGTAATTTACAGTACTTTAGCATACCACATAAAAAATGCCAAGGGGGATGAATACTTTTGCAAGGCACTGTATGTATAATGGCGCCGGAGGAGATGGTTGCCGTTTTACGGGCTCCTAACCAACTATGCTAATACAGTGGTTTGCGAAAGTATTCACCCCCCTTGGCATTTTTCCTATTTTGTTGCCTTACAACCTGGAATTAAAATGGATTTTGTGGGGGGTTGTATCAATTGATTTACACAAAATGCCTACCACTTTGAAGATGCAAAATATGTTTTGTGTGAAACAAACAATAAATAAGACAAAAAAACAGAAAACTTGAGAGTGCATAACTATTCACCTCCCCAAAGTCAATACTTTGAAGAGCCACATTTTGCAGCAATTACAGCTGCAAGTCTCTTGGGGTATGTCTCTATAAGCTCGGCACATCTAGCCACTGGGATTTTTGCCAATTTTTCAAGGCAAAACTGCTCCAGCTCCTTCAAGTTGGATGGGTCCCACTGGTGTACATCAATCTTTAAGTCATACCACAGATTCTCAATTGGATTGCATTAAATGCATTCCAAGACATTTAAATGTTTCCCCTTAAACCACTTGCTTTAGCAGTATGCTTAGGGTCATTGACCTGCTGGAAGGTGAACCTCCGTCCCATTCTCATTCTGACCAGTTTCCCAGTCCCTGTCGATGAAAAACATCCCTGCAGCATGATGCTGCCACAACCATGCTTCACTGTGGGGGTGGCGTTCTCGGGGTGATGAGAGGTGTTGGGTTTGCGGCAGATATAGCGTTTTCTTTGATGGCCAAAAGCTCAATTTTAGTCTATTCTGACCAGAATACCTTCTTCCATATGTTTGGGGAGTCTCCCACATGCCTTTTGGTGGGCGGCCCTCTCTTGGCAGGTTTATTGTGGTGCCATATTCTTTCAATTTTTTAATAATGGATTTAATGGTGCTTCGTGGGATGTTCAAAGTTTCTGATATTTTTTTATAACCCAACCCTGATCTGTACTTCTCCACAACTTTGTCCCTGACCTGTTTGGAGAGCTCCTTGGTCTTCATGGTGCCGCTTGCTTGGTGGTGCCCCTTGCTTAGTGGTGTTGCAGACTCTGGGGCCTTTCAAAACAGGTGTGTATATATACTGAGATCATGTGACAGATCATGTGACACTTAGATTGCACACAGGTGGACTTTATTTAACTAATTATGTGACTTCTGAAGGTAATTGGTTGCACCAGATCTTATTTAGGGGCTTCATAGCAAAGGGGGTGAATACATATGCACGCACCACTTTTCCGTTATCTATTTTTTTAATTTCACAAATTTGGACGATTTTGTATGTCCATTACATGAAATCCAAATAAAAATCAATTTAAATTACAGGTTGTAATGCAACAAAATAGGAGAAACGCCAAGGGGGATGAATACTTTTGCAATGCACTGTATCTTAAATGTTTTGCTATTGGATTAACTGGTTGTTAAAATAACTAAATTGAAACAAATAATATATTGTTGTGCTTTGGTGATTAAACCAATGTACTCATTATATGTCACAGTTAACTTATATTTATATTTTTGTGTAGTGAAAAATGTCTCCAAACAAAATGAATGCACAATTAAAGGTTTTTAATGTAAGACTGGCTGCGTTACAAGTGTTACCTATTTGGAGTTTTGTAATAAGTGTTTTGAAAATTCACCACATACTTGTGAAAATAGTACCATAGCAATGCATTTTTTTAAATTGTGATTCATGATTTAGAATGCTGTGCTGTGTTGCTGTGGAATAATGTAAGCCAGAGGGTAATTTTAATAACCTGAAGAAGCCATAATAATTAAAGGAGCAGTGAACATTTTCAAAAAGGTTAGTTTGTGTCTTATAATAAATAAATATGAAAGCATCTTGAGTTACGACTGTTCACTGCAGCAATGCAGCAGAATGGGTTCAGCCCCCACCCTCAGATAGAGATACTTCTTACCTGCTTGGGCAGATCAAAGCAGATCTCTGTGCATATTAGAAAATACAGGGACTCATTTTGATTGCTCAAAGTGACACAGAGATGCTCAGCTATGCATTCCCCCTGTCAGAGGCAAACAAAGACATTTCTCTCTGGGAGGAGAGAGGCTTGTGATTTCTATAACATGCCTAACCTGTGGTGACCAATCACAATAGTAGAAAACAATCCCGAGCGCTGAGGGGGAGAGAGGGAAGGGTTTATGTTGTCACTGCTGGAGGTTTTAGAATCTCCTGTTATCTCACAGATAATGTTCATGTTCACACGGACCACCACCTCATTCCTTTAAGTTGACCTATAAAGGTGCTGTGTGGAGTCATAATACACACACACAAACATACAGACATAGAGGAATGTATAGTATGGTGGAACGACAGGCTTCGCTTTACATTTTGATTTACACTGCTCCAAAAAATAAAGGGAACACTTAAACAACACAATGTAACTCCAAGTCAATCACACTTCTGTGAAATCAAACTGTCCACTTAGGAAGCAACACTGATTGACAATAAATTTCACATGCTGTTGTGCAAATGGAATAGACAACAGGTGGAAATTATAGGCAATTAGCAAGACACCCCCAATAATGGACTGGTTTTGCAGGTGGTGACCACAGACCACTTCTCAGTTCCTATGCTTCCTGGCTGATGTTTTGGTCACTTTTGAATGCTGGCGGTGCTTTCACTCTAGTGGTAGCATGAGACGGAGTATACAACCCACACAAGTGGCTCAGGTAGTGCAGCTCATCCAGGATGGCACATCAATGCGAGCTGTGGCAAGAAGGTTTGCTGTGTCTGTCAGCGTAGTGTCCAGAGCATGGAGGCGCTACCAGGAGACAGGCCAGTACATCAGGAGACGTGGAGGAGGCCGTAGGAGGGCAACAACCCAGCAGCAGGACTGCTACCTCCGCCTTTGTGCAAGGAGGAGCAGGAGGAGCACTGCCAGAGCCCTGCAAAATGACCTCCAGCAGGCCACAAATGTGCATGTGTCTGCTCAAACGGTCAGAAACAGACTCCATGAGGGTGGTATGAGGGCCCGACGTCCACAGGTGGGGGTTGTGCTTACAGCCCAACACCGTGCAGGATGTTTGGCATTTGCCAGAGAACACCAAGATTGGCAAATTTGCCACTGGCGCCCTGTGCTCTTCACAGATGAAAGCAGGTTCACACTGAGCACGTGACAGACGCGACAGAGTCTGGAGACGCCGCGGAGAACGTTCTGCTGCCTGCAACATCCTCCAGCATGACCGGTTTGGCGGTGGGTCAGTCATGGTGTGGGGTGGCATTTCTTTGGGGGGCCGCACAGCCCTCCATGTCCAGCCTGACTGCCATTAGGTACCGAGATGAGATCCTCAGACCCCTTGTGAGACCATATGCTGGTGCGGTTGGCTCTGGGTTCCTCCTAATGCAAGACAATATTAGACCTCATGTGGCTGGAGTGTGTCAGCAGTTCCTGCAAGAGGAAGGCATTTATGCTATGGACTGGCCCGCCCGTTCCCCAGACCTGAATCCAATTGAGCACATCTGGGACATCATGTCTCGCTCCATCCACCAACGCCACGTTGCACCACAGACTGTCCAGGAGTTAGCGGATGCTTTAGTCCAGGTCTGTGAGGAGATCTCTCAGGAGACCATCCGCCACCTCATCAGGAGCATGCCCAGGCGTTGTAGGGAGGTCATACAGGCACTTGGAGGCCACACACACTACTGAGCCTCATTTTGACTTGTTTTAAGGACATTACATCAAAGTTGGATCAGCCTGTAGTGTGGTTTTCCACTTTAATTTTGAGGGTGACTCCAAATCCAGACCTCCATGGGTTGATAAATTTAATTTCCATTGATAATTTTTGTGTGATTTTGTTGTCAGCACATTCAACTATGTAAAGAAAAAAGTATTTAATAAGATTATTTCATTCATTCAGATCTAGGATGTGTTATTTTAGTGTTCCCTTAATTTTTTTGAGCAGTGTAGATTTAGGCCTATCCGTTGCAAAAGTGTCAATGAGTGCTGTTTCCATGTTTGCTGTTATTGTATGAAGTGGAATGTTCTCTCCTGTCTTTTCATTGACAGACATAGACAAACCCCCCAAAATCATATATACTATTGCACGATGTGCATTCTCATATTTAATGAAAAATATAACATTTAGGGTGAGGGTCCACTTCAACTCACTGCATAATATGCATATAAAACTGTCAACGGTTTAGAAAAAAAAAAACACATAGAAAATTAAAGCTGTAAAATAGTTGTTTTTAATTATTGAAGAAGATCGGCAATAGGACAGGAAACAGTTGTGCCTGGCTAAAAGAAGACATATTGTGTTCCATTATTCGTCATGGTTCGTGCACCTGAGAGCGGAACAATGTCAGACTCATCGGTCCAAACAAAAGATGCCTTCATTCAAGAACACATCTTAGGGAGATGACAGCTGCAATATTGGCCTCTATGTATGCAGGTAGGTGACATACTAGGTTAGAGGAAATAGCCCTTTCAGTCTGTCCACTGCTATTTTGGAAAGATAACGTAAGATTAGTGTACTTTGGAAGAATACTATGAAGCCTAGAGAGTATTAATGCTGGGCTCACATGTGCAATCTGTTGAAGGGATAAATCAAGGAAAGTTCCAAGACTGTGTCCCAAATGGCACCCTATTCCCTTTATAGTATACTACTTTTGACCAGGGCCGATATGGCTCTGGTCAAAAGTAGTGCACTATATAGGAAATAGCAGGGTTCCAATTGGGACACAAATAAGACTCTATATTCTCTGATATCAGTCATGATCTGACTGACACTGGCCACTGCTGCTCGGCCATGGAAACCCATTTCATGAAGCTCCCGACGAACAGTTATTGTGCTGACGTTGCTTCCAGAGGCAGTTTGGAACTCGGTAGTGAGTGTTGCAACCCAGGACATACGATTTTTACGCGCTGCGCTCTTCAGCACTCGGCGGGCCCGTTCTGTGAGCTTGTGTGGCCTACCACTTCGCGGCTGAGCCGTTGTTGCTCCTAGATGTTTCCACTTCACAGTAACAACGCTTACAGTTGACCGGGCAGCTCTAGCAGGGCAGAAATGTGTTGTTGGAAAGGCGGCATCCTATGACGATGCTGTCACTGAGCTTGTCATTAAGGCCATTCTACTGCCAATGTTTGTCTATAGAGATTGCATGGCTGTGGGCTCAATTTTATACACCTATCAGCAACGGGTGTGGCCGAATCCACTAATTTGAAGGGGTGTCCACATACATTTGTATATACAGTGTAGCTTGGAGCTTTCAGATTTATTTTTTATTAAAGGGGCAATCTGCAGTTGAAACAAAAACAAAGTGTACTGCCTACCATAGTTTCAGTAAAAAACATGAGGGATGGGGCTGGAGAAATGTAACAACTCTCAAATGTTTATTTAACCTTTATTTTGACAGGGAGTCAAAGCTGATACCAAGGTCTCTTTTTCAGATGAGCCCTGTATAACACAACAATACAGATCGAAATAAAATACACAGATCAAACTACACATCCATACACACATATAGTCAATAATACACAAAAAGCAAAACACAATCAATCATAAAAAACAAACACATTCTTCTTCAGTTAAAAGGTCCCCTAATAGCCGTCTGAATTGCCCTAGAGCAGGGGTAGGCAACCCCGTTTCTGGAGTGCTGCAGGTACTACAGGATTTTGTTCCAACTAGGCATCACACCTGACCAACTGAGCTAATTAATCAGTTCAGTCATTGCCTGAATTCAACACAACTGGTCTTCCAGGTCGCTTAAATCAAAAACATGAGGCGCCTGCAGCACTCCAGGACCAGGGTTGTCTACACCTGCCCTAGAGGCACCCATTACTCCTATTTTAGACTGCTTTGGAGATCATTCCACACATAAGGTGCAGAAAAACTAAAAGCAGATCTACCCATCTCAGTGGAGATTGAAGGGATCTCAAGAGTTAGCCAACCCTGTGATTGGGTCTGGTGACTCATATGTCTGTAATTTAACAATGAAGTAAGGTATGGCAGAAGATTGCACATTTGTTCATTTTTTAAATGTTTTAGTCATTTAGCAGATGCTCTTATCCAGAGCGACTTACAGTAGTGAGTGCATACATTTCATACTTTTATTCGTACAAGAGGGCATTATAAACAAAAAGAGAGCAGTGCAAAAAGAGAGCAGTGCATTGATCTATGAGACTTAAGATATATATATATATATATATATATATATATATATATATATATATATACTGCTAAAAAAAATTAAGGGAACACTAAAATAACACATCCTAGATCTGAATGAATGAAATAATCTTATTATTATTATTATTATTATTGTGCTGACAACAAAATCACACAAAAATTATCAATGGAAATCAAATGTATCAACCCATGGAGGTCTGGATATGGAGTCACCCTAAAAATTAAAGTGGAAAACCACACTACAAGCTGATCCAACTTTGATGTAATGTCCTTAAAACAAGTCAAAATGAGGCTCAGTAGTGTGTGTGGCCTCCAGGTGCCTGTATGACCTCCCTACAACGCCTGGGCATGCTCCTGATGAGGTGGCGGATGGTCTCCTGAGGGATCTCCTCCCAGACCTGGACTAAAGCATCCGCCAACTCCTGGACAGTCTGTGGTGCAACGTGGCGTTGGTGGATGGAGCGAGACATGATGTCCCAGATGTGCTCAATTGGATTCAGGTCTGGGGAACGGGCGGGCCAGTCCATAGCATAAATGCCTTCCTCTTGCAGGAACTGCTGACACACTCCAGCCACATGAGGTCTAATATTGTCTTGCATTAGGAGGAACCCAGAGCCAACCGCACCAGCATATGGTCTCACAAGGGGTCTGAGGATCTCATCTCGGTACCTAATGGCAGTCAGGCTGGACATGGAGGGCTGTGCGGCCCCCCAAAGAAATGCCACCCCACACCATGACTGACCCACCGCCAAACCGGTCATGCTGGAGGATGTTGCAGGCAGCAGAACGTTCTCCACGGCATCTCCAGACTCTGTCACGTCTGTCACGTGCTCAGTGTGAACCTGCTTTCATCTGTGAAGAGCACAGGGCGCCAGTGGCGAATTTGCCAATCTTGGTGTTCTCTGGCAAATGCCAAACATCCTGCACGGTGTTGGGCTGTAAGGACAACCCCCACCTGTGGACGTCGGGCCCTCATACAACCCTCATGGAGTCTGTTTCTGACCATTTGAGCAGACACAAGCACATTTGTGGCCTGCTGGAGGTCATTTTGCAGGGCTCTGGCAGTGCTCCTCATGCTCCTCCTTGCACAAAGGCGGAGGTAGCAGTCCTGCTGCTGGGTTGTTGCCCTCCTACGGCCTCCTCCACATCTCCTGATGTACTGACCTGTCTCCTGGTAGCGCCTCCATGCTCTGGACACTACGCTGACAGACACAGCAAACCTTCTTGCCACAGCTCGCATTGATGTGCCATCCTGGATGAGCTGCACTACCTGAGCCACTTGTGTGGGTTGTAGACTCCGTCTCATGCTACCACTAGAGTGAAAGCACCGCCAGCATTCAAAAGTGACCAAAACATCAGCCAGGAAGCATAGGAACTGAGAAGTGGTCTGTGGTCACCACCTGCAAAACCAGTCCATTATTGGGGGTGTCTTGCTAATTGCCTATAATTTCCACATGTTGTCTATTCCATTTGCACAACAGCATGTGAAATGTATTGTCAATCAGTGTTGCTTCCTAAGTGGACAGTTTGATTTCACAGAAGTGTGATTGACTTGGAGTTACATTGTGTTGTTTAAGTGTTCCCTTTATTTTTTGGAGCAGTGTAAATCAAAATGTAAAGCGAAGCCTGTCGTTCCACCATACTATACATTCCTCTATATCTGTATGTTTGTGTGTGTGTATTATGACTCCACACAGCACCTTTATAGGTCAACTTAAAGGAATGAGGTGGTGGTCCGTGTGAACCGTGTATATAGACAGAGCTATGGAAGCAAGGACTGATATCAAAATTATAGTTTTAACCATGTTTTGAGACTTTGTAAACAAACATTGGAGTAAAACAAACTTATTTGGGTTCTGATGGGGTACACCAGTTGAACTAAGCTGATGAGGCATTTATAAGCATTTATAAGTCATATTCTTCAACAATCAATGGATACATACTGTATCAATAATTTATAAGTAAAACAATGTATGTATCAACTGCAGATTGCCCCTTTAAAGGGAAATTTCACCCTGGGGGAATCTGGGCTTGTTTTCATCATGTCTGAGGCATTTCTAAGACAGTGAGATGTGTTCCACACATAATTGCCCAGGAGGAAGGCAGGTCAGGGCTTCCCGTGCTGAATGATACACCCTATGACGGCTTCTGGTGTATTTTGACCAATCAGATCAGTTCTGAAAAAGATCTGATGTGATTAAGACCAATTAGTGGAAAAAATATCAGAATTGGGCTGCCTGTGTTGCTCAGCATAAGACCATGTAGAACAGGGGTCTCCAACCAGACTAAAGGCTGGTTTATACTATTGGTGTGTTCGTAAATGTAATCTGGAGTGCCAGAGTGTGCTCTGGGCGTTCGTAAACTCAAAGCATTTCGCTCTCGGAGCACACACTGGACGCTCTGGCCAAAAAAGTAGGGTTGATCCAAGCGTTCTGACCTAACAACAGTAGTCAGGCACCCAAGCTAACTGGCTAACGTTGACTAGCTTGCTAGCTACTTCCAGACACAAATGAGAGAACAGCTCACTCTGACCATTTTACTCGCCCTAGCAGAGCTGGTTAGGCTGTTTTTATGTTATCCAGAGCCTTGGTGACTGCAACTGTGCTGCTGGCAACAATTTAGCCAACGTTTTTTGCCATATTCAACGGGTGTTGAGCGTTCGTAAATTCATCAGTTATACTCAGACGAGAGTGCTCTGAAATCGGAGTAGATAGCCAGAGCAAATTTACCAGCTACGTCTATCGACAGTTGTCGCAGTGACATCATAATCATTCTATTGAAATAGTTACTTGGATAGTGGAGTCTTTTGGACTGTTTAGACATGTAGCTAGCTAGCTAAACAATGAACCATAATCCCAACTCATAACGTTACTACCCTGCATGAATCTGCAGGTAGCTAACTAACCAGGTTCAATGTTAGCTAGCTAACATTAGGCTATAACTAGCAATGGAAATGGCTCTAAGATTCTAATAATATTACTACACAGAACATACACATAACATTAGCTAGCTAGCCAGCCAGCTAATGTTAGCTAGCTAGCTAACAGTACACTTTAAACTTGAAATGAAAACGACTTTCTGACAAAATTAGAAACGTGTAATATCTGAAAATGTAGCTAGCTAGACTCTCTTACCCGTATACATGGATGGACGCTTCTCCTTCTCTGTCACGGATGCCATGGTTGCCCTTAGTTTGAAGATGTAATCCAGAGCCTTCTGTGTTCTCTTTTCGACTCAGTCTGCATATTTGCAATCAAAAGCCAGAATTTCCTCCATCTCCTTAGCTATCATACTCTAACTCTACTGATTTCAAAACTCGGTCCTCCAGAAAGTGGAGAGCAAAACTTATGCAGTTCTACCATGTGATATCTTTCAAAGAAAGCTCAGTTGGAAAGGATATTATAGACAGAAGCGTTCTACATGGCAGACCAATCCGAACTCATCTCTCGGCATGTCCAGCCCACTCATTATCTCAGCCAACCATGACTAGCGGGAAGGTTGCTGTCTTTTTCCATGGCTAAACCAACTAGGCTCGTAATTTAACAATTTTATTCGTATTTACAGATGGCATACAAGTTTGTTATTAAGGCACATGAAAGTTCACATGTTCCAGAAGGCATTTCTGCCAAAAAACGCATTTTGATTTTTAAAAAAAGCTTACGTTCAAATGGCACTCCTGTGAAGTAGTGACACACGACATACACCTAGTTTCCTGAAACGAGTCACATATGTTTTGTATGTTTGTCCTTGTTCGATAGAGCCATTGGACGTCTTTCAGCGATGTTCCAATCGGTGGATTCATTGCTAAATATACAAGCAGACATCTTCTTTCCAGTTTCTGAAATATTACAACTTGTGTTGGGTGGTGCTTCATGCTCTGGCCCTGTCCCTCCCCAAGGCGGGCTTTTTAAAAAAAGGAAGCAGACGCTAACAACAATCCTTTGGGCAAAACTGAAAGAACTGATCAGACGCAATGGCTTCAAGTGATTCCTCTAATCAACACGAATTCAACGATGGAGCATCTATTAGCTACATGGCGACATTCAACCATACATGTTTCAACCGGAATATAGCAAAGAGGATTTGAAACAAACAGTTGGATTTAGCTAACGTTAGAAGCTCAGCTACAGCCGATGCCAGCACCAAGAGGGCAGTTGACAAATATTGTGCCTAGCTAAGTAAGATATTTTTCCTGCAAGCCACCTAGCTAGCTATCTAACTTTAGTTTATCTACTGAAACCCATATTCTGTATTTCTAGCTAACATACTACTGTGTTACAGTGGGGGAAATCAAATGATTTTTCTGTTTGATAACTTAGCTAGCTAGGTAGCCAACAACTACCAGTAGCCATCTATAACTAAAAATAGAAGAGGTTTTACAATCGGAGAAAGCTACAATGTTACAACCAGCCACCTAAAGTTAGGTTTACCAGCAAACATTAGCACATGACTGGAGTTAGGTAGCCTGGCGCCTGCTAACTGGTTATGCGCCGTGCTTCACATTTTGTAACTTGTTAGCAAACATGTGTAACATCAGCAACTGTAAATAATTGTACTAGCTAGCTATTTAACATAATTGATGAGGGTTGACATTGGTTATGATTATGACCATGGATGCATTTCAATCTCACAAAAGTATAGGCATGATGCAAGATAGGATTCCAAACAGATGTAAATAACAAGTATTGCATATCCAGCAAGCTAGCTAGCTAGCTAAGTTTACTAACAAACAGTGAGGAGAAACAATAACACAACAATTTACTGTTGTAAATCTGTTTACCTAAGCATACCTGATAGACATGGCTGTTGGTAGATACTGTCCTACCTACCTAGGCTCATTTGTATAGTCTGGTCACTGTGCAAAGGTTGAAGGTTATGCCATATTTCTGTCTATTAGGCTAGATATTGTTGTAAATGTAATCTCTGTGCCTGTGCACATGTATGCATGTTCAACTAGTCTACCCTAATGTTGATGTCACTGTATGCTGGCACGGTTCAACTGTTGTTCAAACTGTACAATAGAGTATAATTCGTTTAGTTTTTTGTCTTACCGACAATACCGTGTGGTGCCTGGACATCTTCCTGGAGCAGATTCTAGATACAGAAACAGAATTCCTTTGCCTGCATGTATCATTGTAGCAGAACTGTAGCCCTCTCGAGGGATTAGACATTATGCTGGATTTCAAGCAGATGACTCGTGAATAGTAGTTTGATCATGACAACACTCCTCCCACAGCATTACAAGTATTCCCTGAACTTACTGTATGTTTCTTTGGACTGGCTGGTGTAGCACAGGGAATTTTCCACCAACCTTAGCCATGCCGTCTTCATCCTCGATTCGGGGAAACAGGAGTCTCATAAAATGTCCGTGTCCAGTTGCAGGGGGTCAGTTTGAATTTAGAAAATGCTCTGTTATTAAAATAAATAAAGTAATCCAACAATATGTGCGCCGCCATCATGTCTATTCAAGTCTTCTCACTTGATCGAGACAGGTCTCTGTCATCATGATATGCAGCACTTTGGGGTGGACACCCACCTTTCTCGATCAATGAGAGAAGACTTGAAGTAGACAAGATGTTGGCAAAAATCTTTAGGTAAATCACATTATCGGGTGTAACAATCTGTAGCTACAGTTCTCTGCACTTGTGTGTCTCTACACCTGAGACACACTCGGACACACTGAACTGTACTACACTGTTCATACACATTTATTTGTATGTTACTTTTATCATATAACATTCCTGTTGAATACCCAATTTTCTTGAGTTGGCATGAAATAGTGTATACTCCCCTATATTTTAGAATAAACAAATAAACAAACATTCTTTGAATATCTGAATGTCTAGCATCTGTTTGATGCTATAGAGCCCTGTACAGCTTATATAAATGTCTTCTGTGAATCCGTAAGTCAAGACGAATTTCAAAGATATATGTAAAATACCCATATTTATTTTATGGCGATTCTACATCTGGGAACTCCAACCCTAATCTAGCACACCTGATTCAAAAAATTAGCTGGTTGATAAACTGAAACAGGTTAGTTACAACTGGGGTGGGAGCGAAAACCTACAGGAGGGTAGCTCTACAGGAACAGGGTTAGAGACTCCTGTTCTACATCAAATCAAATCAAATTTTATTTGTCACACACACGTGTTTAGCAGATGTTATTGCGGATTCCATGCCACGGTTGCCCATAGTTTGAAGATGTAATCCGGAGACAGGTGTTTTCGCCATCTCTTTAGCAATCATACTCTAATTCCAATGAATTCAAAACTCGATCCTCCAGAAAGTGGAGAGCAACACTTATGCAGCACCACTACACAATATATATATATATTTTTTTAAAGCAGCATTCGACAGGATTACCAACACAGACTGACAGAAGCCTTCTATATGGCAGACCAATCCGAACTCCGCTCTCGGCATGTCCAGCCCACTCATTATCTCAGCCAATCATGGCTAGTGGGAAGGTTGCTGTCTTTTTCTGTGGCTTAACCAACAAGGCTCGTATTTTATTTTTTTTATTCGCATTTACAGATGGAATACAAGTTCGTTATTAAGGCACATGAAAGTTCACATGTTCCAGAAGGCATTTCTGACAAAAAGCGCATATTGATAAAAAAATAAAAAATCAAATGGCTCTCCTGTGAAGTCGTGACTTGCGATATACACCTAGTTTCCTGAAACGGGTCACCTATGTGAGAATGCTGTTCATTGACTACAGCTCAGCGTTCAACACCATAGTGCCCACAAAGCTCATCAATAAGCTAAGGACCCTGGGACTAAACACCTCCCTCTGCAACTGGATCCTGGACTTCCTGACGGGCCGCCCCCAGGTGGTAAGGGTAGGCAAAACACATCTGCCATGCTGATCCTCAACACTGTTCCCCTCAGGGGTGCGTGCTTAGTCCCCTCCCTGTTCACCCACGACTGCGTGGCCAAGGATGACTCCAACACCAACACCATCATCCAGGCTCTGCTGTATCCGGCCGCAACCGGGAGACCAATGGGGCGGCGCACAATTGGCCCAGCGTCATCCAGGGTAGGGGAGGGAATGGCCGGCAGGGAGGTAGCTCAGTTGGTAGAGCATGGCGTTTGCAACGCCAGGGTTGTGGGTTCGATTCCCATGGGGTATGAAAATTAAAAAGAATAATGTATGCACTAACTGTAAGTCGCTCTGGATAAGAGCGTCTGCTAAATGACGTAAATGTAAATGTAATTACGTTTGCTGACGACACAGCAGTGGTAAGCCTGATCACCGACAACAATGAGACAGCCTATAGGGAGGAGGTCAGAGACCCGGCAGTGTGGTGCCTGGCCAATAACCTCCTGCTCAATGTGAGCAAGACAAAGGAGATGATCGTGGACTACAGGAATAGGAGGGCCGAACAGTCCCCCATTAACATCGACGGGGCTGTAGTGGAGCGGGTCAATAGTTTCAAGTTCCTTGGTGTCCACATCACCAACAAACTATAGTGGTCCAAACACACCAAGACAGTTGTCAAGAGGGCACGACAACACCAGAATGTTATTTATATGGGGGATAGAATCCTCCCAGCTCTGCAGATTTAGCTGCGAAGTGACAGAATCATTAGATCATTTGTTTTGGTACTGTCCATTTGTAGCTTGTTTTTGAACACAAGTCCAGGAATGGCTAAAGGATTGCAATATTAACCTGGAGCTAACCCTGCAGATAGCACTACTGGGTGATCTGAAAAGTCATAGTCAATCGATCAATAATATAATAATACTTTTAGCAAAAAAAAATATTTTCAATTTACAATATGTAGAAACAATGAGAGTAGAAGGGTTCAGAACTTTTGTAAAACATCACAGTACAGTTGAAAAATATATGGCAAATAGAAATCCAATATGGATGGTGTTGAGAGATAGATGGGTGGTGTTGAATGGAGTTGAAGGATGGGACTAATAACAACTAGATAACTAATGTAAAGCATACTGTGTCCATAATAAGTATATAGGTTATAGGTTTACATTTTAGTCATTTAGCAGACGCTCTTATCCAGAGCGACTTACAGTTAGTGAGTGCATACATTATTATTATTATTTATTTTTTAATACTGGCCCCCCGTGGGAATCAAACCCACAACCCTGGCATTGCAAAACCATGCTCTACCAACTGAGCTACATCCCTGCCGGCCATTCCCTCCACTACCCTGGACGACGCTGGGCCAATTGTGCGCAGCCCCATGGGTCTCCTGGTCGCGGCCGGCTACGACAGAGCTAGCACTGCGATGCAGTGCCTTAGACCACTGCGCCACTCGGGAGTACGAGCTTTCGTGAAACAGCACAGTTAGAAAGATATGGCATATAGAAGCAAACCGGATGGACATCATAAAAATGATCAGAGAGGTTGAGGGTAGAGGAAGTTCATGAGTAGAAACAAATATAATAGAATTATTATAAAATTGACTATATCCATAAAATGTATATAGTATGTATAAGCTGGAAGTAGAGGCCTAAGCATTGTTGTTCACTAGTTTACTCCAATTAAGGAAGGGGTGGTGGGGTTGGAAAGTAATAATGTCACAAGCCGGGCTAGAACTCCGGTCTCAGATGTGTAGAGCTGGGGGTACTACCCCTTAGCCACAGAGGAGATGTTGTAGGACCCAAATGAAACACCCAAGGCAATACTCCAGGCAAGTAGATTTAATGTTCCAAAACAGGAGGCAAAACAAAACAACTCCACGAGGGGAGAAAAACAAACTAAAGATAACTTCGAACAACTTACTAGGACTGACACGGTGGGACAAAGCAGGAGACACATAGTCAGGACGCAATAACCAAGTGAGAAACAAGGGGAAAACACACAGCTAAAATACTAAAGGGAAAACAAGGCACAGGTGACCTGGATCAAACTAATGAGGACACATGAGGAAGAACAAAGGCAGAGGGGAACACAGCTGACCTCTAGAGGCCAGGAGACAAACAGGAGAAGCAGGAAGCTGACAGGACCCCCTCCTCTAGGAACGACTCCTGACGTTCCTTCCAGAACACCCTGGCCTCAGGGTGCGAAAATCTCGGACCAACCCTGGATCCAGGATGTCCCTGGCTGGAACCCAGGAGCGCTCCTCTGGCCCGTAGCCCTCCCAGTCCACCAGATACTGCAGAGAGTTCTGGACCCTCCGGGAGTCCAGTATCCGGCGGACTGTGTAGGCTGGCTGGCCGTCAATAATCCTGGGAGGTGGCGGGGGTCTGCGTGGGGGGGCAAAGGGAGAAGACAAGACAGGTTTAATAAGTGAAACATGGAAAGTGGGGTTAATACGAAGGGAGCGAGGGAGAACCAAACGATAAGACACAGGGTTAACCTTTCTAGCAATGCGGAAAGGGCCGATGTATCTCTGGGAAAGCTTCTTGGATTCGACCCGGAGGGGCAGGTTCTTAGTGGCCAACCAAACTCTCTGACCAGCTCGGAAACTAGGGGCCGTCCGGCGGTGGCGATTAGCCTGACTTTGGTATCTCTGGGAGGTCCGAAGGAGGGCACGCCTGGCCTTCTTCCAGGTCCGCCTACAGCGTTGGACAAAGCGCTGGGCCGAGGGAACACCAACCTGCGCCTCCTCCTCTGGAAATAATGGAGGGTTGTAACCGAACTGGCATTCGAATGGGGACAATCCGGTGGCTGAGGACTGGAGGGTGTTGTGGGCATATTCAGCCCAAATGATATAGGTGGCCCAAGACGTGGGATTACTGGCCGCCATACACCGCAGGGTGGTCTCCAGATCCTGATTAATCCGTTCCGTTTGGCCATTAGACTCTGGATGGAACCCCGACGATAGGCTGGCTGTGGCCCCAACAAGCCTGCAGAAGGCCCCCCAAAACCGGGACGAGAATTGGGGACCTCGGTCAGAGACCACGTCCAGGGGAATACCAAATATCCGGAAGACATGGTTCATGAGGAGCTCAGCAGTCTCCTTAGCCGAGGGCAGCTTGGGCAGGGGAATAAACCGGGCAGCCTTAGAGAACCGGTCTACCACCACTAGGATGACGGTGTTGCCCTGGGATAGAGGAAGTCCCGTAACAAAGTCCAGAGAAAGGTGTGACCATGGCCTTCGAGGAACAGGTAAGGGATGGAGCAGTCCCTGGGGTCGCTGGCGTGTCGACTTTCCCTGGTTGCACACAGGGCAGGCCTCAACATAGACCTGCACGTCCTTCTTGATGGACGGCCACCAAAACCGCCGTCGGAGGAACTCCAGTGTGCGAGCACTGCCTGGATGGCATGTCAAGGGCGACTCATGACCCCACTGCAAGACGCGGGCCCGAACAGAGAGAGGAACGTACAGGCGACCGGCAGGACCACCGCCTGGATCGGGCTCCTGGACAAGAGCTTCTCGTACCCCTCTTTCTAGTTCCCACTGAAGAGGTGCGACGATCCTAGACCTCGGAATAATCGATGCCAAGGGCTTCTCTTGTACCTCGGGAGAATAGACTCGAGACAGAGCATCCGGCTTGACGTTCTTGGTGCCAGGTCGGTAAGTCAGGAGGAACTGGAATCGATTAAAGAAAAGAGACCATCGTGCTTGCCGAGGGTTCATCCGCTTAGCCTGTTGGAGATATTCCAGGTTCTTGTGGTCTGTGAGAACCTGGAAAGGGTGCTGAGCCCCCTCAAGCCAATGGCGCCACTCCTCCAAGGCCAGTTTTACCGCAAGCAACTCTAGATCCCCCACGTGGTAGTTGCGCTCGGCCTCAGACAGGCGGCGAGACATGAAGGCACAAGGGTGTAATCTCCCATCCGCACCCCTCTGTGACAGGACGGCTCCTACCCCCACTTCTGAGTCGTCCACCTCCACCACGAAAGGTCTTTCTGGGTCAGGGGTCACCAGAATCGGAGCAGAAGTGAAGCGGCGCTTGAGATCCTCGAAGGCCCCTGCTGCTTCCGGACCCCAGTGAATCTTGGTCCCTCCTCCCTTGGTAAGCGTCGTCAAGGGGGCTACCACCGAGCTGAAATTCTTGATGAACTTCCGATAGAAGTTAGAAAAGCCAATGAACCGTTGAACCTCCTTGACCGTGGCAGGTGTGGGCCAATCGTGGACCGCCTTGACCTTCTTGGGATCCATCTCTAGGTGCCCGGGAGTGACAATAAACCCGAGAAATTGAGTCTGAGAAACATGAAATTCACACTTCTCAGGCTTAACGTAGAGGTGATTGTCAAGGAGCCTCTGGAGAACCCGGCTAACATGCCCCTCATGCTCCTTCAGTGACCTCGAGAAGATGAGGATATCGTCCAGGTACACGAAGACGAACAGATTAAGCATATCCCGGAGAACATCATTAATCAGGGCTTGGAATACTGCGGGGGCATTGGTGAGCCCGAACGGCATCACCCGATATTCATAGTGCCCCGTGGGCGTGTTGAACGCCGTCTTCCATTCGTCTCCTGGCCGGATCCGCACGAGATGGTAAGCATTGCGGAGATCCAGCTTAGTAAAAATGGAAGCCCCTTGAAGCAGCTCAAAAGCAGTGGCCATGAGAGGAAGGGGGTATCGATTCCGAACCGTGATCTTGTTGAGTCCCCGGTAATCAATACAAGGCCTAAGACCCCCGTCTTTCTTTTCAACAAAAAAGAAGCCCGCCCCAGCCGGGGAAGTAGAGGCATAGATGAGGCCGGCTGCCAAGGACTCCTTAATGTAGGTGTCCATAGCTGCGTGCTCGGGGGAGGACAAGGAAAAGATCCGACCTCTAGGAGGGCAGCACCCAGGGAGTAGATCAATGGCACAGTCATACGTGCGATGAGGCGGTAAGGCAGTAGCCCGGGCCTTGCTGAACACTGCCTTGAACCGATGGTAAACACTGGGGACTCGGGAGACGTCAACAGACTCTTGAAACTGGGTACTAGGGGCTGAGGGACTCTGAAGCATGCAGGTGAGTTGGCAAGTGGGACCCCAGCTTAGAATGGTGCCAGTAGGCCAGTCGATCTGGGGATTATGTCTGCATAGCCAAGGGTGACCCAGGATAATAGGATACTCGGGAGAGTCAATGAGATAGAAGGTCTCCTCCTGCTGGTGTTGAGAGATGGTAAGTCGCAGGGACTGAGTCGCCTCAGTAACCTTTCCTGGTTCCAGAGGTCTGCCATCTAAGGCTGTAACTGCCTGGGGTTGAGGAAGTAGTTGGGTAGGGATCTTAAGTTCCTTAGCCAAGGTTACATCCATAAAATCACCTGCGGCACCGGAATCGATCATAGCCTGGACCCGATGCTGGTGGCCCTCCCAGGACAGAGTGGCTGGAATAGCTAGGACCGCGTTAGTAGGAGGAGCTCTAATTTTCCCCATCACAACCCTCCTGTAGCTGGGCGGGGACAGGCGTTTCCCGAAAGCTCGGGGCAAGTGGAGCGGAAATGGCCGGCAACCCCGCAGTAGAGGCACCGACGCTCCCTCATGCGACGTTCCCTTTCGTTGGGAGAAAGCCTGGAACGGCCTAACTGCATGCTCTCCGGGGAATCCTGGGGCAGTTCAGGAGCCGGGGCAGCTCTGAATGACGGAGTCCAAACAGGAGAAACAGAGCTGCTCAGAGGAACTTGGGACTGAGACACCTGACGGCGAGCCGTTCTCCGCTCTCTTAGACGATTGTCCAGGCGGATGGCCAAGGCTATGAGGGACTCGAGATCTCCAGCTGGTTCTCGGGTGGCTAACTCATCTTGAAGGGGCTCAGATAACCCTCCCTGAAAGCAGACCCTCAGCGCTTCATCATTCCATCCGCTCCTTGCTGCTATGGTCCGGAAATCAATGGCAAAATCTGCCGTGCTTCGGGGGCCCTGACGGAGAGACAGTAGGCGCTTGGAAGCCTCCCGCCCACTGACAGGATGATCGAACACCCGCTTGAACTCTTCTACAAATGCAGCGTGGGAGTCACAACAGGCCTCCTGGGACTGCCACACCGCAGAAGCCCAGGCGAGCGCCTTTTCTGAAAGAAGGGTAATGATGTAGGCAATCTTGGAACGGTCTGTGGGAAAACTTGAGGGTTGGAGCTCGAAGGTGAGGGAGCATTGGGTGAGGAAACCCTGGCAAGAGCTTGGATCCCCAGAAAAGGGCTTGGGAGGTGGTAGTCGGGGCTCCGCCAACCGAGAAGGCCTGTCGTCACTGGGGGGTGACCTGGGGGAAGGGAGAGGACCAGGGAGGCGTTCAAAGAGCTGGCGAAGGGCACTCATCATTTCGGCCAAGAGTTGAGAATGACTAGCCATCAGCTCCTCTTGTCGGCTGAGAACGGCTTCATGGCGCTGGAAAGAAGCCTCATGTCGAGTGATCACCGCCAACAGGTCCTGGGAACTGAGTGTTTCTGGGTCCATGAGTGACTTGGTTATTCTGTCACAAGCCGGGCTAGAACTCCGGTCTCAGATGTGTAGAGCTGGGGGTACTACCCCTTAGCCACAGAGGAGATGTTGTAGGACCCAAATGAAACACCCAAGGCAATACTCCAGGCAAGTAGATTTAATGTTCCAAAACAGGAGGCAAAACAAAACAACTCCACGAGGGGAGAAAAACAAACTAAAGATAACTTCGAACAACTTACTAGGACTGACACGGTGGGACAAAGCAGGAGACACATAGTCAGGACGCAATAACCAAGTGAGAAACAAGGGGAAAACACACAGCTAAAATACTAAAGGGAAAACAAGGCACAGGTGACCTGGATCAAACTAATGAGGACACATGAGGAAGAACAAAGGCAGAGGGGAACACAGCTGACCTCTAGAGGCCAGGAGACAAACAGGAGAAGCAGGAAGCTGACAAATAAAGGGAAATATATTTTTTTAAAGGATATGTATATGTATGTATTTATATGTATATATAAATATATATTCGTGAGAAAAAAACATATGGGGGATTGGAATTGATGCAGACAATTATATTGATGGAAGTGACAATCTATCTGCAAAATTAAAGCTGATCTACTCCCTAAAAAAGAAGATCTACCCTCCAGTCCCTCGACTTCTTGGCGCTGACAGAAACATGGATTACCACAGAAAACACTGCTACTCGTACTGCTCTCTCCTCATCTGACCATGTGTTCTCGCATACCCCGAGAGCATCTGGTCTCTCTTTTTCCCCTGACCCATCTGTCTATCTCCTCATTTGAATTCCATGCTGTCACAGTCACTAGCCCATTCAAGCTTAACATCCTTGTCATTTATCGCCCTCCAGGTTCCCTTGGAGAGTTCATCAATGAGCTTGACGCCTTGATAAGTTCCTTTCCTGAGGATGGCTCACCCCTCACAGTTCTGGGTGACTTCAACCTCCCTACGTCTACCTTTGACTCATTTCTCTCTGCCTCCTTCTTTCCACTCCTCTCCTCTTTTGACCTCACCCTCTCACCATCGCCCCCTACTCACAAGGCAGGCAATACGCTTGACCTCATCTTTACTAGATGCTGTTTTTCTACTAATCTCACTGCAACTCCCCTCCAAGTCTCCGACCACTGCTTTGTATCCTTTTCTCTCTCGCTCTCCTCCAACACTACTCACTCTGCCCCTACTCAGATGGTAATGCGCCGTCGCAACCTTCGCTCTCTCTCTCCCGCTACTCTCTCCTCTTCCATCCTATCATCTCTTCCCTCTGCTCAATCCTTCTCCCTCCAATCTCCTGATTCTGACTCCTCAACCCTCCTCTCCTCCCTTTCTGCATCCTTTGACACTCTATGTCCCCTATCCTCCCGGCCGGCTCGGTCCTCCCCTCCTGCTCCGTGGCTTGACGACTCATTGCGAGCTCACAGAACAGGGCTCCGGGCAGCCGAGCGGAAATGGAGGAAAACTAGACTCCCTGCGGACCTGGCATCTTTTCACTCCCTCCTCTCTACATTTTCTTCATCTGTTTCTGCTGCTAAAGCCACTTTCTACCCTCTAAATTCCAAGCATCTGCCTCTAACCCTAGGAAGCTCTTTGCCACCTTCTCCTCCCTGCTGAAGCCCCCCCCCCCCCCCTCCCCCCCCCTCCCTCTCTGTGGATGACTTCGTCAACCATTTTGAAAAGAAGGTTGACGACATCCGATCCTCGTTTGTTAAGTCAAATGACACTGCTGGTCCTGCTCACACTGCCCTACCCTGTGCTTTGACTTCTTTCTCCCCTCTCTCTCCAGATGAAATCTCACGACTTGTGGAGGCCGGCTGCCCAACAACCTGCCCGCTTGACCCTATCCCCTCCTCTCTTCTCCAGACCATCACCGGTGACCTTCTCCCTTACTTCACCTCGCTCATCAACTCATCCTTGACCGCTGGATATGTCCCTTCCGTCTTCAAGAGAGCGAGAGTTGCACCCCTTCTCAAAAACCAACACTCGATCCCTCTGATGTCAACAACTACAGACCAGTATCCCTTCTTTCTTTTCTCTCCAAAACTCTTGAGAGTGCCGTCTTTAGCCAACTCTCTTCCTATCTCTCTCAGAATTACCTTCTTGATCCAAACCAGTCAGGTTTCAAGACTGGTCATTCAACTGAGACTGCTCTTCTCTGTGTCACGGAGGCTCTCCGCACTGCTAAAGCTAACTCTCTCTCCTCTGCTCTTGTCCTTCTAGACCTGTCTGCTGCCTTTGAGACTGTGAACCATCAGATCCTCCTCTCCACCCTCTCCGAGTTGGGCATCTCCGGCGCGGCTCACTCTTGGATTGCGTCCTACCTGACCGGTCGCTCCGACCAAGTGGCGTGGCGAGAATCTGTCTCCGCACCACGTGCTCTGACCACTGGTGTCCCCCAGGGCTCAGTTCTAGGCCCTCTCCTATTCTCGCTATACACCAAGTCACTTGGCTCTGTCATATCCTCACATGGCCTCTACTATCATTGCTACGCAGATGACACACAACTAATCTTCTCCTTTCCCCCTTTTGATAACCAGGTGGCGAATTGCATCTCTGCATGTCTGGCAGACATATCAGTGTGGATGATGGATCACCACCTCAAGCTGAACCTCGGCAAGACGGAGCTGCTCTTCCTCCCGAGGAAGGACTGCCCGTTCCATGATCTCGCCATCACGGTTGACAACTCTGGACAACACCCTGTCATTCTCCGCTAACATCAAGGCGGTGACCCGATCCTGTAGGTTCATGCTCTACAACATTCGGAGAGTACAACCCTGCCTTACACAGGAAGCGGCACAGGTCCTAATCCAGGCACTTGTCATCTCCCGTCTGGATTACTGCAACTTGCTGTTAGCTTGGCTCCCTGCCTGTGCCATTAAACCCCTACAACTCATCCAGAATGCTGCAGCCCGTCTGGTGTTCAACCTTCCCAAGTTATCTCACGTCACCCCGCTCCTCCGCACACTCCACTGGCTTCCAGTTGAAGCTCGCATCTGCTACAAGACCATGGTGCTTGCATACGGAGCTGTGAGGGGAACGGCACCTCCGTACCTTAAGGCTCTGATCAGTCCCTACACCCAAACGAGGGCATTGCGTTCATCCACCTCTGGCCTGCTGGCCCCCCTACCTCTGAGGAAGCACGGTTCCCGCTCAGCCCAGTCAAAACTGTTCGCTGCTCTGGCACCCCAATGGTGGAACAAGCTCCCTCCCGACGCCAGGACAGCGGAGTCACTCACCACCTTCCGGAGACAAATGAAACCCCACCTCTTTAAGGAATACCTGGGATAGGATAAAGTAATCTTTCTACCCCCCCTTACCCCACCCCAAAGAAAGAAAGAAAAAAAACATATTGTAAAGTGTAGGAATCCTGCAGGATCCTGTAGGAATCATGCAGGTAGTCCTTCAGGAAAACAATCCTGCAGGAATCCTGCAGATAGTCCTCAAATAAATCCTGCAGGATTGTTTCCTGAAGGACTACCTGTAGGAATTGTCCTTCAACAAAATGGCCCCAAAATTATGTCGGATATCCTGTAGGTAAGAGTCCTGCAGTTAAGTCCGCCATTTTCCTGTAGGACAACCTGCTGGATTCCTTCCTCATCCTTCGGAGTATTTCATGTAGGACAATCCACATTCTTTCAAAAGAGTGGACAGATTGCACAAGATATAAGATTGCATGGAAATGTTATTATCCAATGAAGCAACAGCTGACATGTTTGATTGTCCATTTCACCAGCACTGCATAAAATATGATTCTTAGGAGATACAAAAAAAGAGATTGAATAAATATGGTGAAAACCTATTTTGTAACAGGAGTGAGCGTAATGGTGACATCACATGAACAGCTTATGTGTGTTGGTGTGAAGGGAAACGAATATCTGCAATGGTACACTTGGTGATAGTTAGTTTTAATATGGCTGGTACACCAACAACATCTGTGAGTAGTCATGTGTGTTAGGATCCATTTTAAAGGGAGAAATGAGAGGCTGAAACTGTATGTGCTGTTACCTTCGCCTGCATGGCTGTCCAGTGCTGCTGCCTGTGTTAGTCAGTCTCACTGTTGTTCATAGGCTCAGTCTTAACTGGGGAGGAGAGGAAAGAGATGAGAGGGGCAGAGTTTACAGGATGTAATAGCAGAAACTCTCTCTGTGTGTGTGTGTGTGTGTGTGTGTGTGTGTGTGTGTGTGTGTGTGTGTGTGTGTGTGTGTGTGTGTGTGTGTGTGTGTGTGTGTGTGTGTGTGTGTGTGTGTGTGTGTGTGTGTGTGTGTGTTACATGAGGAACAGTGACAAAGGAAATAACAAGTAACAGTTAGGTCATACCTACCAGAATACTACTTACTATCATAAATCCAACTCAGTGAAAGGGGTCGTACTTGAAACAGAAGAAAACGTGATTGTTATTAAACATTGTTATTAAGCCCATATATGCGGTATTACTAATAGGCTGTCAACTCTGTCACATGGCTAATGATTAGCCTATGTAATGATATACTATTAAACATGTTACAAAAAAACACTGAAGACATAACTTCCTTTTCCCTTTTATTAAATGTGACCGACCGGCTCAAATCGGTCTTTTGAAGCAAAATTTGAAATTGTGTTTTTTACATTGGATAAAAGTAGAGACTCAAAATGGTATATCATACACTACAGTTGAGGAACAATGGGAAAGTAATTTTGCTTTGAAAGTTGATAAACTTGTAAACTCACTTTTGAGAAAATGGCCTTTGAATGTTTTTGTACTACTACTGGAGAGCCCTTCTATGTCTACACCCATTCAGCATTGTTCACACCCTCTTTTTTTTATTTTTTTTATTTCACCTTTATTTAACCAGGTAAGCCAGTTGAGAACAAGTTCTCATTCACACCCTCTTAAGCTTAAGTCCCACCCATCTCTTTAAGGGTTGATCCGAGCGTTATTTACTAACAACAGAAGTCAAGCACCCAAGCTAACTTGCTAGCTACTTCCAGACACAAATGACAGAACAGCTAACTGAACATTACTCGCTCTAGCAGAACTGGTTAGGCTGTTATGTTATCCAGAGCGTTGGTGACTGCAACTGTGCTGTCAGATTGTCTGTTCGTAAATTCAAAACGTGTAGCATTCGAAGCATGCAGAGCGCACAAAGGACGCTGACCTCACAACAGCAGTCAAGCACCCAAGCTAACTGGCTAACATTGGCTAGCTTGCTAGCTACTTCCAGAGACATAATGCGAGGACACCCCACTCTGACCATTTTACTCACCCTAGCAGAGCTAGTTAGGCTGTTTTCATGTTATCCAGAGCATTGGTGACCAACTGTGCTGCTGGCAACAATTTAATTACGCTTTTTTGCCGACGTTTACTGACACCGGCCATATTCAACGGGTGTTGAGCGTTCGTAAATTCTACAGTTATTCTGCGCTCTGGCACACTCAGACGAGAGTGCTCTGAAATCAGAGTAGATGGCTAAACTGAATTTACGAACGCACCCGAAATGGTTACTTGCATAGTGGAGTCTTTTGTTAAGACATGTAGCTAGCTAGCTAGGTAAACAATTAACCATAATCACAACTCATGACGTTACTACCCTGCATGAATCTGCAGGTAGCTAACCAACCAGGTTCAATGTTAGCTAGCTAACATTAGGCTATAGCTAGCTAAGCAAAAGGCTCTGAGAAACGAATAATAAGGTCATACACGTAACGTTAGCTAGCGAGCCAGCCAGCTAACATTAGCAAGCTAGCTAAGTAAACAATGAACCATAATCACAACTCATGACGACCAGGTTCAATGTTAGCTAGCTAACATTAGGCTTTAGCTAGCCAAGCAAATGGCTCTTTCTGTCAAAATTAGAAATGTGTAATATCTGAAAATGTAGCTAGCTAGACTATCTTACCTGTATACATAATTCATGGATGGACGCATCTCCTGTCGGATGCCATGGTTGCCCTCAGTTTGAAGATGTAATCCAGAGAGGTGTTTTCTCCATCTCCTTATCTATCATACTCGAATTCCACTGATTTCAAAACTCGGTCCTCCAGAAAGTGGAGAGCAACACTTATGCAGTTTTAATAGAAGATACTTTTTTTTTTAAAAGCTGCTCAAATAGACAGAAGCGTGCTATATGGTAGACCAATCCAAACTCATCTCTCGTCATGTCCAGCCCACTCATTATCTCAGCCAATCATGGCTAGCGGGAAGGTTGCTGTCTTTTTCTTTGGCTAAACCAGCTAGGCTCGTAATTTAACAATTTTATTCATATTTACAGATGGCATACACGTTTGTCATTAAGGCACATGAAAGTTCATATTTTCGAGAAGGCATTTCTGCCAAAAAACGCATTTTGATAACAAAAAAAAGTTTACGTTCAAATGGCTCTCCTGTGAAGTAGTGACCCGCGACATACGCCTAGTTTCCTGAAACAGGTCACAAATATTGATGATCTTTTATCTCTATGCTGAAGAAAAAAAAAAAGTGCATCTCAATGGTCCAAACCAGGCAAATGGCCTCATTGAAGTGACAACACTATAAAGCTCAGGTGTTGTGGAGCCTTCCACACAAGGCTCCATTCCAGATGAAAAGTAAAAAAGCTGACCCCCCAGGAAAAGTAGGAAGCGAAGCAAAGGAGGGGTTATACTATAACTGAATAAAAGGGGCCATTTTGGGTTAAGAGAAACATTGGCATTTAAGTGTTTTTTTGTCTGAAAACACAGAAGAAAATTGTATATTAACACTCAAAACACCTATAAATCAAATCAATCAAATTGTATGGTCATATACACATATTTAGCAAATGTTATTGCGGGTGTAGCGAAATGCTTGTGTTCCTACCTCCAACAGTGCAGTAGCATCTAACAATTCACAACAATACACACGTATCAAAAAGTAAAAGAATGGAATTAAGAAATTATAAATATTAGGACGAGCAATGTCGGAGTGGCATTGACTAAAATACAGTATATACATATGAAATGAGTAAAGCAGTATGTAAACATTATTACATCAAATCAAATTGTATTTGTCACATGCGCCGAATACAACAGGTGTAGACCATACAGTGAAATGCTTACTTACAAGCCCTTAACCAACAATGCAGTTCAAGAAATAGAGTTAAGAAACTATTTACTAAATAAACTAAAGTAAAAAAAGTAATAAAAAGTAACACAATAAAATTACACAACAATAACGAAGCTATATACAATAACGAGGCCCCGTGTAGCTCAGTTGGTAGGGAATGGCGTTTGCAACGCCAGGGTTGTGGGTTCGTTTCCCACGGGGGGGCAGGTATGAAAATGTATGCACTCACTAACTGTAAGTCGCTCTGGATAAGAGCGTCTGCTAAATGACTATAATGTAAATGTATATACAGGGGGTACCGGTACCGAGTCAATGTGCGGGGGTACAGGTCAGTCGAGGTAATTTGTACACGTAGGTAGGGGTAAAGTGACTATGCATAGATAATAAACAGCGAATGGCAGCATTGTAAAAACAAAGGGTGGGGGGGGGTCAATTTGATTAATTGTTCAGCAGTCGTATAGCTTGGGGGTAGAAGCTATTAAGGAGCCTTTTAGACCTAGACTTGGCACTCCGGTACCGCTTGCCGTGCGGTAGCAGAGAAAACAGTCTATGACTTGGGTGAATGGAGTCTTTGACAATTTTTTGGGCCTTCCTCTGACACCGCCTAGTATATAGGTCATGGATGGCAGGAAGCTTGGCCCCAGTGACGTATTGGGGCGTATGCACTACCCTCTGTAGTGCCTTACGGTCAGATGCCGAGCAGTTGCCATACCAGGCGGTGATGCAACCGGTCAGGATGCTCTAGATGGTGCAGCTCTATAACTTTTTGAGGATCTGGGGACCCATGCCAAATCTTTTCACTCTTCTGAGGGGGAAAAGGTGTTGTCGTGCCCTCTTCACGACTGTCTTGGTGTGCTTGGACCATGATAGTTTGTTGGTGATGTTGACACCAAGGAACTTGAAACTCTCGACCCGCTCCACTACAGCCCCGTCAATGTTAATGGGGGCCTGTTCGGCCCTCCTTTTCCTGTAGTCCACGATCATCTCCTTTGTCTTGCTCACATTGAGGGAGAGCTTGTTGTCCTGGCACCACACTACCAGGTCTCTGACCTCCTCCCTATAGGCTGTCTCATCGTTGTCGGTGAACAGCATTCTCACATAGGGTGTTCCTTTTGTCCAGGTGGGAAAGGGCAGTGTGGAGTGCGATTGAGATTGCGTAATCTGTGGATCTGTTGGGGCAGTATGTGATTTGGAGTGGGTCTAGGGTTTCTGGCATGATGGTGTTGATGTGAGTCATGACCAGCCTTTCAAAGCACTTCATGGCTACCGACGTGAGTGCTAAGGGGCGGTAGTCATTTAGGCAGGTGACCTTTGCATTCTTGGGCACAGGGACTATGGTGGTCTGCTTGAAACATGTAGGTATTACAGACTCGGTCAGGGAGAGGTTGAAAATGTCAGTGAAGACACTTGCCAGTTGGTCCGCGCATGCTTGGAGTACACGCCCTGGTAATCCGGCCTTGTGAATGTTGACCTGTTTAAAGGTCTTGCTCACATTGGCTACGGAGAGCGTGATCACACAGTTGTCCGGAACAGCTGGTGCTCTCATGCATGCTTCAGTGTTGCTTGCCTCGAAGCAATCATAAAAGGCATTTAGCTCATCTGGTAGGATCGCGTCACTGGGCAGCTGGTGGCTGGGTTTCCTTTGTAGTCTGTAATAGTTTGCAAGACCTGCCACATCCGACGAGCGTCAGAGCCGGTGTAGTATTATTCAATCTTAGTCCTGTATTTACACTTTGCCTGTTTGATGGTTTGTCTGAAGGCATAATGGGATTTCTTATAACGTCCGGATTAGTGTCCCGCTCCTTGAAAGCGGCAGCTCTAGCCTTTAGCTTGGTGCGGATGTTGCCTGTAATCCATGGCTTCTGGTTGGGATATGTACGCATGGTGACTGTGGGGACAACGTCGTTGATGCACTTATTGATGAAGCCGGTGACTGAGGGGGTATACTCCTCAATGCCATTGGATGAATCCCGGAACATATTCCAGTCTGTGCTAGCAAAACAGTCCTGTAGCGTAGCATCCACATCATCTGACCACTATTGAGCGAGTCACTGGCACTTCCTACTTTAGTTTTTGCTCGTAAGCAGGAATCAGGAGGATAGAATCAGATTTGCCAAATGGAGGGTGAGGGAGAGCTTTGTATGAGTCTCTGTGTGTGGAGTAAAGGTGATCTAGAGTTTTTTTTCCTCTCGTTGCACGTGACATGCTGGTAGAAATGAGGTAAAACAGATTTAAGTTTGCCTGCATTAAAGTCCCCGGCCACTAGGAGCGCCGCTTCTGGATTAGCATTTTCTTGTTTGCTTATGGCCTTATACAGCTCGTTGAGTGGGGTCTTAGTGCCAGCATCGGTTTGTGGTATTAAATAGACGGCCATGAATAATATAGATGATAACTCTCTTGGTAGTTAGTGTGGTCTACAGCTTATCATGAGGTAACCTCAGGCAAGCAATACCACGAGACTACCCCAAGCAGTTATTGACAAATAGACACACACCCCCACACCTCGTCTTACCAAACATAGCTGCTCTGTCCTGCAGATGCAGGGAAAACCTGCCAGCTCTATATTATCCGTGTCGTCTTTCAGCCACGACTCAGTGAAACATAAGATATTACAGATTTTAATGTCCCATTGGTAGGATAGTCTCTACCGTAGATCATCGAGTTTGTTTTCCAGTGATTTCATGTTGGCCAGTAGAACTGAGGGTAGTGGCGATTTACTCACTCACCTCCGAATCCTCACAAAGCATCCCGACCTTCTGCATCTATATCTCTGTCTTTTCTTCACGCAAATGACGGGTATTTGGGCCTGGTCTCCGGAAAGCAGTATATCCTTCGCATTGGACTCATAAAGAAAAACTATTTGTTCAGTTCAAGGTGAGTAATCGCTGTTCTGATGTCCAGAAGCTCTTTTCGGTCATAGGAGATAGTAGCAGCAACTTTATGTACAGTGACTGTTATTAAACAGACTAGTGATTCCATGTCTATGTATATAGGGCAGCAGCCTCTAAGGTGCAGGGCTGAGTAACCGGGTGGTAGCCAGCTAGTGATGGCTATTTAACAGTCTCATGGCCTTGAGATATAAGCTCTTTTCTGTTTTTAGGTCTCTCGGTCCCAGCTTTGATGCACTTGTACTGACCTCGCCTTCTGGATGGTGGCGGGGTGAACAGGCCGTGCACGGGTGGTTGATGTCCTTGATTAAATGTTTGGCCTTCCTGTGACATCGGGTGCTGTAGGTGTCCTGGAGGGCAGGCTGTGTGCCCCCGGTGATGCTTTGGGCAGATCGCACCACCCTCTGCAGAACGCTGCGGTTGCGGGCGCTGCAGTTGCCGTACCAGGCGGTGATACTGCCTGACAAGATGCTCTCAATTGTGCATCTGTAAAAGTTTGTGATCGTCTTAGGGGCCAAGCCAAATTTCTTTAGGCTCCTGATGTTAATGAGGCGCTGTCTGTGTGGTTGGACGATTTCAGATTGTCAGTGATATGTACATCGAGGAACTTGAAGCTTTTCACCTTCTCGTCTATGGATCTATTGGGGCGGTATGCAAATTGAAGTGGGTCTAGGGTGTCAGGTAAGGTAGAGGTGATATGATCCTTAACTAGACTCTCAAAGCACAATAGTCATTTTGTTCAGTTACCTTTGCTTTCTTGGGTACAGGAACAATGGTGACATATTGAAGCAGGTGGGGACAGCAGACTGGGATAGGGAGAGATTGAATATGTCCGCAAACACTCCAGCCAGCTGGTCTGCGCATGTTCTGAGGACACGGCTAGGGATGCCGTCTTAAGACGCTTAAATGTCTAACTCACGTCGGCCACGGAGAACGAGAGCCCACAGTCCTTGGGAGCGGGCCACGTCAGTGGCAGTGTGTTATCCTCAAAGCGGGCGAAGAAGGTGTTTAGCTTGTCTGGGAGCAAGACGTCGGTGTCCGCGACATAGCTGGTTTTCCCTTTGTAATCCGTGATTGTCTGTAGACCCTTCCACATTCGTCTCGTGTCTGAGCCGTTGACTTGCGATTCCACTATGACTCTGTACTGACGATTTGCTTGTTTAATTGCCTTATGAAGGGAATAACTACACTGTTTGTATTAGACCATATTCCCAGTCACCTTGCCATGGTTAAATGCGGTGTTTCGCGCTTTCAGTTTTGCGCGAATGCTGCCATCTATCCACGGTTTCTTGACAAGAAAGTATGTATACCTATACCTGATGTGAAGTTTATGCTCATCGTTCATCTTTTCCCTCAGTGCTGCTCGGATGAATTTTGGGGGTATATCTGGAAACTTGTTTTGCACAGTTTCTACAAATCCAAATCTGGTCAAGGTAAAACATTTCATGAGTTAATAAATGGGATTTGACACTGGAAATAACTTTTTAGTGCTGCATTAGTATCTAAATGTTTCCCTTACCAATTATCAGTTTGACTTTTCCCTCATCAACGGCTGGCTTTGCTGAAGTCCCTTTATTGGCATTTTCATTTTTTCCAGATTATCCATGGGTAGCAATCACCTCCCCCCCAAACACAGCCACAGCCAGGTCTTTAACCATGGCTGTGCTGGAGGTGCCACCTCTACCGCATGCCTGCAGCGTGGCATTACTCATGCCAAAAGGGGTAATAACCTCTGCCGATGGTCCTGGCTTTATAAATGTTAACATAATCATAAACTAATATCTTAGCACTGTCCAGTGTTTTTGAATGGCTAATTAAGCACTTACCTTAGTTGGTGGTTGGGCAGTGACCCGAGAGGCTGGAGGCTGGGGCACAGCATCGAGTTTTAGAAGCAAGGCTATTCATGAGATTGAAAAACAAATAAACCTGTTTTCAATTCAATCATTTGAAAAGAGTGAGACACAGACAGAAGAGATAGACATTCAGGTGATTCCTTAATAACAATACAAACATGCCTATAGCAATACATACCTCTCTGCAGAGACATGTTCAGGGTTGTCAGTTCCTTGTTTTGGACCTTCAACTGTTTGACCTCTTTTTTAAGAGCCTTAATCTCATCTTCTTCCTCTTCCTTAGCCTTATTTTCCATAAGGAGAAGATCCTTTGTCCCGTCAGCAACCTAATCAGTCAAAAGTTTAATGTGAGAAAATAGGAGCTCCTGGAAATTGAGAGAGTGTGGTGGCCGAACAACGATGCTGATATGCTGTGTTGATAAGAAATCCGCTGACACTGTATTTTGATTATAAAGTTTTATTATATCAAAAGATTTCAGTGTCAATTTACAGATTTCTGCAGAATCTGGAGAACAACTAACCCAATCTCAAATATGATTATTCTCTCCGTCCTTTGTTCAAAACCTGGTATATATCCTATGTAACATAAGATGGGTGGTTTTGGATAGACCAATCCCTGGCCTCCACATATCCAAGTGTCCTCTATTTCAGGGGGCCCCTATAGTAATGCTTTCCAGATGTTTCAGCAAGGCAGAGTAAAGTTCATCTAACACACCATTTGCAAACGTCAGCCAAAATTATAAACTGTTCAGATACTACATATTTCCCCCCTTCGAGACTAATTAAGTCTCGAAAACAAAAATAATAGGATTATGACAAATAACAATTTTTATTACATCAGGCTTCTTGAGTAACTTTAGCAATAAAACAACATTTATGGAGAGTAAACACATTTTTATGTAGACACATTTTCATGGAGTGTAAAGTGAAAAACCTGTCTGGCAGCTTTCATTCCAAATATCCATCAATCAATCAAGACAGGAAAATTCTCTCACGGCCCCTCTGCCCCAGGCAACCACCTAAGTACTCCAGATCAATTTATACATATTTTTCAATGCATTTTAAGCTATGATGCAATTGAATACACATGAAAACCTCAGAAAACAAAATACAATCAAAATTGTCCACATTCAGGCTGGTCAACCCATCGGACCCTCCTGTGGATTCTCTCTGTCCCTGCCTAGACCCAATATCCCTAAGCATCCACGAAAAATAAAAAAAACATCTGAGGTCCCCACATGTACCCAACAACAGAAAACATAATTCTTCAAACAATTAATACAGAAAGAATATGACACAAATTGTGTATTACACATACAAATATGTATATAAATCATTGCAGACACTGGAATGTAGTCCAATACACTGCATCTCCTCAGCAGTGTCGACTTTCAATGCAACGTCGATGATGGAATCTGAACATTTCCACACCTTCCTTGTTCAACTTCCTCCAGTCCATTCATATTGTCCATGTTTGAGTATTTGAATCCCCTCTACACATTCCCCCATATGCTTCTGGAAGAAAAGAAAACACCAACCAGTATATTTTGCAAAGCAACACATGCAAATTAAAACATCAATATCAAAAATAATATAAAAATGATATATATAAAAGAATCACATTCCATTTCCCCCCTTTCATAAGAAAATACTAAATATCACAATAATATTTAAAGAAATATGAAAAATGATCGAACAATGAGATATTCAAAATGGATATCTATCCATCAATACTCCATCCAGTCCCACTTGTTCATCTCCATCTAGATCAGTAACAGTTAACAACGGCATCTGATTGTTGTCTCCAGGCATCACAACTCCAACCCATCTCAATATCATAGCCTTCGCAAAAGTCAATAACAAAGTACAAAAGCAAAACATCACACACAGCAGTACAAGAGCTGCTACTAAAATCTGAACTATCACTGCTCCCACTGGGCCTAACTGATCTTGCAACCAAGCCTTCGCTGACCATCCAGCTCCTTCAGATTGACCAAACGCATCCCTTATACTCTTCAATGCATCTATAACACTAGTGATATTATCGGAACTATCAGGGATCAAAGTATAACAATCATCCCCCGTCAAGTTCATAGCCAAACATAATCCACCCTGTTTGGCTAAAATATAGTCAAGAGCCATGTCATGTTTCAACAGCGTCAGTCTGTAACTTCTTTGAGTATTTGACAGAAGGTTAAACCCTTGTATTGTTTCGTTTGCAAAACCCTGCAAAGTATAGGTAATATTATCAATGTGATCTGCCAAAAATGTTACACCATACCATGGAAAAAGTCAAAGTCCCCACTTCTCTCCTAGATTTATCCTCCAATGGTAGGATTCCAGATTATGAAATTGCGCCATTTCCCTTTTTACCCTATTTCCAGACCTAGAATAAGATTGAGCTGTGTCCGGTGCTTCCCCCTTTTGAATGGTATAAACCTCATATGGAAGCTTCAACGTCGACATGTAACAACATCCTGTCCATCCATAGGGTAAGAATATATAGGCTTTATCACCACAAACCCACCAAATATCTCAAAAATTCCCTATAGTCACATTGCCAGGCAAAAGCTGATATTTTACCATCAAAGTCCTGCTCTTCTTACTAAATGGAACAGAAAAGGTTACTTTATATATCTCATCACTAACCTTACGTTCATGCATACCCAAAGTCATCATATAATCATCACAATCTGATATTCCCATAAACATACCCGGTCCATCATATGTTTTATTTGAACAAAAACAGCTTTTAGCCCTCACGGGTTTTACCTCCAGTGCTTCAGGAATCGCTGTTAACTTATTTTCCTTCCGATCTAACAAATTCACATAGGGTAATTCATTTAACCAAGAACAATTAAACCTAGGCCTAAACAAGTGTTTCGACAAAGACATCATTATATCTGTTAATGATTGTTGCTGATACAACAGCCATGATAAAGCATAAGATTGACACGCAGTTGATAGAGGTTGAGCCACCGTCTCTAAAATTGAACCCCATGTGCCTGGTGCTGGAATTCTCAACAGACATCGACCCTCCAGATTCCTCACTGATCTTACAGAATTAGTTAACTGCTGGAACCATAGATTCCTACCTGCCCATCCATCTTTAATTTGCAAAACAGAAGAATCAAATCCATATGCCTTCCATTTAGTTTCTCTTTTCCCTAACGAGCGGTATTGATCAGATATATTAAAGAACTCATCCTGTACCTCCGGGATAGAATTCTCCACTATTTCAGATGAATCTTCATCATTCTCAGCTACCATCTGCTCTCCTATTTCAACACTGTCCTTACTACCATTTACACCAATCTCCATCTGTATCATAGACTTCTGAGTCACATTTACTACGTCCTTTAATTTCAGAAAAGTTGTTGTTGGTGTCTGTGTCACATTTCCGAAATGTGTTATCGCCGTCGTAACATTTATCTCTTTCAGAGTAACTGTTAAAATAGTGGCTTTAGTTGATGTATTAACACTCTTAATTATTTCCAAGGGCAACGTGGCAGATATCCTCTGTGTATTATTTACTCTTGGAGTGACTACTGTAATATACTGCTCCTGAACTCCTTTGGTGACTGTGGAAAGTTCAACAGACTTTAAATCTTTCATCATAAGCGTCACCTTACGAGTTACATAGCCTTCTAACCAGTAATTCTTAACCGGAACAAATTTGAACGCTGGCTCTAAATAAGTACAAGTATATTCTCCCTGATCTTCCCATGTAACATTACGCAAAAGAAGTGAGCAATCACTCATAACCCTCTTCCACTTCATATCGTTGTACAAAATATATTTCCTTTGACTAGGGGGCACAGCTTCTACTTCTGGTCCTGATAACAACACTTCTTCTCCATAATTATCTCTCCATGTGGGAGGAATGTCACCACCCCCACTCCGTCTCTCACATCTACAAGGAAGATGAGCTGTACCACCCATCCTAACCCTAATCACAGTATTTTCTAAAATTGGTGTTGGAGCGATTTTCTGAGGCGCCATTGTAATCAAATGTGATACATTTATAGCTTTAATAACTGTCAACGTTAAAATAGTTGAATTGCTTCTCATTGTTGTTGTATTAGGCTGAAGTGTTGATGTCATTGTTGTTGATTCATCTATTTTCCCTACAGCTTGGAGCTCTTTACTTGTATTTTCATCTATCACCACTAGTGTCACTACATAAACTCTCAGTCCCGACTCTAATCCTTCACTTTCAAACTGTGGATTATAAAAAATACATTTATAATCACCTTGATCCTCCTGCTGGGAATTGTACACATAGAGACTGCAATCACCCTCAATCTTCAGTCTTCTTTTATCATTCAGCAACGCATACTTTCTCAATGCAACTGTTCCTAACAGATCTAAACTCCTGCCATAGCTATCTTCCCACTGAACTCTAAATTTCCCTTCACCACTGTTCTCTCTCGTACACTGACATGGAAGCTGAGCTGACTTTCCTAGAGTTACTTCAACCCTAGTTTTCGTGACATTTTGGTCTGACTTTTTTCCTAACTGGTCTGGGGCTACTTTGTCTAAACGAATCACCAGCTTCTCCTGTAACAGAGTTGCCCTTGGTGATCTCTGCGGTTTCACATTCCACTGAAATATTCCCTGTTGTTTCTGGGACACATTGAAAATCAATGTCCCCAAATCTCATTTCCTGTCCATCCATTGGCATCATCAGAAGTGTACACATGATCATCAACGTTCTCCACAGCATGGACAATCTCTCTTTCTGGGTTTTGACTCTGGATATTGTCATGCATATCTCCTTCTGCCTGTTCTTCCCTATCTTCATCCTGCTCTCTTGAGCCTTCAACATCCTGTCTCTCTGCGCGTGGCACCTGTTCTCTAGGCGCTTTAACACAATGTGACAAATGATACCACGTTGGAAACCCTTTAACCTGGACAGCCGTTCCAGTACTACGAACAACTTCAAATGGTCCTTCACTTCCTTCTAAATACCTTCACGAACACCTTGTCCCCAGGTTGCACTGTACTTCTTTTTTGCTCATCGAGCATCTCCTGCACCTCTTATTTTCTTTGCCTGTCAGAAACATATGTGGACAACTTTTTATGAAAATTGGCCATATACAGTGGGGAGAACAAGTATTTGATACACAGCCGATTTTGCAGGTTTTCCTACTTACAAAGCATGTAGAGGTCTGTAATTTTTATCATAGGTACACTTCAGCTGTGAGACATGGAATCCAAAAAATCACTTTGTATGAATTTTAAGTAATTAATTTGCATTTTATTGCATGACATAAGTATTTGATACATCAGAAAAGCATAACTTAATATTTGGTACAGAAACCTTTGTTTGCAATTACAGAGATCATACGTTTCCTGTAGGTCTTGACCAGGTTTGCACATACTGCAGCAGGGATTTTGGCCCACTCCTCCATACAGACCTTCTCCAGATCCTTCAGGTTTTGGGGCTGTCGCTGGGCAATACGGACTTTCAGCTCCCTCCAAAGATTTTCTATTGGGTTCAGGTCTGGAGACTGGCTAGGCCACTCCAGGACCTTGAGATGCTTCTTACGGAGCCACTCCTTAGTTGCCCTGGCTGTGTGTTTCGGGTCGTTGTCATGCTGGAAGACCCAGCCACGACCCATCTTCAATGCTCTTACTGAGGGAAGGAGGTTGTTGGCCAAGATCTCGCGATACATGGCCCCATCCATCCTCCCCTCAATACGGTGCAGTCATCCTGTCCCCTTTGCAGAAAAGCATCCCCAAAGAATGATGTTTCCACCTCCATGCTTCACGGTTGGGATGGTGTTCTTGGGGTTGTACTCATCCTTCTTCTTCCTCCAAACACAGCGAGTGGAGTTTAGACCAAAATGCTCTATTTTTGTCTCATCAGACCACATGATCATCTCCCATTCCTCCTCTGGATCATTCAGATGGTCATTGGCAAACTTCAGATGGCCCTGGACATGCGCTGGCTTGGGCAGGGGGACCTTGCGTGCGCTGCAGGATTTTAATCCATGACGGCGTAGTGTGTTACTAATGGTTTTCTTTGAGACTGTGGTCCCAGCTCTCTTAAGGTCATTGACCAGGTCCTGCCGTGTAGTTCTGGGCTGATCCCTCACCTTCCTCATGATCATTGATGCCCCACGAGGTGAGATCTTGTATGGAGCCCCAGACCGAAGGTGATTGACCGTCATCTTGAACTTCTTCCATTTTCTAATAATTGCGCCAACAGTTGTTGCCTTCTCACCAAACTGCTTGCCTATTGTCATGTAGTCCATCCCAGCCTTGTGCAGGTCTACAATTTTATCCCTGATGTCCTTACACAGCTCTCTGGTCTTGGCCATTGTGGAGAGGTTGGAGTCTGTTTGATTGAGTGTGTGGACAGGTGTCTTTTCTACAGGTAACGAGTTCAAACAGGTGCAGTTAATACAGGTAATGAGTGGAGAACAGGAGGGATTCTTAAAGAAAAACTAACAGGTCTGTGAGAGCCAGAATTCTTACTGGTTGGTAGGTGATCAAAACTTATGTCATGCAATAAAATGCAAATTAATTACTTAAAAATCCTACCATGTGATTTTCTGGATTTTTGTTTTAGATTCCGTCTCTCACAGTTGAAGTGTACCTATGATAAAAATCACAGAACTCTACATGCTTTGTAAGTAGGAAAACCTGCAAAATCGGCAGTGTATCAAATACTTGTTCTCCCCACTGTATGTAACGTACGCTCTCATGTCATCTTCCAAAAGAGCCAAACTTGGACCCTTTCCGCTTGTTCGCAAACAAGGCGTAGGCATCCTTCTTCCTGTGACCAGTTCATGGGTTGTCATACGTAGATCACGCAACTCACTTGAGCGACACACCATTAATGCTAAAGGAAGCGCCGCTATCCAGTTTAGACCCGTATGCTGGCAAATTTTGACAATGCGATTTTTCAAAACACCGTTCATTTTTTCACAAATCCCTTGACTTTGTGGGTGATAAACTGCTCCAAGACGTTGCTTAATTCTCAATTTTTGCAACATCAATTTCACTGATTTATCCACAAATTCTTTCCCATCATCTGAGGATATTCGATCAGGAAGTCCCCACCTGCTGACTTCTTTACACAAGAACTTAGCAACCGATTGAGCGTCTTTTCGCTTGGTTGGACAGGCCTCCGGCCATCGTGAAAATCTATCCACAACCACCAGCATATATCTTTTCCCTTCAACTGGTTTTATCATATCAACAAAGTCGATAACCAACTCACGCATAGGACCTCTCGGTGTAGGAATGTGACCAGGAAGAACAGTCACACCCCTGCTAACATTATTTTTCAGACAGATTGTGCACCTGCCTATGACATAGTCAACCTGTTCAAGCAAATATGGTGCCCAAAAACCATACTCCTTTGTGATCTTTCTCCTAACCTCCCCCCTTGCAACATGAGCTAACCCATGTGCATCCTGAATCATCAGGCCTAATAGGTCTAGAGGCGCTACTATCAACCCCTTATGGTTTCTCCAAAGACCAGTAGCATCTTTGACGGCACCTCGGTCTAGCCATAACTGTTTGTCAATCGTAGAAGCAGCTTCCTGCATCAAAATCACATCCTTAAGCGTAATTTTGTCTTCCAAGTCCACTCCATGAGTGACCAGAAAAACTTAGCCCAATTTGTCCGCTCCTGTGACGGCTTTTGCAGCTTCATCAGCAGCTTTGTTCCCTTGTGTGACTTTTGCCACATCTGTTTTATGAGCAGCACACTTAGCTATCGCTATCTCTTTAGGCTTCATCATAGCATGCAACAATTTCATTATTTGAGCATGATGTTGTATCGGAGAACCATCCATTTTCTTAAACCCTTGACCTTTCCATACTGCTCCAAACAAATGACATACACTATGTGCATATGCAGAATCAGTATATATCGTCACTCACTTTCCTTCTGCTAACAAACACGCTTCTGTTAGCCCCACAAGTTCAGCAAGTTGTGCGGACGCAGGCTGTGGTATTACTTCAGCCTTTTCAACAACAAATCCAGTTCCTTGGGCTTTAACTACTGCATAGCCAGCACACAATTTATCTCCCACATGATAACAAGACCCATCAGTCCAATACTCCAGGTCTGCCTCACGTAATGGAAAGGCTTGCAAATCTGATCCAAGCCTCGAGTATTTCTCTGCTTCTTGAACACAATCATGTGGCTCACCATCCTCTGAAGTTGGCAAGTTCTCGGCTGGATTCACCGTATCACACCTCACTAGGGTGACATCTTCCTGCTCTAAGAGCCTATGATAGTCTCTGAGCCTAGGCATAGTCAATGTATATTTTCCATAGTTCAGAAGATTTCTGAGACTATGATGGGTAAGAATTGTTACTGGGTAACCCATCTTAACAGATGATGCTTTGTCATGCATTGAATATACTCCCACCATTGCTCTGTAGTACAGTGGTAGCCCTAGTTCTACTTCTGAATAGGCAGTAGAGTAGTAGGAAATAGGTTGAGGATTCGTCCCTCTACCTGTTGGCTGACAAAGAACTGCACATGCATATTTACCTCCAGTAGAAGTAGACACATATAACAATAAATTCTTAGAGTAGTCTGGTAGTGTGAGTGCAGGTGCCTCCTGTAGCCTCTGTTTGATCGTTTCAAATGCCACAAGGCCTTCCTGTGTCCAGGAAAGATTGCTATGGAGTTGACCATTCCCAGTATCTTTAACCATAGCTCTCAAAGGTCCCTACTTCATTCACTGCTCTCAAATCATGAACCATACGATAAGTCTCATCAGGTTTCTTCAAAGGCAACAAAGGTGTGTTACTCTGAGGATTTTTTATTGTCTTCAAAACACCTGCTTTCGAAAGTCCTTTAATTTGTGGTTCGATCCCTTGGATTGCTTCATCTTTCAATGGATACTGATTCTTCCAAGGAGGTAAGGCTCCTGGTCGAAGTTCAACTTTCACCGGTTGTGCTGATTTCACAAGTCCAATATCGGCACTGTGTTGAGACCACAAACCTTCTGGAACTTGTTGCAACATCTCCTCTTTCATAGGGTCTGAATCCATCTTCGCACTGCAAATAGATTAATGTGTCATCCGTACAGCTTGTGGCTGTCCTTGTCCTTGAGCCGAAATCATGATTTTGAGAAATCGCTGATCTTCACTCCTCCAAATCGCCAAATTCTCTTTCATTGGTACGAAAACAGCTTTCTCTGCTTCTGTCATCATTTCTCCTATATGCTTCTGCTCATAGTCTTCAGAAACCAACAAGGTCACACGTGGCACACTCTTCTCAATCTCAAATTCTTTATCCAGATAATCGTCTGTGTTTATCTTCATAGCTGCTCCTTGTGGTCCTAAAATTATGCAACATGAGCTGAGTTGAACTTTCTTTGGTTGATGACTCAACCATTCCTCTGAGTTCGATTGGGCAGCATTCTTGAAATACTTGAGCATACAATTAAATGGATATTCCGGAAGCCTCGCACCTGGCATGTTTGCCACAATGAATTTCTCCCATATCTTAGCCTGCTTCAAAAAATCTGCACTGAGATTTCCAATCCAAAATACTGAAGAAGAATCCATCTCTGTCGTCATCAACAATTGGTAAACCTTTTCTTTTGGCACTTCTACCAGACAGCCGTCTGGCGAACATTTTATTGTACAATTCAATCTACACAATGCCTCTCTTCCCAACAATGCAATAGGTGTATGTTCCGATACCAGTATGGGTATTGTAATTTTCTGATTTTTATAGCAGAGCTCAATTGGTTCCGTAAGAGGAATCAGCTGTTTCACTCCCTCAAATCAGATTGTCCGAATTAGTTGATTGGACATGGGAAGATGTGTAGCATCTTCAGGCCGAACACAGGTGAAAGCAGCTCCGCTATCTGCCATCACTTCCAATGGTCGATTGTTTACTTTCACCTCAATTGTTGGATATTTTTCCGGTCCTGATGCTACCAGCTGACACCCCCCTTTCGGATCTTCTGGGCACCTCTAGAATCCTTGCTCCGGGCCCCTATAAGGGTTCACCGGCCCTCCAAATGATCTTGACTGGCCCATGTATCTTCCTCTGAAATTCCCTCTGGTGTTTCCTCCTGGCCCATTACACTCACGGGCAAAGTGACCAACCTGTCCACAATTATAACACACCAAGTATGGCTTAAATCTTCCTCCTCTTCCTCTTCCTAAGCCTTCTCGTCCTCTTCCTCTCCAATTCTGTGTCTGTCCAGAAACTGGCTGTGGGTATGAAACAACTGGTCCCACTAGTGGTGGCTGGTACAATTGCGGTTGGACCTGGTTCGGTTGAAGCTGTGGCAGTGATTGTTGATTTGGTGAACACTGATTCTGCATAACCAAAGCCTGTTTCGTCTCCTTCTTCTTATTCTCCACCAGTTGTATTTGATTGAGTTTTCTGAGAATTTCTTGGTCCTGTTCTTTCTGGTTGTGTTCCTTTTTCCAGTACAGATCCACTTGATGGGCTATATGATCTGTATAGACACCTTTTGTCATGCTTCCAAGTCCAACCACCTCTGCCAGTTTGCTCCTTACTGGTGAGGGCAGCCCCATCTGCAGTTTAGCTCGCAAAATTGACTGTTCTATTTGACTCACATCTGGATCATTTCCGGTAATATTTCTCCACACTTGATGAACTCTTGACACATAGGCTCTCGGATTTTCTTGTTGTCCTAGTGGGTCAATCAGAATGTTGTCAGGATGCACATTTGTTGGAAACGTATCTTTCAGTGCTCTCCACAGCCGATTTCTACTAGTAGCTAACAACTCAGGATCATTCACCGCAGTCCCCACATATCGATTAAGTCCAGCTCTCTGAAAAATGTCTTCCATACCTGGAATCCCAAGGAGATTAGCCAAAAGTCTCTTAATGTCTCCTATGGCAGACTGTGTTCCCACCGTAATTTCTTCCAACTTAGAAATCCAAGGATATGCTCCATCTTGAAGAGTAGGCAGCTTCTCAAGTATCTCTGACATATCGGTATTCTGCAAAGGCTTATACTCCAGGTTCTGTCCTCAAATTATCACTGGCATCATCTTCTTACTCGTGCTCCCTTTTCTTGGCCGCAATGTATACCTCCTCTCCAATTCTTGGGATCCTTTTTTCAGCAGTTTTTCCTTATGTATCTTCAGCTTCTTGAGTTGTTCTTCCAATTCTCTTACTTCTTCTAAATTATTCGCCTTATCCAAGCATGATATGCATCGATCCATATCTCTTTCTATTTCTTCTGTGCTAATCATTGTAGGATAAAATCCTCTTGAATATGAAGCACCTTTAATCTCCAAATCTTCATCGCTGTCTTCATCTTGACTTTCATCAGAGCTCGGATCTCTTGTATCCTTCTTCTTCCAACTTCCATCACCCCTTCTTTCCGCTCTGGCCAACCTCGGTCTGATCACAGGGTCATATCCACCCATGATCTCTTCTGAATCACTCTGATCATCATCATCATCATCTTCAAATTCCATCCTCCTGAACCTCACTCTACCCTTAGTTTCCAGACATGTCGTTTTCTTCTTACTTTTGGAGTTTGGATTCATCTTTATGTTTGTTTCTGCTTGTCCTCTCTCTATTATTCGTTCATCTTCATCTCTGATGCAATAATCACCCTCCTGAATGATCATTGGAAGCTGAGGATAGACGTCCTTAAACTGTACTTCTTTCTCGTAAGGTGGGGGCCTTTTTGCTGAGTCCGTATGTGAGAAAGGTGTATTGACTTCTGCCATTAGTTTTTCTGTTACCTTCGCCTCTTTTGCCATTTTCTCTATACCTCTGTCTCTTTTATCTTTTGTATCTTTTATCAGTTTTTGTCCTTCATTTTCAAACAACTTAAGAACACCCAGTTCTCTGTCTCTTTTCTTTACGTTGTTCCCTTTTTTTCCCCTTCTTTTGATCTGCCTTATATGTGGCCACAAGCACTTGCATTATTTTAATTATGTCTGGGTTAAGAGTCCCTTCCACTGGCCATGGTTGTTCAATGTCAGGCCAACGTTTATTCCATTTTCCAGATAACCTTGCAATACCAATAACTAGAGGTTTACTATTTTCATCAACAGGAGTAATTACTTTCGTAGTTTTGATGTCCCTTTTCCCCATTGTAACAACTCTTTTTTATTCCTTTATTGTGATTTTTTTTATTTATTATTATTTATTTTTAACTAATTAATTTGTAAACCAAAAAATACTTTAAGCTATGCAGCTCATCTTTCCCTCCCTTTTTTTTGTTAATTTTATATAAATATATATTTAATTTTTTAAAATATATTTCTTTTTATATATATAGATTTTTTTTCGTTTTTTTATTTATTATTATTATTATTATTTTTTTATTTTATTTTTTACCAAATTATTGATTAGTGGCAATCTTACCACATCCGATAAAGAAAAGTAAAGGAAACTAGTCAACTTCAGAACAATCAAAAAAGAAAGACAAGTAATCCAGCAACACTACAGCACCCACAAACCAATTGCTTAATAAGCACCCAATCACTTTAATTTTACAGAATAATTTCAGTGCTGGATTTCCAACACAACTCTAATCAAAACAACTCATGCACACAAAAAAAAACTAATGTGCAATTCTCAATTACACCAATTGATCAGTGTTTATTTTTAATTCACAATCTGTAGAAGCAATGAGAATAGAAAGGTTCAGAACTTTTGTAAAACATCACAGTATGGTTGAAATATATATGGCAAATAGAAATCCTATATGGATGGTGTTAAGAGATAGATGGGAGGTATTGAATAGAGTTGAAGGATGGGACTAATAACAAATAACAACAAATAATAACAAAGATAGCTAATAATGTAAGCATACTGTGTCCATAATAAGTATATAGGTTGTATGTTGGGAGCTTTTGGGAAAGAGCACAGTTAGAAAGATATGGCATTTAGAAGCAAACCGGATGGACATCATGAAAATGATCGGAGAGGTTGAGAGTAGAAGAAGTTCAGGAGCAAAAAAATAAATAAATATATACAGTGGGGGAAAAAAGTATTTAGTCAGCCACCAATTGTGCAAGTTCTCCAACTTAAAAAGATGAGAGAGGCCTGTAATTTTCATCATAGGTACACGTCAACTATGACAGACAAATTGAGAAAAAAAAATCCAGAAAATCACATTGTAGGATTTTTTATGAATTTATTTGCAAATTATGGTGGAAAATAAGTATTTGGTCACCTAGAAACAAGCAAGATTTCTGGCTCTCACAGACCTGTAACTTCTTCTTTAAGAGGCTCCTCTGTCCTCCACTCGTTACCTGTATTAATGGCACCTGTTTGAACTTGTTATCAGTATAAAAGACACCTGTCCACAACCTCAAACAGTCACACTCCAAACTCCACTGTGGCCAAGACCAAAGAGCTGTCAAAGGACACCAGAAACAAAATTGTAGACCTGCACCAGGCTGGGAAGACTGAATCTGCAATAGGTAAGCAGCTTGGTTTGAAGAAATCAACTGTGGGAGCAATTATTAGGAAATGGAAGACATACAAGACCACTGATAATCTCCCTCGATCTGGGGCTCCACGCAAGATCTCACCCCGTGGGGTCAAAATGATCACAATAACGGTGAGCAAAAATCCCAGAACCACACGGGGGGACCTAGTGAATGACCTGCAGAGAGCTGGGACCAAAGTAACAAAGCCTACCATCAGTAACACACTACGCCGCCAGGGACTCAAATCCTGCAGTGCAAGACGTGTCCCCCTGCTTAAGCCAGTACATGTCCAGGCCCGTCTGAAGTTTGCTAGAGTGCATTTGGATGATCCAGAAGAGGATTGGGAGAATGTCATATGGTCAGATGAAACCAAAATATAACTTTTTGGTAAAAACTCAACTCGTCGTGTTTGGAGGACAAAGAATGCTGAGTTGCATCCAAAGAACACCATACCTACTGTGAAGCATGGGGGTGGAAACATCATGCTTTGGGGCTGTTTTTCTGCAAAGGGACCAGGACGACTGATCCGTGTAAAGGAAAGAATGAATGGGGCCATGTATCGTGAGATTTTGAGTGAAAACCTCCTTCCATCAGCAAGGGCATTGAAGATGAAACGTGGCTGGGTCTTTCAGCATGACAATGATCCCAAACACACCGCCCGGGCAATGAAGGAGTGGCTTCGTAAGAAGCATTTCAAGGTCCTGGAGTGGCCTAGCCAGTCTCCAGATCTCAACCCCATAGAAAATCTTTGGAGAGAGTTGAAAGTCCGTGTTGCCCAGCAACAGCCCCAAAACATAATTGCTCTAGAGGAGATCTGCATGGAGGAATGGGCCAAAATACCAGCAACAGTGTGTGAAAACCTTGTGAAGACTTACAGAAAACGTTTGATCTGTGTCATTGCCAACAAAGGGTATATAACAAAATATTGAGAAACTTTTGTTATTGACCAAATACTTATTTTCCACCATAATTTGCAAATAAATTCATAAAAAATCCTACAATGTGATTTTCTGGATTTTTTTTTCTCATTTTGTCTGTCATAGTTGACGTGTACCTATGATGGAAATTACAGGCCTCTCTCATCTTTTTAAGTGGGAGAACTTGCACAATTGGTGGCTGACTAAATACTTTTTTTCCCCACTGTATATATATATATATATATAGATATAGATATAGATATAGATATAGAATTATTGTAAAATTAACTCTGTCCATAAGGTGTAGATAGTAAGTATAGACCGGAAGTAGAGGCCTGGGCGTTGTTGTTCACTAATTTACTCCAAGTAGGGAAAGGATGGTGGGGTTGAAAAGTAATAAAGGGGAATATATATATAAAAAATAAAAAATAACATGGGGGATTGGAAGTGATGCAGACAATTACATTGATAAAAGATACAATCTATCTGCAATATTAAGCTGATCCATCCCCCCGAAAAAAAAAAAAAATAAAATAAATAAATTGATCAGTGTGTATTCAAGTCCCTGTCAAATGGTCACAACATGAAATATTCTATGCATACACAATGTATCTATTATATCCTGTAAGGGAAAGTAAGTTTGTGGATAGAACAGTACTGGCCTTAATTGGACTGGATCCGGGGAAGCACAAGCTGTCGCGTGACGCACTGGTCAGCACCTCCTCTCTCTCTGTCTCCTCCTTCTCGTTTCTCACATCACAGGAGAACAAAAGAAACAGACAAGAATTTAGTCTTTCATGTTCACATTCGCGCTAAGAAATAAGCAAACAGCTTAACTCAGGAATATTATACAGTGGGGAAAAAAAGTATTTAGTCAGCCACCAATTGTGCAAGTTCTCCCACTTAAAAAGATGAGAGAGGCCTGTAATTTTCATCATAGGTACACGTCAACTATGACAGACAAAATGAGGAAAAAAATTCCAGAAAATCACATTGTAGGACTTTTAATGAATTTATTTGCAAATTATGGTGGAAAATAAGTATTTGGTCAATAACAAAAGTTTCTCAATACTTTGTTATATACCTTTTGTTGGCAATGACACAGGTCAAACGTTTTCTGTAAGTCTTCACAAGGTTTTCACACACTGTTGCTGGTATTTTGGCCCATTCCTCCATGCTCTCCTCTAGAGCAGTGATGTTTTGGGGCTGTCGCTGGGCAACACAGACTTTCAACTCCCTCCAAAGATTTTCATTGGGGTTGAGATCTGGAGACTGGCTAGGCCACTCCAGGACCTTGAAATGCTTCTTACGAAGCCACTCCTTCGTTGCCCGGGCGGTGTGTTTGGGATCATTGTCATGCTGAAAGACCCAGCCACGTTTCATCTTCAATGCCCTTGCTGATGGAAGGAGGTTTTCACTCAAAATCTCATGATACATGGCCCCATTCATTCTTTCCTTTACACGGATCAGTCGTCCTGGTCCCTTTGCAGAAAAACAGCCCCAAAGCATGATGTTTCCACCCCCATGCTTCACAGTAGGTATGGTGTTCTTTGGATGCAACTCAGCATTCTTTGTCCTCCAAACACGACGAGTTGAGTTTTTACCAAAAAGTTATATTTTGGTTTCATCTGACCATATGACATTCTCCCAATCCTCTTCTGGATCATCCAAATGCACTCCAGCAAACGTCAGACGGGCCTGGAAATGGCTTAAGCAGGGGGACACGTCTGGCACAGCAGGATTTGAGTCCCTGGTGGCGTAGTGTGTTACTGATGGTAGGCTTTGTTACTTTGGTCCCAGCTCTCTGCAGGTCATTCACTAGGTCCCACCGTGTGGTTCTGTGATTTTTGCTCACCGTTCTTGTGATAATTTTGACCCCACGGGGTGAGATCTTGCGTGGAGCCCCAGATCGAGGGAGATTATCAGTGGTCTTGTATGTCTTCCATTTCCTAATAATTGCTCCCACAGTTGATTTCTTCAAACCAAGCTGCTTACCTATTGCAGATTCAGTCTTCCCAGCCTGGTGCAGGTCTACAATTTTGTTTCTGGTGTCCTTTGACAGCTCTTTGGTCTTGGCCATAGTTAGGAGTTAGGAGTGTGACTGTTTGAGGTTGTGGACAGGTGTCTTTTATACTGATAACAAGTTCAAACAGGTGCCATTAATACAGGTAACGAGTGGAGGACAGAGGAGCCTCTTAAAGAAGAAGTTACAGGTCTGTGAGAGCCAGAAATCTTGCTTGTTTGTAGGTGACCAAATACTTATTTTCCACCATAATTTGCAAATAAATTCATTAAAAATCCTACAATGTGATTTTCTGGAAAAAAATTCTCAATTTGTCTGTCATAGTTGACGTGTACCTATGATGAAAATTACAGGCCTCTCTCATCTTTTTAAGTGGGAGAACTTGCACAATTGGTGGCTGACTAAATACTTTTTTCCCCCACTGTAAATAGCGCAATAATGTTTTTTTTTTTTGTTTTTTTGTTTTTTAATCCGTCAACATAGCTCTCATTTATAAATTCAATGGATCTCAATCAAATAGTTTCATAGTTAAGCAACAGCCACTTAACAAACAGAATACTTTATTCGTGTGTACTCAAATCTCCCCCTTTCTTTTTTCAGCTATAAGTCTGCGTGTCACAGCAGCTCAGTGCAGGCAGGGGAGTGGCATATTTGCTCTGTGTAACTCTAAACTCATAAAATCCCACACATGCGCAGCTCATTTGCTAGTGCGATTTCAAGGTGAGAGGAGCTCTCCCACAGTAACTTTTCTCTAAGTCAGACAGCAGACAGACCAGCTGTCCCTCCGTTCTTTCCAACACAGACAAACAGTAACACTGAACAAAACGCACAAACCAACACAAAACATAGAACACAAATCCTACTTCGAAGTTTCTTAACTTTACTATCTTCACTTATTCTAATCTGCAGATTTATAGTTATTTTCTCATCCATTACAAATCCTCTCTATAAAATCATAACGTCCTCCCAGGGGCTCAAAGGTTTTAACAATGTTTAAAACGAATCCTCTATATACAATGATAACGTTTCCGGGGGCTCATAGATTTTAACAATGTTTTGAAAACGTTCTCTCAAATGGAGACTCATAAGTTTTTAACCGTAATTAACATATTTCCTTACATAAAACTAAAACCCCTGTTCTCAACCAAAACATATACAGTGAGGGAAAAAAGTATTTGATCCCTTGCTGATTTTGTAAGTTTGCCTCTGACAAAGACATGATCAGTCTATAATTTTAATGGTAGGTTTATTTGAACAGTGAGAGACAGAATAACAACAAAAAAATCTAGAAAAACACATGTCAAAAATGTTATAAATTGATTTGCATTTTAATGAGGGAAATAAGTATTTGACCCCTCTGCAAGACATGACTTAGTACATGGTGGCAAAACCCTTGTTGGCAATCACAGAGGTCAGACATTTCTTGTAGTTGGCCACCAGGTTTGCACTCATCTCAGGAGGGATTTTGTCCCACTCCTCTTTGCAGATCTTCTCCAAGTCATTAAGGTGTCGAGGCTGACGTTTGGCAACTCGAACCTTCAGCTCCCTCCACAGATTTTCTATGGGATTAAGGTCTGGAGACTGGCTAGGCCACTCCAGGACCTTAATGTGCTTCTTCTTGAGCCACTCCTTTGTTGCCTTGGCCGTGTGTTTTGGGTCATTGTCATGCGACCCATTTTCAATGCCCTGGCTGAGGGAAGGAGGTTCTCACCCAAGATTTGACGGTACATGGCCCCGTCCATCGTCCCTTTGATGCGGTGAAGTTGTCCTGTCCCCTTAGCAGAAAAACACCCCCAAAGCAAAATGTTTCCACCTCCATGTTTGACGGTGGGGATGTTGTTCTTGAGGTCATAGGCAGAATTCCTCCTCCAAACATGGCGAGTTGAGTTGATGCCAAAGAGCTCCATTTTGGTCTCATCTGACCAAAACACTTTCACCCAGTTCTCCTCTGAGTCATTCAGATGTTCATTGGCAAACTTCAGACGGGCCTGTATATGTGCTTTCTTGAGCAGGGGGACCTTGCGGGCGCTGCAGGATTTCAGTCCTTCACGGCATAGTGTGTTACCAATTGTTTTCTTCGTGACTATGGTCCCAGCTACCTTGAGATCATTGACAAGATCCTCCTGTGTAGTTCTGGGCTGATTCCTCACCGTTCTTATGATCATTGCAACTACACGAAGTGAGATCTTGCATGGAGCCCCAGGCTGAGGGAGATTGACAGTTATTTTGTGTTTCTTCCATTTGCGAATAATCTCACCAACTGTTGTCACCTCTCACCAAACTGCTTGGCGATGGTCTTTTAGCCCATTCCAGCCTTGTGTAGGTCTATAATCTTGTCCCTGACATCCTTGGAGAGCTCTTTGGTCTTGGCCATGGTGGAGAGTTTGGAATCTGATTGATTGATTGCTTCTGTGGACAGGTTTCTTTTATACAGGTAACAAGCTGAGATTAGGAGCACTCCCTTTAAGAGTGTGCTCCTAATCTAAGCTTGTTACCTGTATAAAAGACACCTGGGAGCCAGAAATCTTTCTGATTGAGAGGGGGTCAAATACTTATTTCCCTCATTAAAATGCAAATCAATTTATAACATTTTTGACATGCGTTTTTCTGGATTGTGTTGTTGTTATTCTGTCTCTCACTGTTCAAATAAACCTACCATTAAAATTGTAGACTGATCATTTATTTGTCAGTGGGCAAACGTACAAAATCAGCAGGGGATCAAATACTTTTTTCCCTCACTGTATATGTATATATCTCTAGCATAAATCTTATCATAGCATGAGTCAACACACAGCTGAAACACAACAGAGACCTCTTTAATTTTGCGCAAACACACACACTCTCTTTCCCTCACACACACATGAAAAGAATGCATCCATTCATACGGTCCTTAAAAGCATGCTTCCGTTGCTCCTATTTTCCTTTATATTCCTTCCTAAATTTCTGCTACCTTGAGTTGCTTCAATGAGAGGCTACTTCGGACATATACCTCGTCAACTATATACCGAGAGGTAACATACAATTGAATGTGTATTCTACAATCTCCAGTCCCTTGGACTGACCTGAAAATGCACCTAGTGACTCTTCAGGATTTTGTGGCCCCATCTTAATGATCGCCTCGTTTGAGGGCTTCCGTAGATCAGCGACGTCCTAACAGTATAACTTTTTCCTTAGTTCCTTGTCCTATTCCTTCATTCTATTCCTTTTCCCTTTAATTTTATTCAAGCCAATTTCCCTGGGCCCAGTGTTATCAATTCCTTTTTTTTTCTCCTTAGATCTTGTATTATATTCACACTCCCCACTGTTTGCGTTGTTTTCAACGCAAACAACTTTAGAAATTTAGAACTGATTCTCATCCCACAGCAAATAACAGCAAAGCGCACACACAAGTTCTTAACGGTGCATCCCCCAACACACACACAGGCACACGAACTGACCAGCGCCCAAAGTTGTGAGAAAGCTCACCTTATCTGCCGGCCTCTGTAGCAGGAGTCAGCTCGCAGCCCACGATGGAACGCTGAAACAGACAACGATGCTGACCAATCCCTGGCCTCCACATATCCAAGTGTCCTCTATTTCAGGGGGCCCCTATAGTAATGCTTTCCAGATGTTTCAGCAAGGCAGAGTAAAGTTCATCTAACACACCATTTGCAAACGTCAGCCAAAATTATAAACTGTTCAGATACTACAAAAGCAATTGAATGATTAACTTTAAGTAGCTGCACAATAATAAAAACTCTTGGGCCTGTCTTTCTAGTCTTCTTTGCCGGATTGGTTTCGGTCCTGGCAGACTGGGGAGTGCTGGGGGGAGTGAATGGGCGCTTGGTCTGCAATTGTCTTTTGCTCTTGGGTTCCTCGCCCTTCCTTTGACACTTAAGAGCCTCTAGTTTGAGTAATTTCCTCATCAATTTGTCTTTGTGCGCTATAAAAGTGTGAGTTGATAGACAGCAACAATTAGGCAAACATTACCTAAGCATGGCAATAATATAAGAGACACCAGTTTAACATATTCATGCAAACATTAGAGACAGACATAGAAGGACAACCAGCCAGACAGACATGCGAGAGAGAACTGATGTCACATAAGTTACAGACAGAACGAAACCAACCACTTGTTTCAATCACTTTGGCAGGAGAACTCTCGTCCTCCAACACAACATCCACCAGGTGGAACTCCTCTATGAGTATTGTTTTGCGAGGTACAATATAACATGTGGGTGTCTCCTCCTGCCACTCTATTAGCACCCACTTATCTGTAGGTTAAACATGGATAAATCATTACAATGGGGTCATTGTCAATAGGGATATGCCTTAGACTAGGCAGCTACGTTAACGTTATAGCAACTTTGTAAACCCCTTTAGCTTTAGTCTAATGTTAGCTACCCATGGCCTCTAACTAAGTTACTGTTATGTGACTTAAGCTAGCTACTGTAAAGTTATGTTGTTTACGTTAGATAGCTAGCTAGCTAACATTAGCTACATTAGCTAACCTTAACATTAGCTGTAAGCTAATCGTGGCTAAAGTTAGCCAACATTATTTGCTGACTTACAGTGGCTAGCTGACTTAGCTAGCTAGCTAATGTTAGCTAGTTGGATAGGTGGCTAGTTATTCAATAGGACATACAACTTACCTACAGTTTAATTACCCAACATATTTACTTACTTGAATTTACAGCCATTTTAGCAGTCAGGATTAGAGATTGTAGCTAGCTATGTAATTTGTCTTGGGATAGCTAGCTAGTGTAAAATGTGACCGTTGGAAGAAATGTGAACATTCCCTGTCTCACTCTTCGGTCTTTCTCGCTCTCGTGTCCACTCTAGCTACACCAGTCTAAACCAATCACGTACGAGAAAGGAAATCAGTCAGGTTGCGGGAATCATTTCAGTCTAGCAGGAGAAGATCAGATGTAGCCAAGGTAAGACTTGGCTAATTACTATTTATAAAGAATCTGTCTTTTTACATAATGTTAATTTTAATATACAGATATGTTGCTCTTTGTTCAGTTAGCTAGTATGTTGTTTGGATGTTAGCTAGATACAGTAGTTTGCTAGTAAAATGCTAGGTGGGATAGCCAGCTAACGTTAGCTAGCACAGTCATGATGTAGCAAGCTATCTAAGTAGTTACCTAAGAGTAGGGATATAAACTGAAAATACAAATTAGCTAGCTAGCTAGTGGGGATATCAAAAATATACTTATACTACACCAATTTATTTTAAAAACAATATTACTCTTCTTCCCTATAGGCTCAAGAGGGAACATCACCAGAGCCTAAATGGATAGGTGATGTTGGGGTGTTTTTTGCTCTGTTTGACTCAACCCAGAGCCTGAAAGGTCAGTTATTTCGGCAGTATTTCCCGTATATGCATTTAGCGATGGCCACTGGTTTATATATACAGTTGAAGTCGGAAGTTTACATACGCTTAGGTTGGAGTCATTAAAACTCGTTTTTCAACCACTCCACAAATTTCTTGTTAACAAACTATAGTTTTGGCAAGTCGGTTAGGACATCTACTTTGTGCATGACTGTCACGTTCGTTGACAGACGGGTCAGACCAAGGTGCAGTGTGGTATGCGTACATGTTTATTAAGACAAATAAACACTTGACAAAATAACTAAACAACGAAAACGTGAAGTCCTATGGGCTAATACACACAACAAGCCTAACAGGAATCACAAACAAGATCCCAAAACTAAGGTAGGCAACCAGGCTACCTAAGTATGAACCCCAATCAGAGACAACGAGCGACAGCTGCCTCTGATTGGGAATAACACCCGGCCAAACATAGAAATATTCAACTAGATCTAAACATAGATATACAATCACATAGATCTCAACTGAAACTCACACCCTGACCCAACCAACAAGAGTTCTCTAGATCAGGGCGTGACAGTACCCCCCCCCCCCCCCCCCCACCTCGGAGGCGGCTCCGGGCGTGACGACCTCTCCCTCTCTGCCTCCCCGTTGCACCCCTGGTTTGGTCTGGATCTTGGCGCGATGCTTTCCCTCTCCTTCCTCCCACGATGCACCAAGCCCTGTCTGGACCCTGGTGTGGAAGGCCCCGACCCTGGAGAGGGGCTGACGTCTGGGCCTGGAGTGGAGCTGCTAACCGGAGCTGAACTGGATCCCGGTGAAGCGGACTGCTCTGGCTCCAGAGTGGAGCCGCCGACCGGAGCAAGTACGGGGCGTACCGGGCTGGCGACACGCACCACTGGTTTGGTGCAGGGAGCAGGTACGGGGCGTACCGGGTTGGCGACACGCACCACTGTTTTGGTGCGGGGAGCAGGTACGGGCCGTACCGGGCTGGCGACACGCACCACTGGTTTGGTGCGGGGAGCAGGTACGGGCCATACTGGACTGGATACGCGCACCACTGGTTTGGTGCGGGGAGCAGGTACAGGGCGTACCGGGCTGGCGACACGCACCACTTGTTTGGTGAGGGGAGCAGGTACGGGGCGTACCGGGCTGGCGACACGCACCACTGGTTTGGTGCAGGGAGCAGGTACGGGGCGTACCGGGTTGGCGACACGCACCACTGTTTTGGTGCGGGGAGCAGGTACGGGCCGTACCGGGCTGGCGACACGCACCACTGGTTTGGTGCGGGGAGCAGGTACGGGCCATACTGGACTGGATACGCGCACCACTGGTTTGGTGCGGGGAGCAGGTACAGGGCGTACCGGGCTGGCGACACGCACCACTTGTTTGGTGAGGGGAGCAGGTACGGGGCGTACCGGGCTGGCGACACGCACCACATGTTTGGTGAGGGGAGCAGGTACAGGGCGTACCGGGCTGGCGACACGCACCACTGGTTTGGTGCGGGGAGCAGGTACGGGCCGTACTGGACTGGATATGCACACCACTGTTTTGCTGCGGGGAGCAGGTACGGGCCGTACTGGACTGGATACGCGCACCACTGGTTTGGTGCGAGGAGCTGGCACAGGTCGTACCGGGTTGTGGAGGCGCACTGGAGGTCTGGAGCGTAGAGCTGGCACAACCTGTCCTGGCTGGATGCCCACCCTGACCCAACCAACAAAAATTCTCTAGATCAGGGTGTGACAATGACACAAGTAATTTTTCCAACAATTGTTTACAGACAGATTATTTAACGTATAATTCACTGTATCACAATTCCAGTGGGTCAGAAGTTTACATACACTAAGTTGACTGTGCCTTTAAACAGCTTGGAAAATTCCAGAAAATTATGTCATGGGTTTAGAAGCTTATGATAGGCTAATTGACATCATTTGAGTCAGTTGGAGGTGTGCCTGTGGATTTATTTCAAGGCCTACCTTCAAACTCAGTGCCTCTTTGCTTGACATCATGGGAAAATCAAAAGAAATCAACCAAGACCTCAGAAAAAAAATTTTTGACCTCCACAAGTCTGGTTCATCCTTGGGTGCAATTTCCAAACGTCTGAAGGTACCACGTTCATCTGTACAAACAATAGTACGCAAGTATAAACACCATGGGACCACGCAGCTGTCATACCGCTCAGGAAGGAGACATGTTCTGTCTCCTCGAGATGAACGTACTTTGGTGTGAAAAGTGCAAATCAATCCCAGAACAACAGCAAAGGACCTTGTGAAGACGCTGGAGGAAACAGGTACAAATGTATCTATATCCACAGTAAACTGAGTCCTATATCGACATAACCTGAAAGGCTGCTCAGCAAGGAAGTAGCCACTGCTCCAAAACCACCATAAAAAAGCCAGACTACAGTTTGCAACTGCACATGGGGACAAAGATTGTACTTTTTGGAGAAATGTCCTCTGGTCTGATGGGGCGGCAAGTAGCTTAGTGGGTAAGAGCGTTGTGCCAGTAACCGAAAGGTCGCTGGTTCTAATCCCCGAGCCGACTAGGTGAAAAATCTATCGATGTGCCCTTAAGCAAGGCACTTAACCCTAATTGCTCCTGTAAGCCGCTCTGGATAAGAGAACTGTTTGGCCATAATGACCATCGTTATGTTTGGAGGAAAAAGGGGGTAACTTGCAAGCCGAAGAACACCATCCCAACCGTGAAGCGAGGGTGGCACCATCATGTTGTGGGGGTGCTTTGATGCAGGAGGGACTGGTGCACTTCACAAAATAGATGGCATCATGAGGAAGGAAAATTATGTGGATATATTGAAGCAATATCAGTCAGGAAGTTAAAGCTTGGTTGCAAATTGGTCTACCAAATGGACAATGACCCCAAGCATACTTCCAAAGTTGTGGCAAAATGGCTTAAGGACAACAAAGTCAAGGTATTGGAGTGGCCATCACAAAGCCCTGACCTCAATCCTATAGCAAATTTGTGGGCAGAACTGAAAAAGCGTGTGCGAGCAAGGAGGCCTACAAACTCTGTCAGGAGGAATGGGCCAAAATTCACCCAACTTATTGTGGGAAGCTTGTGGAAGGCTACCTGAAACACTTGACCCAAGTTAAACAATTTAAAGGCAATGCTACCAAATACTAATTGAGTGTATGTAAACTTCTGACCCACTGGGAATGTGATGAAAGAAATAAAAGCTGAAATAAATTATTCTCTCTATTATTATTCAGACATTTCACATTCTTAAAATAAAGTGGTGATCCTAACTGACCTAAGACAGGGAAAGTTTACAGGGATTAAATGTCAGGAATTGTGAAAAACTGAGTTTAAATGTATTTGGCTAAGGTGTATGTAATCTTCCGACTTCAACTGTACATATGAGATGAGTAGTGCAAGATATATAAACATTATTAAAGTGACTAGTGTTCCATTTCTTAAAGTGGCCAGTGATTTCAATAAGCAGCAGCAGCCTCTAATGTGCTAGTGATGGCTATTTAACAGTCTGATGGCCTTGAAATAGAAGCTGTTTTTCATTCTCTCAGTCCCAGATTTGATGCACCTGGATGATATCGGGGTGAACAGGCAGTGGCTCGGGTGTTTGATGTCCTTGATGATCTTTTTGGCTTTCCTGTGACGTTGTGTCTTGGAGGGCGGGTAGTTTGCCCCTGATAATGCGTTCGGCAGACCGCGCCACCCTCTGGAGAGCCCTGCGGTTGTGGGCGGTGCAGTTGCCGTACCAGGCACAGATACAGCCCAACAGGATGCTCTCAATTGTGCATCTGTAAAAGTTTGTGAGGGTTTTAGGTGCTAAACCGAATTTCTTCAGCCTCCTGAGGTTTAAGAGGTTCTGTTGCGCCTTCTTCACCACACTGTCTGCGTGGGTGGACCATTTCAGTTTGTCGGTGATGTGTACGCCAAGGAACTTGATCTATTCCAACCGAGACTGAGTCCCAAATGGCACCCTATTCATAATACAGTACACTATAGGGAATAGGGTGCCATTTGGGACATAGCCAGAGAGATGAGCCCTTACGGCCCATCCTTGACTGTTGTGCAGAGATCAGAGCTTGGTGGTCCTCCACTCAGGTCGACCCCAGAGAGAAAAGGAGATACTGAATAACCGGTAATGAGTCTTGCCTTTACCGAGATGTCGGTGTTTGCAGATTGTGTGTGTTTCCCATGGAAGAAGCAAGCTTTGAATGTATTATAGTAATGCAGACTCCATAACCTTCTAAACCTCCTTCGAGAGATCAAGAGGGAACTAAATATAGTGACTTGCCAGTCAAAGGGCATGCAGTGTGATATTGAGGATAAAACTGCATTTCTCCACTGAGCCACAATAGCCCTTTAAAAAGGACTTGTGAATGATGCACGGATTATAGAATTTTATAATCGTAGAGATCATCCATCATCCTTTGTTGCTGGCATATTATTGGGATTAAAATGTCAAAACAACTATTAATTCATCCGACAGGCTGTTGCTCTGAAAAAATGGCTATTGGAACATAGTTTCCATTGCAGCATCAAAATAACCACCAAGGCAGTTGTATCTCATAGACAACTCCATAACCACCCCAAAACCACCACTCCAAGTCCATAGAACCACATACTATCATAAATGTGTCTGAGCACCAAATGGCACCCTATTTCTTATATAGGCAGTGGTGGAAAAAGTACTAAAATCTCATACTTGAGTAAAAGTAAAGATACCTTATGTGACGAGGTGTGAATGAAGGAGTCAGGCGCAGGAGGTAAAATACCGAAGTCCAGAGTTTATTCCGTTTACAAAAATCAAACACCCCAAGCGTCAAATGAAACTATTACAAGGGAAAACATCCACCTTGGCATAAACACAGTGAATAGTAGCTCAACCGAGCTACACGCTCTCACAACAAACAATCATTCACAAAGATAAGGGGAACAGAGGGAACACTTATACACATACTTATTAGGGGAATGAGCACCAGGTGTGTGTGATTGACAAGATATGACATGTGGAGTGATGACAATGGGATCGGCAGTAGCTAGTACTCCGGTGACGACGAACGCCGAAGTCTGCCCGAACCAGGAGGGGGGGCAGCCTCGGCGGAAGTCGTGACAAACAATCAATCACAAAGACAAGGGGAACAGAGGGAACACTTATACACATACTTATTAGGGGAATGAGCACCAGGTGTATGTGATTGACAAGATATGACATGTGGAGTGATGAGAATGGGATCGGCAGTAGCTAGTACTCCGGTGACGACGAACACTAAAGAAGCCTGCCCCCCCCCCCCCCCCCCCCCCCCGGGTCCAGCAGTGCGCCAAGGAGGACGCAGAGCAGGGGGACGGCCAGGAGGACGCAGAGCAGGGCGAGTCGCAGGGCGAGTCGCAGGGCGACGGTGGAAATCCCTCAACAGAGAATGATCGAGGATGAGTACGCCGGGGCCCCCTCAATGTCCAGAGGAGGTGGAGGAACCTCCCGCACCTCAGACTCCTGGAGTGGACCAGCTACCACCGGCCTGAGGAGAGACACATGAAACGAGGGGTTAATACGGTAATCAGGGGGGAGTAACAACCCTCAGGACTTTAAACGGCCCCACAAACCGCGGGCTCAGCTTCCGGCAGGGCAGGCGGAGGGGCAGATTCTGGGTCGAGAGCCAGACCCGATCCCCCGGTACGAACACCGGGGCCTCCCTGCGGTGGCGGTCAGCGGTGGCCTTCTGATTATGCACAGCGCACTGGAGGCGAACGTGAGCAGCGTCCCAAGTCTCCTCCGCGCCGAAACCAGTCATCCACCGCAGGAGCCTCATGTCCTTAGCCAAGGTAGGCCACCAGTACTTCTCGGTCAGGCAGCACATTGTACGACCGATACCTGGATGACCAGAGGAGGGTGACATGTGTGCCCAGTAGATCAGACGATCACGGATAAGCGCAGGCACGTACTGCAGCCCAGCTGGATACTGCGGTGGAGATGGATCTATGCGTAATGCCTGCGCTATATCTGCATCCCCCCCCCCCCCCCCCCCCCCCCAAAAAAAATAATTTGTAAAGTGGTTATCCCACTGGCTATAGGGTGAATGCACCAATTTGTGAGTCGCTCTGGATAAGAGCGTCTGCTAAATGACGTAAATGTGCCCTTGAGCAAGGCACTTAACCCTAATTGCTCCTGTAAGTCGCTCTGGATAAGAGCGTCTGCTAAATGACTAAAATGTAAAATGTAAATGTAAATGTAATCCATCGCCCATACTACCGGCGCCACAATACATGAGGCCGGGAGTATGGGGGTGTTGTCTCTGGGCCTCTCCTCTTTGACATACAGTCGAGTGCGTCTGCCTTCACGTTCTTCGTACCGAAATGTATGAGAGTGTGAAATCAAACCGGGTGAAGAAGAGGGCCCACCTGGCCTGGCGAGGATTCAGCCTCCTCGCTGCCCGAACGTACTCCAGGTTACGGTGGTCTGTCCAGACGAGGAAAGGGTGTTTCGCCCCTTCGAGCCAATGTCTCCACACCGTCAAAGCTCGGACAACAGCCAGCAGCTCCCGATCACCAACGCCGTAGTTCTGCTACGCCGAGCTGAGCTTCTTAGAAAAGAAGGCACAGCGGCGGAGCTTGGGTGGCGTGCCCGAGCGTTGGAATAAGACAGCTCCTAACCCTACCTCGGACGCATCCACCTCCACTACGAACGGTAGTGATGGATCGGGGTGAGCCAGTACCGGGGCTGAGGTGAACAGACCCTGCAATCTACTGAAGGCCAAATCAGCCTCAGCAGACTAGCGGAGCCCGGGACGGCCCACCCTTCAACAAGGAGGTAATGGGAGCTGCGACCTTGCCAAAGCCCCGAATAAACCTTCGATTGTAGTTGGCAAAGCCAAGGAAGCGCTGCACCTCTTTTACTGTGGTTGGAGTCGGCCAATTACGCACGGCTGCAATGCGGTCTCCCTCCATCTCCACACCTGTGGTGGTAATGCGATATCCGAGGAAGGAGATTGACTGCTGGAAAAACTAACTTCTCTGTCTTGGCATAAAGATCATTTTCCAGCAGTTGGACCAGTACCTTGCGAACTAGGGACACATGTTCGGCGCGCGTAGCGGAATACACCAGGATGTCATCGATGTAGACCACGACACCGTGACCAAGCATGTCCCGAAACACCTCGTTCACAAAGGACTGGAAAACGGATGGAGCATTCATCAAACCGTAGGGCATCGCCAGGTATTCATAATGCCCCGAGGTTGTGCTGAATGCTGTTTTCCACTCATCCCCATCCCGAATACGCACCAGGTTGTAGGCACTCCTGAGGTCTAATTTAGTGAAAAAGCGGGCCCCATGCATTGACTCAATCACTGAAGGAATGAGGGGAAGAGGATAACTAAATCGTACCGTCACATTATTCAGTTGTCGATAATCAATGCACGGGCGTAAACCACCATCTTTCTTCTTCACAAAGAAGAAACTCAAGGAGGCAGGTGAAGTGGAGGGACGTATATACCCCTGGCGCAGGGACTCGGTGATGTATGTTTCCATAGCCTCCGTTTCAGCCTGTGACAGGGGATACACATGACTCCTGGGAGGTACAGTGTCTACCCAAAGGTTTATCGCGCAATTCCCCTCCCGATGAGGAGGACATTTAGTCACTTGCGTCTTGGAAAACGCAACCGCCAGATCATGGTATTCGGGGGGGATGTGCACGGTGGGGGTACCGTCTGGACTTTTCACCGTGGTCGCACCAACGGACACACCTAGACACCTACCCAGACACTCACGCGACCACCCCATAAGAACCCTCTGCGGCCATGAGCAATTGGGGTTGTGAAGGGCTAACCACGGGATACCCAAGACTATAGGGTAAGCAGGTGCCTCAATAATCATAAAGGTGATCTGCTCAAAATGTGTCTCCTGCGTAATCATGGTGACTGGTACCGTAACTTCCTTAACCAACCCGGACCCTAATGGTCCACTATCAAGTGCTCTAATGGGGAGTGGAATGGTTAGGGGAACCAATGAAATGCCTTGACGGTATATAGATGATTTTCAAGTACATATGTTGTAGAATTAAACACCTATATGCCTTAAAATGTTTATGGATTGAGAACCAGTTGAAGGGTTAATACAGAGCAGAGACATTTATGTGTTTTTCATAAACTCCCTGCAGCTGGTCTGGGTATGTCAATGACATGTGATGGAGATACAACTCCTCATGATGGCTGTGTGGAGATTGGGGTAACAATGGAACTAGTGTTATCATTTGTTTGTGCTTATGACCTTATGACCTGACACATAGCCACATGCACATAATCTCAAGGGCCAGGGAGGATGGTAAATGATAAATGCTTAAATGTATGTGGTTGAGAATGGGTTATGGATGACATGTTTAAACCATGTTTAAGTATTAATTGATATGTTTTATAATGTGTTATGAAATGATAAAGGTAAAACAGAACGAACATGATTGATACTTTGTACTCCAGATGCATGCCTGGATAGTGAATATAGTCAATACAGAGTGTGATTGTTCTTTAACGTACGTATGTACATAATTTTTTGAGTCATGCCACTAATAAGATACAGAGGCCCCACTTAGAGAAGCGCAAGTAGCCCTCGTGAGTAGCCAACATGTGATACTGAAAGATGTTATTCATTCACATAGGGAGGAGTAACTATGAGTTGTATCAATGTGACTATGCATTTGTGTCTGTATAAAAGGAGCGCTCCGGTTTAGGGCAAGCAGTTGCTCCATGGAGCAAGCTCGGCTTTGTTATGCAAATAATAAAAGTCTAAATTCACAAGTTCCAGTCTCTTGAGAAATATTTTTAAGTTGACTACTTTTTGAGTCAAATATTTCTACGACAACGGCGTGCAAATGCCCTGTCCATAAAATTCCCAGCTGCGCCTGAATCGACTAGCGCCTTACACTGGGAACCTACCAAGTGATCGGGAAAGGAGATAGATAAAGTACAGTGCGCCGCAAAGGGCTCTGAACACGTTTGGGTGTTCGTTACCTGGGGTGATGCGTGAGTACCCTGCCTACCGCCTCCAGACCCAAAAGAACGTTGACTGCAACGTGTGGTGGATTGTCCCTTCGTGCCACCAGAGTGGCATTGTCGCTGTCCTCCTGCGCTCTCTCGACCGGTGGCTCCCCCCAGCTCCATCTGCTCGGGGTCAGAGTCGTCCAGAGTGGGAACGGGCAGACCCTACCAGGACGTCCTCTGGCTGCTAGCAGATTGTCCACCCAGATGGCCATGTCCACCAGTTGGGAGAATGATAGCATGGCATCCCGGCAGGCTAGCTCCCGTCGGACGTCCTCCCTTAGGTGGCACCGGAAATGGTCAATCAGGGCCCGCTCGTTCCACCCGGACCCCACTGCCAGCGTCCGGAACTCCAGCGCGTAGTCCTGAGCGGTCCTCGTCCCCTGCCTCAGATGAACCAATCGTTCGCCCGCCAAAAACGGCCGAAAGAGTCGAGCAAACTCCCCGTAGTCCTCCAAAGCGGTACCTCCCTCGTTCCACACCGCGTTGGCCCACTCCAGGGCTCCCCACAAAGCAGGAAACGAGAACGGATACCTTTTCCCACTACCGAGGCGCCGGCCTGATGCTGGAGAAATACAACTCCAGTTGGAGTAGGAATCCCTTACATCGCGCTGCCGTCCCATCAAACGCCGGTGGCCGGAATATCTGGATCCCTCCAGGGGCTAGGGTGTAGGTGGCTAGATCCGGTTGACCAGCTGGTCTCGATAGATCGGATCTTCTCCTCTCCAGGCGTTGTACCACCTGAAGAACCCGATCCATCGCTTCCCCCAAGCTGGCCAACATTGAGGAATGCTCCTGGACCCTTGCCATAACTCCAGGCATGCGGTCTTCTCCTGCTGACACCATATCAGATCAGGTGAGTGATTCTGTGACGAGGTGTGAATGAAGGAGTCAGGCACAGGAGGTAAAATATCGAAATCCAGAGTTTATCCCATTTACATAAATCAAACGCCCCAAGCGTCAAACAAAACTATTACAAGGGAAAACATCCACCTTGGCATAAACACAGTGAATAGTAACTCAACCAAGCTTCACGCTCTCACAACAAACAATCACTCACAAAGACAAGGGGAACAGAGGGAACATTTATACACATACTAATTAGGGGAATGAGCACCAGGTGTGTGTGATTGACAAGACATGACAAGTGGAGTGATGAGAATGGGATCGGCAGTAGCTAGTATTCCGGTGACGACGACCGCCGAAGCCTGCCCGAACCAGGAGTGGGGGCAGCCTCGGCGGATGTCTTGACACATTATTAGAAAATGACTCAAGTAAAAGTGAAAGTCACCCAGTAAAATACTACTTGAGTAAAAGTCTACAAGTATTTGGTTTTAAATATACTTAAGTATCAAAAGTAAATGTAGTTGATAAAATATACTTAAGTATCAAAAGTAAAAGTACGAATAATTAAAAATTCCTTATATTAAGCTAACCAGATGGCACAATTTTCTTGTTTTTTAAAATTACGGATAGCCAGGGTCACCCTCCAACACTCAGACATGATTTACAAACAAAGCATTTCTGTTTAGTGAGTCTGCCAGATCAGAGGCAGTAGGGATGACCAGCGATGTTCTCTTGATAAGTGTGCGAATTGGACAATTTTCTGTCCTGCTAAGCATTCAAAATGTAACGAGTACTTTTGGGTGTCAGGGAAAATGTATGTAGTAAAAAGTACATAATTTTCTTTAGGAATGTAGTGAAGTAAAAGTAAAAGTTTTCAAAAATATAAATAGTGAAGTAGAGTAAAGTACAGATATCCCCAAAAAATACTTAAGTAGTACTTTAAAGTATTTTTACTTAAGTACTTTACACCACTTTCGACCAGGACAAAACATGGGGTGCCTATAGGGTGCCATTTGGGACGCAGACATTTAATATTGGTGTACTACTGACTCACCAACCCTTTATGATAAATCCTCTGTGTCAGTGGGTTTGTAGTTGTGACCAGAGCCCACCCCCAGATGACATGTCATTATGATCGTAGTAGTACGCTGTTCATTCATATCATTCCCATTCCCACGCAGCCATCCAGTTCCCCACCTCTCTCCTCAGGGCTCTTTTGAGCAGCAACAATCCTCCAGAATATGCCATTGATCTTCCCAGACCCTCATAAACAAAGAGGACGAGATGGAGGTGATTGAAGGCAGGAAGGTCTTCCATGACTTTGATTGCTGCTGAGACCTCTTAGGGCTATTTTTTCTAAGCTAACAGTCAATGTTTTGTTGACATATACAGTGGGGAAAAAGTATTTAGTCAGTCACCAATTGTGCATGTTCTCCCACTTAAAAAGATGAGAGAGGCCTGTAATTTTCATCATAGGTACACGTCAACTATGACAGACAAATTGAGGGAAAAAAATCCAGGAAATCACATTGTAGGATTTTGTATGAATTTATTTGCAAATTATGGTGGAAAATAGGTATTTGGTCACCTACAAACAAGCAAGATTTCTGGCTCTCACAGACCTGTAACTTCTTCTTTAAGAGGCTCCTCTGTCCTCCACTCGTTACCTGTATTAATGGCACCTGTTTGAACTTGTTATCAGTATAAAAGACACCTGTCCACAACCTCAAACAGTCACACTCCAAACTCCACTATGGCCAAGACCAAAGAGCTGTCAAAGGACACCAGAAACAAAATTGTAGACCTGCACCAGGCTGGGAAGACTGAATCTGCAATAGGTAAGCAGCTTGGGTTGAAGAAATCAACTGTGGGAGCAATTATTAGGAAATGGAAGACATACAAGACCACTGATAATCTCCCTCGATCTGGGCTCCACGCAAGATCTCACCCCGTGGGGTCAAAATGATCACAAGAACGGTGAGCAAAAATCCCAGAACCACACGGGGGGACCTAGTGAATGACCTGCAGAGAGCTGGGACCAAAGTAACAAAGCCTACCATCAGTAACACACTACGCCGCCAGGGACTCAAATCCTGCAGTACAAGACGTGTCCCCCTGCTTAAGCCAGTACATGTCCAGGCCTGTCTGAAGTTTGCTAGAGTGCATTTGGATGATCCAGAAGAGGATTGGGAGAATGTCATATGGTCAGATGAAACCAAAATAGAACTTTTTGGTAAAAACTCAACTCGTCGTGTTTGGAGGACAAAGAATGCTGAGTTGCATCCAAAGAACACCATACCTACTGTGAAGCATGGGGGTGGAAACATCATGCTTTGGGGCTGTTTTTCTGCAAAGGGACCAGGACGACTGATCCGTGTAAAGGAAAGAATGAATGGGGCCATGTATCGTGAGATTTTGAGTGAAAACCTCCTTCCATCAGCAAGGGCATTGAAGATGAAACGTGGCTGGGTCTTTCAGCATGGCAATGATCCCAAACACACCACCCGGGCAACGAAGGAGTGGCTTCGTAAGAAGCATTTCAAGGTCCTGGAGTGGCCTAGCCAGTCTCCAGATCTCAACCCCATAGAAAATCTTTGGAGGGAGTTGAAAGTCTGTGTTGCCCAGCGACAGCCCCAAAACATCACTGCTCTAGAGGAGATCTGCATGGAGGAATGGGCCAAAATACCAGCAACAGTGTGTGAAAACCTTGTGAAGACTTACAGAAAACGTTTGACCTGTGTCATTGCCAACAAAAAGTATATAACAAAGTATTGAGAAACTTTTGTTATTGACCAAATACTTATTTTCCACCATAATTTGCAAATAAATTCATAAAAAATCCTACAATGTGATTTTCGGGATATTTTTTACTCATTTTGTCTGTCATAGTTGACGTGTACTTTTGATGAAAATTACAGGCCTCTCTCATCTTTTTAAGTTGGAGAACTTGCACAATTGGTGGCTGACTAAATACTTTTTTTCCCCACTGTAGCTACAGAGCTTATGCCAATAACATTTAAATGGTGTTACTGTAACAGGTTTTCTAAATACGAAAATGATTACCCCCATCTTAAATCAGTGAAAATAAATTACGAAATTACAGTCATTTTGTGTGAGACGCCACTGAAGAAACTGAACAATTGGAGAAAACATGTGATGTCACCAAAACTGTCTTTGCAAAGCATTTGTGCCAAAATGACTGCTGGCCCTGGATGGTCAGTCATTAGCCAGCACAGGACCCGACCCATAAGACCCTTATACACAGTAAAATACTGCTCCTAATAATCTGTGCTGATTAAAACAGCATGATGAAAGAAAGCACGGTGCAGATATTTGGCCCTGTGCCAGTCTGTAATTTCCTCTTTTACTGTATCTCTAGTGCGGTGTCTGTTCCTTTTCCTGCATGGAGGCGCTTGTGCAGCGCTGAGAAACCCCAGATCCCAGACAGATTTAGATTTTGGAATGAGATACACTGCTGCTGTATCAAAGTCTATTGTTCCATCCCAAATTACACCCTATTCACTATAATAGCGCACTGCTTTTGACCAGGGCCCATAGGGTAGTGCACTATGTAGGGGAATAGGGGGCCATTTGGGATGCAGTGAAAGTGTATAATACTGCACAGATCCAACCTTAGCTACCTGCCAAGTGTCAGCTTGTGACTCCACAGTAAAATAATGCCAATGTCGGTAAGCTCTATAAATAAGTAGCATAAATTAATGCTTGATTAGGTTTGTCATCTATTTAATATAACCTCTATTTTAACAGGGAAGACATATTGAGACCTAGGTCTCTTTTACAAATGCGCACTGTATATATATATATACAGTGCCTTCGGAAAGTATTCAGACCCCTTGACTTTTCCCACATTTTGTTATGTTACAGCCTTATTCTAGAATGGATTCAATATTATATTTTCTTTCTACACACAATACCCCATAATGACAAAGTGAAAACAGTTTTTTTTGCAAATGTATTAAAAATAAAAAACTGAAATACCTTATATACATAAATATTCAGACCCTTTGCTATGAGACTCGAAATTGAGCTCAGGTGCATCCTGTTTCCATTGATCAGCCTTGAGATGTTTCTATAACTTGATTGGAGTCCACCTGTGGTAAATTCAATTGATTGGACATGATTTGGAAAGGCACACACCTGACTATATAAGGTCCCACAGTTTACAGCGCATGTCAGAGCAAAAACCAAGCAATGAGGTCGAAGGAATTGCATGTAGAGCTCCGAGACAGGATTGTGTCGAGGAACAGATCTGGGGAAGGGTACCAAAACATTTCTGCAGCATTGAAGGTCCCCAAGAACACAGTGGCCTCCATCATTCTTAAACGGAAGAATTGTGGAACCACCAAGACTCTTCCTAGAGCTGGCCGCCCGGTCAAATGGAGCAATCATGGGAGAAGGGCCTAGGTCAGGGCGGTGACCAAGAACCCGATGGTCACTCTGACATTGCTCTAGAGTTCCTCTGTGGAGATGGGAAAACCTTCCAGAAGGACAACCATCTCTGCAGCACTCCACCAATCAGGCCTTTATGAAAGAGTGGCCAGACGGAAGCCACTCCTCAGTCACAGGCACAAGACAGCCGGCTTGGAGTTTGCCAAAAGGCACCTAAAGACTCTCAGCCCATGAGAAAAAATATTCTCTGGCCTGATGAAACCAAGATTGACCTCTTTGGCCTGAATGCCAAGCGTCACGTCTGAAGGAAACCTGGCACCATCCCTATGGTGAAGCACGGTGGTGGCAGCATCATGCTGTGGGGATGTTTTTCAGCAGCAAGGACTGGGAGACTAGTCAGGATCGAGGCAAAGATGAAGGGAGCAAAGTACAGAGAGATCCTTGACGAAAACATGCTCCAGAGCCCTCAGGACCTCTGACTTGGGCAAAGGTTCAGCTTCCATCAGGACAACTACCCTAAACACACAGCCAAGACAATGCAGGAGTTGCTTCGGGGCAACTCCCTGAATGTCCTTGAGGTGGCCCAGCCAGAGCCCGGACTTTAACCAGATCGAACATCTCTAGAGAGACGTGAAAATAGCTGTGCAGCTACGCTCCCCATTCAAACTGACAGAGCCTGAGAGGATCTGCAGAGAAGAATGGGCGAAACACACCAAATACAGGTGTGCCAAGCTTGTCGTAATCGTTGCCAAAGGTGCTTCAACTGAGTAAAGGGTCTGAATTTCTAAAAACCTGTTTTGCGGCAAGCGGTACCGGAGTGCCAAGTCTAGGTCCAAAAGACTTCTCAACAGCTTCTACCCCCAAGCCATAAGACTCCTGAACAGCTAATCATGGCTACCCGGACTATTTGCACTGCCCCCCCACCCCATATTTTTACGCTGCTGCTACTCTGTTAATTATTTATGCATAGTCACTTTAACTCTACCCACATGTACATATTACTTCAACTACCTCAACTAGCCGGTGCCCCCGCACATTGACTCTGCACCGGTACCCCCCTGTATACAGTGGGGAAAAAAAGTATTTAGTCAGCCACCAATTGTACAAGTTCTCCCACTTAAAAAGGTGAGAGAGGCCTGTAATTTCATCATAGGTACACGTCAACTATGACAGACAAAATGAGAGAGAAAAATCCAGAAAATCACATTGTAGGATTTTTAATGAATTTATTTGCAAATTATGGTGGAAAATAAGTATTTGGTCACCTACAAACAAGCACGATTTCTGGCTCTCACAGACCTGTAACTTCTTCTTTAAGAGGCTCCTCTGTCCTCCACTCGTTACCTGTATTAATGGCACCTGTTTGAACTTGTTATCAGTATAAAAAGACACCTGTCCACAACCTCAAACAGTCACACTCCAAACTCCACTATGGCCAAGACCAAAGAGCTGTCAAAGGACACCAGAAACAAAATTGTAGACCTGCACCAGGCTGGGAAGACTGAATCTGCAATAGGTAAGCAGCTTGGTTTGAAGAAATCAACTGTGGGAGCAATTATTAGGAAATGGAAGACATACAAGACCACTGATAATCTCCCTCGATCTGGGGCTCCACGCAAGATCTCACCCCGTGGGGTAAAAATGATCACAAGAATGGTGAGCAAAAATCCCAGAACCACACGGGGGGACCTAGTGAATGACCTGCAGAGAGCTGGGACCAAAGTAACAAAGCCTACCATCAGTAACACACTATGCCGGCAGGGACTCAAATCCTGCAGTGCCAGACGTGTCCCCCTGCTTAAGCCAGTACATGTCCAGGCCTGTCTGAAGTTTGCTAGAGTGCATTTGGATGATCCAGAAGAGGATTGGGAGAATGTCATATGGTCAGATGAAACCAAAATATAACTTTTTGGTAAAAACTCAACTCGTTGTGTTTGGAGGACAAAGAATGCTGAGTTGCATCCAAAGAACACCATACCTACTGTTGTCCGTGTAAAGGAAAGAATGAATGGGGCCATGTATCGTGAGATTTTGAGTGAAAACCTCATTCCATCAGCAAGGGCATTGAAGATGAAACGTGGCTGGGTCTTTCAGCATGACAATGATCCCAAACACACCGCCCGGGCAACGAAGGAGTGGCTTCGTAAGAAGCATTTCAAGGTCCTGGAGTGGCCTAGCCAGTCTCCAGATCTCAACCCCATAGAAAATCTTTGGAGGGAGTTGAAAGTCTGTGTTGCCCAGCGACAGCCCCAAAACATCACTGCTCTAGATGAGATCTGCATGTAGGAATGGGCCAAAATACCAGCAACAGTGTGTGAAAACCTTGTGAAGACTTACAGAAAACGTTTGACCTGTGTCTTTGCCAACAAAGGGTATATAACAAAGTATTGAGAAACTTTTGTTATTGACCAAATACTTATTTTCCACCATAATTTGCAAATAAATTCATTAAAAATCCTACAATGTGATTTTCTGGATTTTTTTTTCTCATTTTGTCTGTCATAGTTGACGTGTACCTATGATGAAAATTACAGGCCTCTCTCAACTTTTTAAGTGGGAGAACTTTGGTGGCTGACTAAATACATTTTTCCTCACTGTATATAGCCTCCCTACTGTTATTTTATTTTACTTCTGCTCTTTTTTTCTCAACACTTTTTTGTTGTTGTTTTATTTTACTTTTTTATTAAAAAAGACATGCACTGTTGGTTAAGGGCTGTAAGTAAGCATTTCACTGTAATGTCTGCACCTGTTGTATTCGGCGCATAAATAAAATGTGATTTGATTTGAAAGGTTTGGACACCTACTCATTCAAGGGTTTTTCTTTATTTTGAGTGTGCAAAACTGTCATCAAGGCGGTGGCTACTTTGAAGAATCTAAAATCTAAAATATATTTGATTTGTTTAACACTTATTGGTTACTACATGATTCCATATGTGTTATTTCATAGTTTTGATGTCTTCACTATTATTCCACAATGTAGAATATCGTAAAAATAAAGAAAAACCCTTGAATGAGTAGGTGTGTCCAAACTTTTGACTGGTACTGTAGTAATGTAGAGATCTATGGGTCTTTAGCGAAGTCCAGCCAACCTTTTGATACAGGATGCACTGATGAGTATCAAAACTGTCACTTGTAACAAAATGAAGGACACTAAGGTAGATGGCATTAAAAGGTTTAAGAGTAGTAGCAGCTGCACTTTGATAAATAATATCACAATAATCAAGAACAGATAAAAAGGTTGACTGAATAATCTGCTTCCTACTGCTTAGGAACGATCTGTTTCTGTAGAAAAATCCCACTTTAAATCTTATTTTCTTAACCAGCTCATCTATGTTTTTTAAACTTTAAATCCATATCAAGCCAAATGCTTAATGATTTAAATGCCGGAACACGTTTGTTTGGAGAACCATCTAAAGAGCGAACATGTAGTTCATCTGAAACATTCTTACGAGATTTTGAAAACAACACATATATCGTTTTGCCCGAAATACTCATGCTGTGTATTCCCCACAAGGCGAATTAATCATAATCTTGAGTGTGATTGTAATAAAATCAATGCATGATTAACAATGATCTCTCTAAAATTAGACAAATATGACCAAATGCTACTAAATGGCCCAAAATATGACCAAATACTAAAAGGTCTGTTCTATGCTCTTATTTCAAATCTTGGCTTCAGATGCTAAGTCCACAGCATATGTGGAATTCTTACTGGGGAGAGATAAGGAGAAACTATTCTGTTTGTCAGAGCAAGGGGCCCCTTAAGGTCCCGAACACACTTTCAACCACACATTTTCTCAGCAGTATGAGGTTACATACAGAAAAAGAGACTTCTGCATCACCTAACTGCTTTTTGTTGCTTTGAGGACAAACAAGCTTATTTTCTCTGGTGTTTGGCACCTACATCAAAAGTCCTCCAAAAACAAGGCAGCATTCACAGAATTAGAACGGAGAAGAACCAGTATTTTTAGACGACCTAGTCACTCACTATTTTTAATGGCAGCTACTGCTTAGTAGGCTGACCTCTGACCTGCTAAATTCTTCCAGATTTTTAAAAAAGGAGTAGAGAGAGAAAAGTGTGCTAAAGTACATCCCCAGCGTTCCGGAGCAGGAGTAGTAACCTGCAGTGGCTGCAGGCTAGCCAGGTCACAGCCCACACATGGGGGAAAGGGAAGGGGAGACAGGGTCACCGGTGGCCTGGAAAATCATACATGCTCCCAGGCTACACTAACCATGAAGTATAACAGACAAGGTCCCAGAGTACAGGTAGTCAGCAGTAGCGTTTATTCATAATGCCAAGGGAAGCCATGCTTCCCCAAATATTTGACCAATAAAAAAATAATTTAAAAAATATATATATATATATATATATATATATACACACAGCTGTGGAAAAAATTAAGAGACCACTGCAAATGTTTCTTAAATCAGCATCTCTACATGTATGACAGCCATTCCATTCCAGTGTCTGTTGAATTCCAACACAGGCACACCTCATTCTACTGAATTAGGTACTGATTAGGTGATCACCTGAACCAAATCTTATTTAAACGAGGAAAAGTATAAAAACCACTGCTGTGGTCATCACTATCCTCTTGCAATAGGACCAGCTGGATGGCAAAAACAGTGCTAATAGTACCTCAAAAGTAATATTAATAAAACAATAACTATTGACCCTGCCAAAAGAGTTAAAAGGAAGGTTTTGAGTGAGGAAAAGAAGGGTTCAATTCTGGCTTTACTGGCAGAGGGATACAGTGAGCATCAGGTTGCTTCCATCCTTAACATTTCAAAGACGCCACTGAGTGGCGCAGTGGTCTAAGGCACTGCATCGCAGTGCTAACTGTGCCACTAGAGATCCTGGTTCGAATCCAGGCTCTGTCGCAGCCGGCCGCGACCGGGAGACTCATGGGTGGCGCACAATTGGCCCAGCGTCGTCCAGGGTAGGGGAGGGAATGGCCGGCAGGGATGTAGCTCAGTTGATAGAGCATGGCGTTTGCAACGCCAGGGTTGTGGGTTCGATTCCCACAGGGGGCCAGTATAAAAAAAATATGTAATCACTAACTGTAAGTCGCTCTGGATAAGAGCGTCTGCTAAATTACGTAAATGTAAATGTATAAGAACAAGGTCAAGCAGCAGACATTGGGGACAACAAAGCTACAGACCGGCAGAGGGCGAAAACGACTCTCTGCTGACCGGGATGACCACCAACTCATTCGAATGTCACTCAACAACCGTAGGATGACATCAAGTGACCTATAGAAATAATGGCAAACGGCAGCTGGGGTGCACGGCAAGGACGGTTCGAAACAGGCTCCTAGGGGCAGGGCTGAAGTCATGCAAAGCTAGAAAAAAATCAATGAGAAGCAAAGAAGAGCCAGGCTGAGGTTTGCAAAAGTCCATAAGGATTGGACCGTAGAGGACTGGAGTAAGGTCATCTTCTCTGATGAGTCCAATTTTCAGCTTTGCCCAACACCTGGTCGTCTAATGGTTAGACGGAGACCTGGAGAGGCCTACAAGCCACAGTGTCTCGCACCCACTGTGAAATTTGGTGGAGGATCGGTGATGATCTGGGGGTGCTTCAGCAAGGCTGGAAACGGGCAGATTTGTCTTTGTGAAGGACGCATGAATCAAGCCACGTACAAGGTTGTCCTGGAAGAAAACTTGCTTCCTTTTGCTCTGACATTGTTTTCCAACTCTGAGGATTGGTTTTTCCAGCGGGACAATGCGCCATGCCACACAGCCAGGTCAATCAAGGTGTGGATGGAGGACCACCAGATCAAGACCTTGTCATGGCCAGCCCAATCTCCAGACCTGAACCCCATTGAAAACTTCTGGAATGTGATCAAGAGGAAGATGGATGGTCACAAGCCATCAAACAAAGCCGAGCTGCTTGAATTTGTGCGCCAGGAGTGGCATAAAGTCACCCAACATCAATGTGAAAGATTGGTGGAGAGCATGCCAAGACACATGAAAGCTGTGATTGAAAATCAGGGTTATTCCACCAAATATTGATTTCTGAACTCTTCCTAAGTTAAAACATTAGTATTGTGTTGTTTAAAAATGAACATGAACTTATTTTCTTTGCATTATTCGAGGTCTGACAACACTGCATCTTTTTTGTTATTTTGACTTGTTGTCAATTTCTGCAAATAAATGCTCTAAATGACAATATTTTTATTTGGAATTTGGGTAGAAATGTTGTCAGTAGTTTATAGAATAAAACAAAAATGTTATTTTTACCCCAACACATACCTATAAATAGTAAAACCAGAGAAACTGATAATTTTGCAGTGGTCTCTTAGTTTTTTCCACAGCTGTATATATTTATCTTCGTCTCTCTTTTTGTTTTCATAATTTTCCGTCAATTTGCAAGTGACTGAATCTCACAGGATAAATCATCAGAGCGAGGGAAACAGCGTCCCTCTGTCTCAGTATGTGTAGCCCATGTTTCTAAAGCTGTCTGGACCAAAAGAGTATAACATATTGCCGCCATAGCATTTGATTGATTTAAGCCAGCAAGCATTTGGCCTCCCTTGATAAAAACAAATCTACAATAATTAGCCAATCGGCATTGAGCTAAGCTCAACTGTGGGTTATCCTGGTGCAGCAAAACACCCCCAAGGGAGGCCAGTTTGGATTTGGCTTCACACAAATTAAATCACTTCTTAAGCAAAACATCATTTTCAGAAAAACTGTGTCTGTTTCTGATCTGCTTGTGTGGATGTCCTGCAGTAGCTAGCTTGCTAAATCAGCCCTTTTCTAAGCCATAGATGGAGATGGGGATTTGGACTTGTGGTTTTGACGTAATTCTCTGTACAGGCCAATGTTATGATGGCGACAAAAAACCTTCCTCTCCGCCTGCCCTGCAAGACACTGAGCCCCCGGTTTGTGGGGCCGTTTAAGGTCCTCCGGCGGATAAATGAGGTATCATACCGGCTGCTCCTTCCCCCTCACTACCGTGTCTCACCCACTTTTCATGTGTCGCTCCTCAGGCCGGTGGTTCCTGGTCCTCTGGCGGATGCCGTCCCCCGGGGTACGCCTCCTCCGCCCGTGGACATTGACGGGAGTCCGGCATATGCGGTGAGGGACCTGCTGGACTCCAGGTTCCGTGAGGGACGGCTCCATTATCTGGTGGACTGGGAGGGGTATGGTCCTGAGGAGAGGAGCTGGGTTCCGGCTGGGGACGTTCTGGACCCCAACCTAATTCGGGACTTCCACCGTCGCCGCCCTGACCGGCCCGCTCCTAGTCCTCGGGGTCGTCCTCCTGGCCGGCGACGCCCAGCGGCGTGAGGGTACTGTCACGTCTCCTCCCATTGCACCCCTCCGGCGTGCTGATTCGCCGGTCTACTGAGCCACTGGTCTGAGTGCACCACCTCGGCAACACCGGAATGGAAACCCAACGCACCCTAATCACCTCCAGCGCACCTGCACCTCATCATCTCATCACCACTCCTATTTAGCCCTGGACTGTTCTGGATGATGTTGTGTGTAATTGTTGAGCTTCGTGTCGTGTACTCTATCTTTGTTATTTCTCTTTGTCATTGTTTAAGTAAACCTTGACCTTGTTAATTCCTGTGTCTGCGTCCTGCCTCTTCGTATACTCAGTACTCGTCACAGAAGTTCAAGATGTAGCCTAGTAGGCTCACTTTAATTAGCTAGCTAACTTAGCTGGTTCAATGTTGCCCATGCGAGGAAGTTAGAGTAGCATTTTTTTTAGCTAGGTAAAAAAAAGTGTACTGTATGACAGAGCCATAGACCGTGTTGCCAACATGAAAGAGAATAGGATGGCATTGCCGTTCAAGTAGGGTGAGTCAAAAAAAGTATTTTACTTGCGTGCACACGCACACACAGAGACAGAAATCAGTACCATGGACAGCCACATGATATTTATCAACATTGATTGGACTAAATCATTTCTGGTATCTTTAAGTTTGTTTTCAGTGTATTAAACTAAGCATATATAGCATTGTTGATTTGATGATGTTGAAGTTTGTATTTGTATTTATTATGGATCCCTATTAGCTGCTGACTCTTCCTGGGGCCCAGCAAAATTAAGGCAGTTATTCCATTTTTTAAACATTACAATACATGCACAACAGATTTCACAACACATTAAGTGTGTGCCCTCTACTACCCCATATCGACAACACAAAATCCATGCGTACGTGTGTGTGTAGTGCGTATTTTATCGTGTGTTTGTATGCATGTCTGTGCATATGTTTGTGTTGCTTCACAGTCCCCGCTGTTCCAACAGGTGTAAAGTTGTATGTAAACATTATTAAAGTGACTAGTGTTCAATTATTAAAGTGGCCAGTGATTCCATGTCTATGTATATAGGGCAGCAGCCTCTAAGGTGCAGGGCTGAGTAACCTGGTGGTAGCCGGCTAGTGATGGCTATTTAACAGTCTGCTGGCCTTGAGATAGAAGCTGTTTTTCAATATCTCAGTCCCAGCTTTGATGCACCTGTACTGACCTCGCCTTCTGGATGATAGCAGGGTGAACAGGCCATGACTCTGGTGGTTGATGTCCTTGATTATCTTTTTGGCCTTCCTGTGACATTGGGTGCTGTAGGTGTCCTGGAGGGCAGGCAGTGTGCCCCGGTGATGCGTTGGGCAGACCGCACTACCTTCTGGAGAGCGCTGCGGTTGCGGGCGTTGCAGTTGCCGTACCAGGTGGTGATACTGCCTGACAGGATGCTCTCAATTGTGCATCTGTAAAAGTTTGTGAGGGTCTTAGGGGCCAAGCCGAATTTCTTCAGCCTCCTGAGGTTAAAGAGGCGCTGTTGGACCATTTCAGATTGTCAGTGATGTGTACGCCGAGGAACTTGAAGCTTTCCACCTTCTCCACTGCGGTCCCGTCGATGTGGATAGGGGCGTGCTCCATCTGCTGTTTCCTGAAGTCCACGATCAGCTCCTTCATTTAGTTGACATTAAAGGGAGAGTTTATTTTCCTGGCACCACTATTGTTGGTAATCAGGCCTAGTACTGTTGTGTCGTCTGCAAACTTGATGACTGTGTTGGAGGCGTGCATGGCCACGCAGTCATGGGTGAACAGGGAGTACAGGAAGGGGCTGAGCACACACCCTTGTTGGAACCCTGTGTTGAGGATCAGTGAAGTGGAGGTGTTGTTTCCTACCTTCACCACCTGGGGGCGGCCTGTCAGGAAGTCCAAGACCAGTTGCACAGGGTGGGGTTCAGACCCAGGGCCCCAAGCTTAATGATGATCTTGGAGGGTACTATGGGGTTGAAGGCTGAGCTATAGTCAATGAACAGCACTCTTACGTAGATATTCCTCTTGTCCAGATGGGATAGGGCAGTGTGCAGTGCGATGGCGATTGCATCATCTGTGGACCTATTGGGGCAGTAAGCAAATTGAAGTGGGTCTAGGGTGTCAGGTAAGGTAGAGGTGATATGATCCTTAACTAGCCTCTCAAAGCACTTCATGATGACAAAAGTGAGTGCCCTGGGTTGACAGTCATTTAGTTCAGTTACCTTTGCTTTCTTGGGTACAGGAACAATGATGGACATCTTGAAGCAAGTGAAGACAGCAGACTGGGATAGGGAGAGATTGAATATGTCCGTAAACACTCCAGCCAGCTGGTCTGCGCATGATCTGAGGACACGGCTAGGGATACCGTCTGGGCCGGCAGCCTTGCGAGGGTTAACACGCTTAAATGTCTTACTCACGTCGGCCACGGAGAACTAGAGCCCACAGTCCTTGGGAGCGGGCCGCGTCGGTGGCACTGTGTTATCCTCAAAGCGGGCGAAGAAGGTGTTTAGGTTGTCTGGGAGCAAGACGTCGGTGGCCGCGATGTGGCTGGTTTTCCCTTTTGTAATCCGTGATTGTCTGTAGACCCTGCCACATGCGTCTCGTGTCTGAGCCATTTAATTGCAACTCCACTTTGTGTCTGTATTGACGTTTTGCCTGTTTGATTGCCTTACGGAGGGAATAACTACACTGTTTTGTATTCAACCATATTCCCAGTCACCTTGCATTGTTAAATACGGTGGTTCACGCTTTCAGTTTTGCGCTAATGCTGCCATCTATCCACGGTTTCTGGTTTGGGTAGATTTTAATAGTCACCGTGGGAACAACATCCCCTATACACTACCTGATGAACTCAGTCACCATGTCCGTGTATACGTCAATGTTATTCTCAGTGGCTAACCGGAACATATCCCAGTATGCGTGATCAAAACAATCTTGAAGCATGGATTCCGATTGATCAGACCAGCGTTGAATAGACCTTAGCACGGGTCCTTCCTATTTGAATTTCTAACTATAGGAAGGGAGGAGCAAAATGGAGTCGTGATCTGATTTGCCGAAGGGAGGACGGGGGAGGGTCTTGTAGGCATCTCGAAAGGGGGAGTAGCAGTGGTCTAGTGTTTTTCCAAAGTGAGTACTCACTTCGGTAGCGTATTCCTCAAATTTGCTTTGTTCAAATCCCCAGCAACAATAAATGTGGCCTCAGGATATGTGGTTTCCAGTTTGTATCAAGTCCAGTGTAGTTCCTTGAGGGCTGTTGTGGTATCAGCTTGAGGGGGAATATACATGGCTGTGACCATAACCGAAGATAATTATCTTGGGAGGTAATAAGGTCGGCATTTGATTGTGAGGTATTCTAGGTCGGGTGTACAAAAGGACTTGAGTTTCTGTATGTTATCACAATCACACCATGAATAATTAATCATGAAACATACACCACCGCCTTTCTTCTTCCCGGAGAGTTCTTTATTCCTGTCTGTGAGATGAACTGAGAACCCAGCTGGCTGTAAGGACGAGGACAGTATATCCCAAGAGAGCCATGATTCTGCGAAAACAGAGTATGTTACAGTCCCTGATGTCTCTCTGGAAGGAGAGACATCAGCCAGTGGCATGTCGTTAGTAAAGATTGAAAAAAGTAAGAGGCCTAGACAGCTGCCCTGGGGAATTCCTGATTCCAGGGTAGTAGCTGCTTGCTCGGTCGGGAGAGGTTGTGTTTTCTCTAGCAGGAGGTAAGCTTGGCTTCTTATATGGTGTTGAGTAAAGCTTAAACCATGTATTTAGATCGTAGGTAGGTAGTTGTAGTTAGGTATTGTAGGTAGTTTATTTAGGTAGTTATTTAGGTAGTTATTGTAGGTTTCCGTAGGTAATTATTGTAGGTAAGTATTGTTTACGGCGGAGCCCGGCGAAGCACGAGGCTAGCTAGCTAGCGGGTAGCTACTGGTAACGTTTAGCAACGGTGGAGAGTTGTTTCCAATGTTATTTCACGCTTAAGAGTACCTGTAATTATTAATTTTTGCTGCGTTATGATAGGAACTAGACACGGACACGAATTATCTGTTTAGTGTGTTAACACACTATTGGTAGTTTGTTGTAACCAAGTATTGGTGCTAAACTGTGTGTTATTGGATGCTAGCATGCTAGTTAGCTATGGCGTCATAGTTAGGCATCGTGGGCTGTTGTGGGTAGTTATTGTAGGTTAGCATTGTTTTCGGCGGTGCCGGGTGTAGCACGAAGCTAGCTAGCTAGCCGTTTTTCAAACAAAGTCAACACAGTAGCCATTGCTAGCTGGCCAACACGACCAGCTAACTGTACTGTAGTAGCTAAATACAATATACTTGTGCTAGCTAGCCAACGTTTAATTATTGCTGCGTTATGAAAGGAACTAGACACGGACACAAATTATCTGTTTAGTGTGTTAACACACTATTGGTAGTTTGTTGTAACCAAGTATTGGTGCTAAACTGTGTGTTATTGGATGCTAGCATGCTAGTTAGCTATGGTGTCATAGTTAGGCGTTGTGGGTAGTTATTGTAGGTTAGCATTGTTTTCGGCGGTGCCGGGTGTAGCACGAAGCTAGCTAGCTAGCCGTTTTTCGAACAGAGTCAACACAGTAGCCATTGTGTGCTGTACTGTGGCAGCTAAATACAATATATTTGTGCTAGCTAGCCAACGTTTAATTATTGCTGCGTTATGAAAGGAACTAGACACGGACACGAATTATCTGTTTAGTGTGTTAACACACTATTGGTGGTTTGTTGTGACCAAGTGTTGGTGCTAAACTGTGTGTTATTGGATGCTAGCATGCTAGTTAGCTATGGTGTCATAGTTAGCTAGCTGAATAAAGTGGGTTGAGTCTATTCCTTGAAACATTGAACCGCTGTGGTTCACAACAATTCTGATTTCTAAAGGTGGAAGTTGGGAGAGTTTTTGTTCGGGTGGTTCAGTGAAACAATTATAGTTTCTGAGGTGGAAGTTTTGGTGAGGGAGGCCCTGCTCTCTCCTCTCCCAGATGTTTAGTTCATTTCATTCCGATCTCCTCTGCATTATTGTAGCCATTTGCTACAGCCTGTCAACTATGCCTCTGCCTATCCCTGTTCTCTCCTCTCTGCACAGGCTACACAAACGCCTCACACCGCGTGGCTGCTGCCTCTCTAACCTGGTGGTCCCTGCACGCACCCCACACCTGGAGTTCCAGGTCTCAGGCAGCCTCTGGAACTGCCGTTCTGCTGCCAACAAAGCTGACTTCATCCCAGCCTATGCTAACCTCCAGTCCCTCGACTTCCTGGCGCTGACGGAAACATGGATTACCACTGAAAACACTGCTACTCCTACTGCTCTCTCCTCGTCTGACCATGTGTTCTCGCATACCCCGAGAGCATCTGGTCAGAGGGGTGGTGGCACAGGAATCCTCATCTCTCCCAAGTGGACATTCTCAATTTTCCCCCTATCCCATCTGTCTATCTCCTCATTTGAATTCCATGCTGTCACAGTCACTAGCCCATTTAAGCTTAATATCCTTGTCATCTATCGCCCTCCAGGTTCCCTTGGAGAGTTCATCAATGAGCTTGACGCCTTGATAAGTTCCTTTCCTGAGGATGGCTCACCCCTCACAGTTTTGGGGGATTTCAACCTCCCTACGTCCACATTTGACTCATTTCTCTCTGCCTCCTTCTTTCCACTCCTCTCCTCTTTTGACCTCACCCTCTCACCGTCCCCCCCTACTCACAAGGCAGGCAATACGCTTGACCTCATCTTTACTAGATGCTGCTCTTCTACAAATCTCACTGCAACTCCCCTCCATGTCTCCGACCACTACTTTGTTTCCTTTTCTCTCTCGCTCTCCTCCAACACTACTCACTCTGCCCCTACACAGATGGTAATGCGCCGCCGCAACCTTCGCTCTCTCTCTCCCACTACTCTCTCCTCTTCCATCCTATCATCTCTTCCCTCTGCTCAATCCTTCTCACTCCAATCTCCTGATTCTGCCTCCTCAACCCTCCTCTCCTCCCTTTCTGCATCCTTTGACTCTCTGTGTCCCCTATCCTCCCGGCCGGCTCGGTCCTCCCCTCCAGCTCCGTGGCTTGATGACTCATTGCGAGCTCACAGAACAGAGCTCCGGGCAGCGGAGCGGAAATGGAAGAAAACTAAACTCCCTGCCGACCTGGCATCTTTCCACTCCCTCCTCTCTACATTTTCTTCATCTGTTTCTGCTGCTAAGGCCACTTTCTACCACTCTAAATTCCAAGCATCTGCCTCTAACCCTAGGAAGCTCTTTGCCACATTTTCCTCCCTGCTGAATCCCCCCCCCCCCCCCCCCCCTCCTCTCTCTCTGTGGATGACTTCGTCAACCACTTTGAAAAGAAGATTGACGACATCCGATCCTCGTTTGTTAAGTCTAATGACACTGCTGGTCTTACTCACACTGCCCTACCCTATGCTTTGACTTCTTTCTCCCCTCTCTCTCCAGATAAAATCCTGCGACTTGTGACTGCAGGCCGCCCAACAACCTGCCCGCTTGACCCCATCCCCTCCTCTCTTCTCCAGACCATCTCCGGTGACCTTCTCCCCTACCTCACCTCGCTGATCAACTCATCCTTGACCGCTGGCCATGTCCCTTCCGTCTTCAAGAGAGCGAGAGTTGCACCCCTTCTCAAAAAACCAACACTCGATCCCACTGATGTCAACAACTACAGACCTGTATCCCTTCTTTCTTTTCTTTCCAAAACTATTGAGCGTGCCGTCTTTAGCCAACTCTCTTGCTATCTCTCTCAGAATGACCTTCTTGATCCAAACCAGTCAGGTTTCAGGACTGGTCATTCAATTGAGACTGCTCTTCTCTGTGTCACGGAGGCTCTCCGCACTGCTAAAGCTAACTCTCTCTCCTCTGCTCTTGTCCTTCTAGACCTGTCTGCTGCCTTTGATACTGTGAACCATCAGATCCTCCTCTCCACCCTCTCCGAGCTGGGCATCTCCGGCGCGGCTCACTCCTGGATTGCGTCCTACCTGACCGGTCGCTCCTACCAAGTGGCGTGGCGAGAAGCTGTCTCCGCACCACGTGCTCTCACCACTGGTGTCCCCCAGGGCTCAGTTCTAGGCCCTCTCCTATTCTCCCTATACACCAAGTCACTTGGCTCTGTCATATCCTCACATGGCCTCTCCTATCATTGCTACGCTGATGATACACAACTAATCTTCTCCTTTCCCCCTTCTGATAACCAGGTGGCGAATCGCATCTCTGCATGTCTGGCAGACATATCAGTATGGATGACGGATCACCACCTCAAGCTGAACCCTGGCAAGACGGAGCTGCTCTTCCTCCCGGGGAAGGACTGCCCGTTCCATGATCTCGCCATCACGGTTGACAACTCCGTTGTGTCCTCCTCCCAGAGTGCGAAGAGCCTTGGCGTGACCCTGGACAACACCCTGTCGTTCTCCGCTAACATCAAGGCGGTGACCCGATCCTGCAGGTTCATGCTCTACAACATTCGGAGAGTACGACCCTGCCTTACACAGGAAGCGGCACAGGTCCTAATCCAGGCACTTGTCATCTCCCGTCTGGATTACTGCAACTCGCTGTTGGCTGGCCTCCCTGCCTGTGCCATTAAACCCCTACAACTCATCCAGAATGCCGCAGCCCGTCTGGTGTTCAACCTTCCCAAGTTCTCTCACGTCACCCCCCTCCTCCGCACACTCCACTGGCTTCCAGTTGAAGCTCGCATCCGTTACAAGACCATGGTGTTTGCCTATGGAGCAGTGAGGGGAACGGCACCTCCGTACCTTCGGGCTCTGATCAGTCCCTACACCCAAACGAGGGCATTGCGTTCATCCACCTCTGGCCTGCTGGCTCCCCTTCCTCTGCGGAAGCATAGTTCCCGCTCAGCCCAGTCAAAACTGTTCGCTGCTCTGGCACCCCAATGGTGGAACAAGCTCCCTCACGACGCCAGGACAGCGGAGTCACTCACCACCTTCCGGAGACATTTGAAACCCCACCTCTTTAAGGAATACCTTGGATAGGATAAAGTAAAAAATAATCTCTGGATAAGAGCGTCTGCTAAATGACGTAAATGTGCCCTTGAGCAAGGCACTTAACCCTAATTGCTCCTGTAAGTCGCTCTGGATAAGAGCGTCTGCTAAATGACTAAAATGTAAATGTAAATGTACCTGCCAAGGCAGCATCTACTCTTCCTGGGGTCCAAACACATTAAGGTACTTACATTACATATAAAACAAAAGATAAAACATTACATCATATAACATTATTACACCACATGCATATTATTAATGTTAGCTCTACGCGTACATTTAAGGGCCAGCCATACTGCCCTGTTCTGAGCCAGTTGTAATTTTCCCAAGTTCCTCTTTGTGGCACCTGACCACACTACTGAACAGTAGTCCAGGTGCGACAAAACAAGGGCTTGTAGGACCTGCCTTGTTGATAGTGTTGTTACATTTTAGTCATTTTAAAAGGCAGAGCAACACTTTATACTTCTCCCATGGGCAAAGAAATTCAAAAGGGGTGATGATATTAATTAATAGTAATTTCGATCCGAATGTGCAAATTGTCCAAATAGATATGCAAGGTAGATGGATCATTTTAAATATGTTATTGGACAATAAACAGATATGGCTCATTAACATTTACGGACCAAATAATGATGATCCACACTTCTTTGACAATATATATAATAAATGATCAACCCTGCAAGCAATTCAAGACAATATTATTATGGTGGGGGATTATAATACTGTTTTAAATAGCTCAATGGACCGTGAAGGAAATCACACCACAAACAATCACCCACATGCTCTTAAGGAAATCGTGAATGTCATGGATACATTAGAACTAGTAGATATATGGAGGCTTAAATATCCTGATCTAGTGAGATATACATGGCGGAGACTCAATCAAGCTAGTCATCTTGACTTCTTTCTTATCTCATTCTCGTTGGCATCAAAAGTTTAAAAAGTGTTGATAGGGAACAGAACGCGGTCGGACCATCATATAATTGGCATATACATTACTCTTACTGAATTTCCACGTGGGGGCGAGGATATTGGAAATTTAATCAAAGCCTATTGGATGATAATGTATTTTTAACTAGAACAAAGGAATTTATAACTGACTTTTTCCTACATAACATTGGTACAGCAAATCCCCTTATTGAATGGTACACCTTTAAATGTGCCATTTAGAGGCCATGCAATTCAGTACTCATCTTGAAAACAAAAGCAATTTAGGTCAAAAGTGTTTATACTAACAAAGGAAATAGACAGTCTAACAGAACAGATAGATGGCAATAAAAACTGTAACATAGAGGCTCAGAATAAATTAGAGGAAAAACAAAAATAAATGGAGAAACTTATTCAAGAAAGATCAAGTGTAATATATTATAAAAATAAAGCAAACTGGATGGAATATGGGGGAAAATGCACCAAATTCTTTTTTAATCTTCAACATAGGAATGCTACCAAAAATAATTTAATGAAATTGGTTACAATTGACGGAGTAACCCATGATTCACCAAATGATATTTTGAAGGAGGAAACAAGGTACTTTAAGCATATGTTTTCATTTCAGTCGCCTCCATCTCCTCTAACCGAAGCTAATTGTAGAGAGTTTTTTTCTATTGATAATGTAAAATTAACAGCCAAACAGAGAGACTCATTTGAAGGTGAAATTACAGAGGAGGAACTTCTGGATGCAATTAAAGACTTTAAGTCTGGGAAAACTCCAGGGTTGGATGGCATACCAGTCGAAGTATACCAAACCTTTTTTGATATACTAAGAGGACCGCTATTAGCGTGTTTTAACCACTCCTATGTAAATGGTAGGTTATCTGACACTCAAGAAGAAGGTCTGATCTCATTATTACTGAAACAGGATACAAGTGGAAAATAGAAAGATCCAGTTCATTTATAAAATTGGAGGCCCCTTACACTTCAGTGTTGTGATGCAAAAATTATAGCAAAATGTATAGCGCATAGAATTAAAAAGGTATTGTCGGATATTATTCATACTAATCAGACAGGTTTTTTACAAGGAAGATACATTGGAGATAATATAAGGCAAGTATTGGAAACAATAGAACATTATGGAAAATCTGAGAAACCAGGCCTGCTATTCATAGCAGACTTCGAAAAGGCATTTGATAAAGTATGACTGGGGTTTATATATAAATGCCTGGAGCATTTACATTTTGGTGAAACTCTTATAAAGTGGGTCAAAATCATGAATAGTAACCCTAGGTGTAAAATATTAAATAATGGCTATTTCTCAGAAAGTTTTAAACTGTCAAGAGGAGTAAAACAAGGTTGTCCACTATCGGCATATCTATTTATTGTGGCCATCGAGATGTTAGCTATTAAAATCAGATCCAACAATAATATCAGGGATTAGAAATCCAGGGTTTAAAAACAAAGGTGTCATTGTACGCTGATGATTCATGTTTTCTTTTAAATCCACAACATGAATCCCTCCACAGCCTCATAGAGGATCTAGATACATTTTTTAACCTCTCTGGATTACAACCAAATTATGACAAATGTACTATATTACGTATTGGATCACTAAAAAATACAATTTTACATTACCATGTAGTTTACCAATAAAATGGTCTGATGGTGACGTGGATATACTCGGAATACATATCCCAAAGGAAATAAATGATCTCACTTCAATAAATTATAAAAGAAAGTTAGCAAAAATAGAAAAGATCTTGCTACCATGGAAAGGTAAATACCTGTCAATTTGTGGAAAAATCACCCTGATGAACTCTTTAGTATTATCCCAGTTTACCTATTTGCTTATGGTCTTGCCTACACCTAGCGAATAGTTTTTTAAATTATATGAGAAAAAAAGATTCAATTTTATTTGGAACGGCAAGCCAGACAAAATTAAATGGGCCTATTTATATAATGAATATGAATTCGGAGGACAGAAATTATTAAATATTAAAGCATTAGACCTATCACTAAAAGCTTCAGTCATACAAAAGTTATACTTAAATCCGAACTGGTTCTCTAGCAAATTAGTAAGATTGTCTCACCCAATGTTCAAAAATTGCCTTTTTCCCTTTATTCAGATTACAACCACTCACTTTCAGTTATTTGAAAAGAAAATCATCTCCCAGATATCACTATTTCTAAAAAAAGCCATAGAAAGTTGGTTGCAATTTCAATTTAATCCTCCAGAAACTCCAGAACAAATAATGCAACAAATATTGTGGTTAAACTCAAATATACTAATTGACAAAAAAATGTTTTTTTTTGACAAAATGTTTAAAAAATGTATAATCTTTGTAAATGATATCATCGGTAGGACTGGAGGAGTTATGTAACACATGCAGCTAACAAAAACATATGGAAATGTCTGCTCTACACAAAATTACAACCAAATAATTGCAGCCTTACCGCAAAAATGGAAGAGGAAAGTGGAAGGAGGAGAAAGTAAGGAACTTGTCTGTCGGCCTTGCATTAAAGAACATAATTGGTTAAGGAAAACTGTGATAAATAAAAAGGTATATCAGTTTCATTTAACGACCAAGGGATTGACAGCCATCCCATATAGATTGCAAAATAGTTGGGAAGAGATTTTTGACGTACCGATCCCATGGCATAGCGTTTATGAACTGATACGCAATCCGACACCGGATTCAAAACTTAGAATCTTTCAATTTAAATTATTATATAAAATTCTTGCTACCAATAGTGTTATTTATATGGGGGATACAATCTTCCCAGCTCTGCAGATTTTGCTGCGAAGAGACAAAATCATTAGATCATTTGTTTTGGTACTGTCCATTTGTAGCTTTTTTTTGGACACAGGTCCAGGAATGGCTAAAGGATTGCAATATTTACCTGGAGCTAACACTGCAGATAGCACTACTGGGTGATCTGAAAAGTCATAGTGAATCGATCAATAACATAATAATACTATTAGAAAAAATGTTTATTTTCAATTCACAATCTGTAGAAACAATGAGAATAGAAAGGTCAGAACTTTTGTAAGACATCACAGTACAGTTGAAATATACAGTGGGGAGAACAAGTATTTGATACACTGCCAATTTTGCAGGTTTTCCTACTTACAAAGCATGTAGAGGTCTATCATGTTAATCATAGGTACACTTCAACTGTGAGAGACGGAATCTAAAACAAAAATCCAGAAAATCACATTGTATGATTTTTAAGTAATTAATTTGCATTTTATTGCATGACATAAGTATTTGATACATCAGAAAAGCATAACTTAATATTTGGTACAGAAACCTTTGTTTGCAATTACAGAGATCATACGTTTCCTGTAGGTCTTGACCAGGTTTGCACACACTGCAGCAGGGATTTTGGCCCACTCCTCCATACAGACCTTCTCCAGATCCTTCAGGTTTCGGGGCTGTCGCTGGGCAATACGGACTTTCAGCTCCCTCCAAATATTTTCTATTGGGTTCAGGTCTGGAGACTGGCTAGGCCACTCCAGGACCTTGAGATGCTTCTTATGGAGCCACTCCTTAGTTGCCCTGGCTGTGTGTTTGGGGTCGTTGTCATGCTGGAAGACCCAGCCACAACCCATCTTCAATGCTCTTACTGAGGGAAGGAGGTTGTTGGCCAAGATCTCGCGATACATGGGCCCATCCATCCTCCCTCAATACGGTGCAGTTGTCCTGTCCCTTTGCAGAAAAGCATCCCCAAAGAATGATGTTCCCATCTCCATGCTTCACGGTTGGGATGGTGTTCTTGGGGTTGTACTCATCCTTCTTCTTCCTCCAAACACGGCGAGTGGAGTTTAGACCAAAAAGCTCTATTTTTGTCTCATCAGACCACATGACCTTTTCCCATTCCTCCTCTGGATCATCCAGATGGTCATTGGCAAACTTCAGACGGGCCTGGACATGCGCTGGCTTGAGCAGGGGGACCTTGCGTGCGCTGCAGGGTTTTAATCCATGACGGCGTAGTGTGTTACTAATGGTTTTCTTTGAGACTGTGGTCCCAGCTCTCTTCAGGTCATTGACCAGGTCCTGCCGTGTAGTTCTGGGCTGATCCCTCAACTTCCTCATGATCATTGATGCCCCACGAGGTGAGATCTTGCATGGAGCCCCAGACCAAGGGTGATTGACCGTCATCTTGAACTTCTTCCATTTTCTAATAATTGCGCCAAAAGTTGTTGCCTTCTCACCAAGCTGCTTGCCTATTGTCTTGTAGCCCATCCCAGCCTTGTGCAGGTCTACAATTGTATCCCTGATGTCCTTACACAGCTCTCTGGTCTTGGCCATTGTGGAGAGGTTGGAGTCTGTTTGATTGAGTGTGTGGACAGGTGTCTTTTATACAGGTAACGAGATCAAACAGGTGCAGTTAATACAGATAATGAGTGGAGAACAGGAGGGCTTCTTAAAGAAAAACTAACAGGTCTGTGAGAGCCGGAATTCTTACTGTTTGGTAGGTGATCAAATACTTATGTCATGCAATAAAATGCATTGTGTGCAAATCTGCAGTGTGTGCAAACCTGGTCAAGACCTACAGGAAACGTATGATCTCTGTAATTGCAAACAAAGGTTTCTGTACCAAATATTAAGTTCTGCTTTTCTGATGTATCAAATACTTATGTCATGCAATAAAATGCAAATTAATTATTTAAAAATCATAAAATGTGATTTTCTGGATTTTTGTTTTAGATTCCGTCTCTCACAGTTGAAGTGTACCTATGATAAAAATTACAGACCTCTACATGCTTTGTAAGTAGGAAAACCTGCAAAATCGGCAGTGTATCAAATACTTGTTCTCCCCACTGTATATGGCAAATAGAAATCCTATATGGATGGCGTTAAAAGATAGATGGGAGGTGTTGAATGGAATTGAAGGATGGGACTAATAACAACTAACAACAAACAATAACTAGATAACTAATAATGTAGGCACACTGTGTCCATCATAAGTGAATGGGTTGTAGGTTGGGAGCTTTTGTGAAGGAGCACAGTTAGAAATATCTGGCATATAGAAGCAAACCGTATGGACATCCTGAAAATGATCGGAGAGGTTGAGGGTAGAGGAAGTTCATGAGTAGAAACAAATAAAATATAATTATTGTAAAATTGACTATATCCATAAAATGTATATAGTATGTATAAGGTGGAAGTAGAGGACTAAGCATTGTTGTTCACTAGTTTACTCCAATTAGGGAAGGGTGGTGGGGTTGGAAAGTAACAAAGGGAAATATATATTTTTAAAGGATATGTATATATATGTATTGATATGTATATATAAATATATCTTCGCGAGAAAAAAACATATGGGGGATTGGAAGTGATGCAGACAATTACATTGATGGAAGTTACAATCTATCTGCAATATTAAAGCTGAGGTTGAGAGTAGAAGAAGTTCAGGAGAAAGAACAAACAAAATATAATTACTGTAAAATTGACTGTCCATAAAATGTAGATAGTGGGTATGGGCTGGAAGTAGAGGCCTAAGCGTTGTTGTTCACTAGTTTACTCCAAGTGGGGAAAGGGTGGCGAGGTTGGAAAGTAATAAAGGGAAGAAATAAATACTTTATTATGGACAGACTTCTCCCCATCTTAGCTACTGTTGTATCAATATGTTTTGACCATGACAGTTCACAATCCAGGGTTACTCCAAGCAGTTTAGTCACCTCAACTTGCTCAATTTCCACATTATTAATTACAAGATTTAGTTGAGGTTTAGGGTTTAGCGAATGATTTGTCCCAAATACAATGCTTTTTAGTTTTTGAAATATTTAGGACTAACTTATTCCTTGCCACCCATTCTGAAACTAACTGCAGCCATTTGTTAAGTGTTGGAGTCATTTCAGTCGCTGTAGCAGCTGATGTGTATAGTGTTGAGTCATCCGCATACATAGACACACTGGCTTTACTCAAATAATGTAAGGGGCCTAAACAGCTGCCCTGGGGAATTCCTGATTCTACCTGGATTGTGTTGGAGAGGCTTCCATTAAAGAACACCCTCTGTTCTGTTCGACAGGTAACTCTTTATCCACAATATAGAAGGGGGTGTAAAGCCATAACATACATGTTTTTCCAGCAGCAGTCTATGATCGATAATTTCTAAAGCCGCAATGAAGTCTAACAAAACAGCCCCCACAATCTTTTTATCATCAATTTCTCTCAGCCAATCATCAGTCATTTGTGTAAGTGCTGTGCTTGTTGAATGTCCTTCCCGATAAGTGTGCTGAAAGTCTGTTGTCAATTTGTTTACTGTAAAATAGCATTGTATCTGGTCAAAAACAATTTTTCCCCAAAAGTTTACTAAGGGTTGGTAACAGGCTGATTAGTCGGCTATTTGAGATAGTAAAGGAGGCTTTACTATTCTTGGGTAGGGGAATGACTTTTGCTTCCATCCAGGCCTGAGGGCACACACTTTCTAGTAGGCTTAAATTGAAGATATGGCAAATAGGAGTGGCAATATCATCCACTATTATCCTCAGTAATTTTCCATCCAAGTTGTCAGACCCCAGTGGCTTGTCATTGTTGATATATAACAATAATTGTTTCACCTCTTTCACACTCACTTTACGGAAATCAAAATTACAATGCTTGTCTTTCATAATTTGGTCAGATATACTTGGATGTGTAGTGTCAGCATTTGTTGCTGGCATATCATGCCTACATTTTCAATTTTACCTTTATTTAACTAGGCAAGTCAGTTAAGGACAAATTCTTATTTACAATGACGGCCTACACCGGCCAAACCCGGACGACGCTGGGCCAATTGTGCGCCGGCCTATGGGACTCCCAATCACGGCCGGTTGTGGTACAGCCTGGAATTGAACCAGGGGGTCTGTAGTGACGCCTCAAGCACTGAGATGCAGTGCCTTAGACCAATGAATGATGGAGCAGAGTTTGCCTTTTTGCCCAACATTTCATTTAAAGTGCTCCAAAGCTATTTACTATCATTCTTTATGTAATTTATCTTTGTTTCATAGTATAGTTTCTTCTTCTTTTTATTCAATTTAGTCACAGGATTTCTCAATTTGCAGTACATTTGCCAATCGGTTGTGCAGCCAGACTTATTTGCCATTTATTTTGCCTCATCCCATAACATTTTTAAATTCCTCATCAATCCACAGGGATTTAAGAGTTTTTACAGTCATTTTCTTAGTGGGTGCATGCTTATTATAACTGGGATAAGCAATTTCATAAATGTGTCAAGTGCAGCGTTTGGTTGCTTCTCATTACACACCATGGACCAACAAATATTCTTTACATCAACAACATAGGAATCACTACAAAACATATTTTATGACCTACACTATATTAGGCCCAGCCTTTGGAATTTTGGTTTTCCTAGATATGGCTACTATATTGTGATCACTACATCCGATGGATTTGGATACTGCTTTCAAGCAAATTTCTGCAGTATTAGTAAAGATGTGATGAATTTATGTGGATGATTTCATTCCTGTTCTGTTTGTAACTACGCTGGTAGGTTGACTGATAACCTGAACCAGGTTGCAGGCACTAGTTACAGTTTGAAGCTTTCACTTGACTGGGCAGCCTGATGAAAGCCAGTCAATATTTAAATCACCCAGAAATATATACAGTGGGGGAAAAAAGTATTTAGTCAGCCACCAATTGTGCAAATTCTCCCACTTAAAAAGATGAGAGAGGCCTGTAATTTTCATCATAGGTACATGTCAACTATGACAGACAAAATGAGGAAAAGAAATCCAGAAAATCACATTGTAGGATTTTTTATGAATTTATTTGCAAATTATGGTGGAAAATAAGTATTTGGTCACCTACAAACAAGCAATATTTCTGGCTCTCACAGACCTGTAACTTCTTCTTTAAGAGGCTCCTCTGTCCTCCACTCGTTACCTGTATTAATGGCACCTGTTTGAACTTGTTATCAGTATAAAAGACACCTGTCCACAACCTCAAACAGTCACACTCCAAACTCCACTATGGCCAAGACCAAAGAGCTGTCAAAGGACACCAGAAACAAAATTGTAGACCTGCACCAGGCTGGGAAGACTGAATCTGCAATAGGTAAGCAGCTTGGTTTGAAGAAATCAACTGTGGGAGCAATTATTAGGATATGGAAGACATACAAGACCACTGATAATCTCCCTCGATCTGGGGCTCCACGCAAGATCTCACCCTGTGGGGTCAAAATGATATATAATAATAATATAATATGCCATTTAGCAGACGCTTTTATCCAAAGCGACTTACAGTCGTGCGTGCATACATTTCTGTGTATGGGTGGTCCCGGGGATCGAACCCACTACCTTGGCGTTACAAGCGCCGTGCTCTACCAGCTGAGCTACAGAGGACCACAAGAACGGTGAGCAAAAATCCCAGAACCACACGGGGGGACCTAGTGAATGACCTGCAGAGAGCTGGGACCAAGTAACAAAGCCTACCATCAGTAACACACTACGCCGCCAGGGACTCAAATCCTGCAGTGCCAGACGTGTCCCCCTGCTTAAGCCAGTACATGTCCAGGCCCATCTGAAGTTTGCTAGAGTGCATTTGGATGATCCAGAAGAGGATTGGGAGAATGTCATATGGTCAGATGAAACCAAAATAGAACTTTTTGGTAACAACTCAACTCGTCGTGTTTGGAGGACAAAGAATGCTGAGTTGCATCCAAAGAACACCATACCTACTGTGAAGCATGGGGGTGGAAACATCATGCTTTGGGGCTGTTTTTCTGCAAAGGGACCAGGACGACTGATCCGTGTAAAGCAAAGAATGAATGGGGCCATGTATCATGAGATTTTGAGTGAAAACCTCCTTCCATTAGCAAGGGCATTGAAGATGAAATGTGGCTGGGTCTTTCAGCATGACAATGATACCAAACACACCGCCCGGGCAACGAAGGAGTGGCTTCGTAAGAAGCATTTCAAGGTCCTGGAGTGGCCTAGCCAGTCTCCAGATCTCAACCCCATAGAAAATCTTTGGAGGGAGTTGAAAGTCCGTGTTGCCCAGTGACAGCCCCAAAACATCACTGCTCTAGAGGAGATCTGCATGGAGGAATGGGCCAAAATAGCAGCAACAGTGTGTGAAAACCTTGTGAAGACTTACAGAAAACTTTTGACCTGTGTCATTGCCAACAAAGGGTATATAACAAAGTATTGAGAAACTTTTGTTATTGACCAAATACTTATTTTCCACCATAATTTGTAAATAAATTCATAAAAAATCCTACAATGTGATTTTCTGGGAAAAGAAATCTCATTTTGTCTGTCATAGTTGACGTGTGACCTATGATGAAAATTACAGGCCTCTCTCATCTTTTTAAGTGGGAGAACTTGCACAATTGGTGGCTGACTACTTTTTTCCCCACTGTATAAGGTCCCACAGTTGACAGTTTATGTCAGAGCAAAAATCAAGCCATGAGGTCGAAGGAATTGTCTGTAGAGCTCCAAGACTGGGGAAGGGTATCAAAAATATCTGCAGCTTTGAAGGTCCCCAAGAACACAGTGGCCTCCATCATTCTTAAATGTAAGAAGTTTGGAACCACCAAGACTCGTCCTACAGCCGGCCACCCGGCCAAACTGAACAATCGGGTGAAAAGGGCTGTGGTCAGGGAGGTGACCAAGAACCCGATGGTCACTCTGAACGAGCTCCAGAGTTCATCTGTGGAGATGGGAGAACCTTGCAGAAGGACAACCATCTCTGCAGCACTCCACCAATCAGGCCTTTTTGGTAGAGGCCAGACTGAAGCCACTCCTCAGTAAAAGGCACATGACAGCCCGCTTGGAGTTTGCCAAAAGGCACCTAAAGAACACTCAGACCAGGAGAAACAAGATTCTCTGGTCTGATGAAACCAAGATTGAACTCTTTGGCCTGAATGCCAAGCGTCACATATTGAGGAAACCTGGCACCATCCCTATGGTGAAGCAAGGTGGTGGCAGCATCATGCTGTGGGGATGTTTTTCAGCGGCAGGTACTGGGAGACTAGTCAGGATTGAGGGAAAGGGACCTCTGGAGCGACCGGAAATTAGCTGTGCAGCGACGCTCCCAATCCAATCTGACAGCTTGAGAAGATCTGCAGAGAAGAATGGGAGAAACTCGCCAAATACAGGTGTGCCAAGCTTGTAGCGTCATACCCAAGAAGACTTAAGGCTGTAATCGCTGCCAAAGTTGCTTAACAAAGTACTGAGTAAAGGGTCTGAATACTTATGTCAATGTGATATTTATGTTTATTTTATTTTACACTGTACACTTGCACAAAAAAAAAATGGGTATTGTGTGTAGATTGATGAGGGAAAAAATCTATTGAATCCATTTTAGAATAAAGCTGTAACATAGCAAAATGTGGAAAAAGTCAAGGGGTCTGAATACTTTCCGAATGCACTGTACATTATCAAGCATTTCACACATGTTATCCATATACTGACTGTTAGCACTTGGTGGTCTATAGCAGCTTCCCACCAGAATGGGCTTTAGGTGAGGCAGATGAACCTGTAGCCATATTACTTCAACAGTATTTGACCTGGGGAATAGTTATATTATAAACGGCCACATCTCCACCTTTGGTATTTCTGTCTTTTCTGTAGATCTTATAACCATGTATTGCTACCACTGTATCATCAAAGGTATTTTCTAAGTGAGTTTCAGAGATTGTCAGAATATGAATGTCATCTGTTATTAGCAAATTATTGATTTCATGAACCTTGTTTCTTAAGCTACATTTGTTAATGTGGGCTATTTTTAGCACTTTTCTGGGATGCTTGATTGTTTTTATTGCTTTACTGAGAAGCTTAGCAGTGGTAGACATGCTCATGTTATTTATGTTAGTGAGATGCACACAGTGGACTTCCTGCTAGGGCACACTGCCTCAGTGCTAACAGTATAACTCCTGATTCATAGGCACATTATTACTGCATACAAAAGCTGTAGGATCAGCAGAGGCATTCAGGGCAGTTAGAGGGACATAAATTAGGTTACTTACATTGTGTCTTCCAGTGCCCCTGGGATAATGTACATTTGCTGAAGCATTATGACAACTCAGCGACACAATTGTAGGTAACAACACATCCGCCATGCTGATCCTCATCACGGGGGCCCCTCAGGGGTGCGTGCTCAGTCCCCTCCTGTACTCCCTGTTCACTCATGACTGCATTGCCAGGCACGACTCCAACACCATCATTAAGTTTGCCAATGACACAACAGTGGTAGGCCTGATCACCGACAACGACGGTCAGGGAGGAGGTCAGAGACCTAGCCGTGTGGTGCCAGGACAACAACGTCTCCCTCGACGTGATCAAGACAAATGAGATTATTGTGGACTACAGGAAAAAGAAGAGGACCGAGCACGCCACCATTCTCATCGACGGGGCTGTAGTGGAGCAGATTGAGAGCTTCAAGTTCCTTGGTGTCCACATCACCAACAAACTAACATGGTCCAAGCTCACCAAGGCAGTCGTGAAGAGGGCACGACAAAACCTATTCCCCCTAAGGAGACTGAAAAGATTTGGCATGTGTCCTCAGATTGTCAAAAGTTTCTACAGCTGCACCATCGAGAGCATCCTGACTGGTTGCATCACTGCCTGGTATGGCAACTGCTCGGCCTCCGACCGCAAGGCACTACAGAGGGTAGTGCGTAAGGCCCAGTACATCACTGGGGCCAAGCTTCCTGCCACCCAGAACAATTTGAATACAGCCCCCTCCACAGGTAAACACATGTTAAATTACGAAAAAAAATGACTGTTTGTTATCTGTTTTATAAAACAGCAATGTAAAAAATTAAATCTCTCTTTACATATCTACAGTCCATAGCACCAGCACTCAAGTCATCTCCACCTCCTCCAAAACTTCTGCAGCTTCCTCCAGAGGTATTGATGTAAAAAAGTTGAAATGGTTTTTCATGTAACATGCTCTGTCTAACACTACTTTTTCTCAAACTGCAGCACAGAAAAGGAAGAGAAAAGCTCCACCGGTCATGTCTGTCACGCCACCCATGGCACCACTCTCAGGTACTTCATAATCTGTTTTTCTCTCTCTCAGTTGTATCAATTACTATTGTTGTTGAAGAACTTCTAAATTTTGCTAAACCATGTTAATCAATTTGATTATTGTTTTATTTTTTATAAAAGAAGACACAACCTGCTGTGCTCACTGCGGGGAGCATGATCCGTCTGCAAGCTCCCCTCAGGAGTGTAGATCCGAGGTGCCGTGGGTGTGCTGTGACTTATGCCAGCACTGGTTCCACTGCAGGTATGTTTTATTGTGGTTTTTGTGACAATATAGGGATGGAGGTCGAGATTTAATTGTTTGTTTTGTTTGTGTTCATATTCAATTATTTATTTGTACAAAAAAATACATGTCTAAAATATAATATATATATATTTATTCAACCCATCTTGTGTATTTCTTCCTTTACTTTCCAAGTGCATCTCTGCAACACAAACTCCAACAGCGTTTTCATTGTATATGTCAATGCACATGACTGAAATTAAAGTTTTATTTGATGTAAATTATTCATACTCATTTATATTTTAGTATTCAACTGTTATCTACTTTCTCAAAACATAAGATTAATCTGTAAAACAAATAATGAGACATTATTTGTTTACAACACTGAACCAAATAGCAGTGCGGTCGTGTTCTTTGTTGTGTGTCCGTGTAAATAGCCTGTTTTTTGTATTTTTTTGTATTTTTCGTACATATTTTCCTATCACACTTTTCATCCTTCTACTAAATATACTTTCCTGCAACCCGCCTCAATCAATGTGGTACGGATTCTATTATTTACTCACCCTTATCTAGAATCTCCAGTTGAAACTAGCTAGCCAGCTAACTAGCTACTTGCTATTAGCCAATGTTAGCGGTTTTCACCCAGAACATCGGATTTTCTGCCAGAATAACTGAATCACTGGACCCTAACACCGGATCGCAACTAGCTAGCCGCAACCGAATGGACGTTGCTGTAGGCTAATCAACACTGCCCCCAAAGCAAGCACCAGTTAGCCTTGAGCCGTGCCCATATCACAGCTATCTACCTCTTTGTCTACCGGACAGGAGTAGCCAGCTAACTAGCTACTTGCTATTAGCCACCGTTAGCGGTTTTTCACCATTGTCCGTGGCCTGCACTACCTACCAGCCAGCTCTAGCCTGGACTATTGTCGGCCAGTCTGCACTGTCTGCACAGCGCGTTATCGACCCAGAACATATCGGATTTTCTGCCGGAATCACTAAATCACTGGACCTTTAACACCTGATCATCGCAACTAGCTAGCTGCAACCAAATAGATGTTGTTGTTGGCTAATCAGCCTTGAGCTAGCCTCGAGTCCGGCACATCTCCCGGCTATCTACCTCTCTGTCAACCGGACGGGACCTCCTAGAGTCGACATGGAGCACCGCCGATCCATCACGACTGGTCTGCCGACGTAATCGTCTGTGGTTTCAACAGGCTTCCCGTTGTGACGACCACAAAGATCCATCTGCTAGCCCCGGCCCGCTAGCACACGCAAACAACAGCCGTGCTTCCTGCTCGCTGTGCTTTAGCACCAATTCAAACTGCTCTCGGACTCACATATTGCTGTTCACTGGACCTTATGATCACTCAGCTGCACAGCTGATGCCTGCTGGATTGTTCCTTTACACAGTACCCTGTCCTGTTTATCTGTTTAGCCTCAGCCCAAACTTTCATCGGCATTACCAGTTGTTGTCTTAGCTCTCTCTAATAACACCTGTGATTGCTTTATGCCTCTCTCCCATGTCAATATGCCTTGCCTATTGCTGTTCCAGTTAGTTCTTATTATACAATTTCAATATAGAACCCCAAGTCATTCTCAAACTGCCTCAAATAGCTCCTTTGTTCCACCCCCCATACACGCTGAGACCAGCTCAATCGGTGCCTCCAGTGATGCTATCTCTTTCATTGTTACCCAACGCTTAGGTTTACCCCCACTGTACTCATATCCTTCCATATCCTTGTCTGTACATAATGCCCTGAATCTATTCTACAACACCCAGAAATCTGCCCCCTTTATTCTCTGTACCCAACGCACTAGAAGACCAGTTCTTAAAGCCTTTAGCTGTATCCTTATTCTAGTCCTCCTCTGTTCCTCTGGTGATGTAGAGGCTAACCCAGGCCCTGCAGTCCCCAGTATCACTCCTACTCCCCAGGAGTTATCATTTGTTGACTTCTGTAACCGTAAAAGCCTTGGTTTTCTGCACGTTAACATCAGAAGCCTCCTTCCTAAGTTTGAGTTATTCACTGCGTTAGTACACTCCGCCAACCCTGATGTTCTAGCAGTCTGAATCCTGGCTTAGGAAGGCCACCAAAAATTCAGAAATGTCCATCCCCAACTACAACATTTTCCGTCTAGAGAGAACTGCCAAAGGGGGTGGAGTTGCAATCTACTGCAGAGCTCTATCATACTATCCAGGTCTGTGCCCAAACAGTTTGAGCTCCTACTTCTAAATATCCAGCTTTCCAGAAATAAGTCTCTCACTGTTGCCACTTGTAAGTCTCTCACTGTTTACAGTCCCCCCTCAGCCCCCAGCTGTGCCCTGGACACCAGGAAATTGTGAATTGATTTCCCCCCATCTATCCTCAGAGTTCGTACTGCTTGGTGACCTAAACTGGGATATGCTTAACATCCCGGCCATCCTACAATCCAAACTAGATGCCCTCAATCTCATTCAAATTATCAAGGAACCTACCAGGTACAACCCTGAATCCGTAAACATGGGCACCCTCATAGATATCATCCTGACTAACTTACCCTTTAAATACACCTCCGCTGTCTTCAACCAGGATCTCAGCGATCACTGCCTTATTGCCTGCGTCCGTAACGGGGCCGCGGTCAAACGACCACCCCTCATCACTGTCAAACACTCCCTAAAACACTTCAGCGAGCAGACCTTCCTAATTGACCTGGCCCAGGTATCCTGGATGGATATCGATCTCATTCCGTCAGTAGAGGATGCCTGGTTCTTCTTTAAAAGTGCTTTCCTCTCAATCTTAAATAAGCATGCCCCATTCAAAATTTTTTTAGCTAAGAACAGATATAGCCCCTGGTTCTCCTCAGACTTGACTTCCCTTGACCAGCACAAAAACATCCTGTGGCGTACTGCATTAGCATCGAATAGCCCCCGCGATATGCAACTTTTCAGGGAAGTTAGGAACCAATGTACACAAGCAGTTAGGAAAGCAAAGGCTAGCTTTTTCAAACAGAAATTTGCATACTGTAGCACTAACACTGTAAAGTCCATGGAGAATAAGAGCACCTCCTCCCAGCTGACCACTGCACTGAGGCTAGGAAAAACTATCACCACCGATAAATCTACAATTATCGAGAATTTCAACAATAATTTTGCTACGGCTGGCCATGCTTTCCACTTGGCTACCACTACCCCGGCCACCAGCTCTGCACCCTCCGCTGCAACTTGCCCATGCCCCCCACCTGCCCCCCCCCCCCCCAGAGATTGGAAAGCTGCCGCGGTCATCCTCCTCTTCAAAGGGGGTGACACTCTAGATCCAAACTGTTACAGACCTATATCCATCCTGCCCTGCCTTTCGAAAGTATTTGAAAGCCAAGTTAAAAAACAGATCACCCCACCATACCTTCTCCGCTATGCAATCCGGTTTCTGAGCTGGTCATGGGTGCACCTCAGCCACGCTCAAGGTCCTAAACGATATTATAACCGCGATCGATAATAGACAGTACTGTGCAGCCGTCTTCATCGACCTGGCCAAGGCTTTTGACTCTGTCAACCACCACATTCTTATTGGCAGACTAAATAGCCTTGGTTTCTCAAATGACTGCCTCGCCTGGTTCACCAACTATTTCTCAGATAGAGTTCAATGTGTCAAATCGGAGGGCCTGTTGTCTGGACCTATGGCAGTCTTTATGGGGGTGCCACAGGGTTCAATTCTTGGGCCGACTCTTTTCTCCGTGTATATCAATGATGTCGCTCTTGCTGCTGGTGACTCTCAGATCCACCTCTACGCAGACGACACCATTTTGTATACATCTGGCCCTTCATTGGACACTGTGTTAACAAACCTCCAAACGAGCTTCAATGCCATACAACACTCCTTCCGTAGCCTCCAACTGCTCTTAAACACTAGTAAAACGAAATGCATGCTCTTCAATCGAACGCTGCTGGCACCCGCCCACCCGACTAGAATCACTACTCTCGACGGGTCTGACCTGGAGTATGTAAACAACTACAAATACCCAGGTGTCTGGTTAGACTGTAAACTCTCCTTTCAAACTCACATTAAGAATCTCCAATCCCAAGTTAAATCTAGAATCAGCTTCCTATTTCGCAACAAAGCCTCCTTCACTCATGCTGCCAAACATGCCCTCATAAAACGGACTATCCTACCGATCCTTGACTTCGACGATGTCATTTACAAAATAGCCTTCAACGCTCTACTCAGGAAATTGGATGTAGTCTATCACGGTGCCATCCATTTTGTCACCAAAGCCCCATATACTACCCAACACTGTGACCTGTACGCTCTTGTTGGCTGGTCCTCACTACATATTCGTCGCCAAACCCACTGGCTCCAGGCCATCTATAAATCACTGCTAGGCAAATCTCCGCCTTATCTTAGCTCATTGGTCACCATAGCAACACCCACCCGTAGTATGCGCTCCAGCAGGTACAGTGAGGGAAAAAAGTATTTCATCTCCTGCTGATTTGTACGTTTGCCCAATGACAAAGAAATGATCAGTCTATAATTTTAATGGTAGGTTTATTTGAACAGTGAGAGACAGAATACCATAAAAAAAATCCTGAAAAACGCATGTCAAAAATGTTATAAATTGATTTGCATTTTAATGAGGGAAATAAGTATTTGACCCCTCTGCAAAACATGACTTAGTACTTGGTGGCAAAACCCTTGTTGGCAATCACAAAGGTCATACGTTTCTTGTAGTTGGCCACCAGGTTTGCACACATCTCAGGAGGAATTTTGTTCCACTCCTCTTTGCAGAACTTCTCCAAGTCATTAAGGTTTCGAGGCTGACGTTTGGCAACTCGAACCTTCAGCTCCCTCCACAGATTTTCTATGGGATTCAGGTCTGGAGACTGGCTAGGCCACTCCAGGACCTTGATGTGCTTCTTCTTGAGCCACTCCTTTGTTGCCTTGGCTGTGTGTTTTGGGTTATTGTCATGCTGGAATACCCATCCACGACCCATTTTCAATGTCCTGGCTGAGGGAAGGAGGTTCTCACCCAAGATTTGACGGTACATGGCCCCATCCATCGTCCCTTTGATGCAGTGAAGTTGTCCTGTCCCCTTAGCAGAAAAACACCCCCAAAGCATAATGTTTCCACCTCCATGTTTGACAGTGGGGATGGTGTTCTTGGGGTCATAGGCAGCATACCACCTCCTCCAAACACGTCGAGTTGAGTTGATGCCAAAGAGCTCAATTTTGGTCTCATCTAACCACAACACTTTCACCAAGTTCTCCTCTGAATCATTCAGATGTTCATTGGCAAATTTCAGACGGCCCTGTATATGTGCTTTCTTGAGCAGGGGGACCTTGCGGGAGCTGCAGGATTTCAGTCCTTCACGGCGTAGTGTGTTACCAATTGTTTTCTTGGTGACTATGGTCCCAGCTGCCTTGAGATCATTGACAAGATCCTCCCATGTAGTTCTGGGCTGATTCCTCACCGTTCTCATGATCATTGCAACTCCACGAGGTGAGATCTTGCATGGAGCCCCAGGCCGAGGGAGATTGACAGTTATTTTGTGTTTCTTCCGTTCGCGAATAATCGCACCAACTGTTGTCACCTTCTCACCAAGCTGCTTGGCGATGGTCTTGTAGCCCATTCCAGCCTTGTGTAGGTCTACAATCTTGTCCCTGACATCCCTGGAGAGCACTTTGGCCTTGGCCATGGTGGAGAGTTTGGAATCTGATTGATTGATTGCTTCTGTGGACAGGTGTCTTTTATACAGGTAACAAGCTGAGATTAGGAGCACTCCCTTTAAGATTGTGCTCCTAATCTCAGCTCGTTACCTGTATAAAAGACACCTGGGAGCCAGAAATCTTTCTGATTGAGAGGGGGTCAAATACTTATTTCCCTCATTAAAATGCAAATCAATTGATAACATTTTTGGAAATGCGTTTTTCTGGATTTTTTTGTTCATATTCTGTCTCTCACTGTTCAAATAAACCTACCATTAAAATTATAGACTGATCATTTCTTTGTCAGTGGGCAAACATACAAAATCAGCAGGGGATCAAATACTTTTTTCCCTCACTGTATGTCTCACTGGTCATCCCCAAAGCCAACACCTCCTTTGGCCGCCATTCCTTCCATTCTCTGCTGCCATTGACTGGAACGAACTGCAAAAATCTCTGAAGCTGGAGACTCTTATCTCCCTCACTAACTTTAAGCATCAGTTGTCAGAGCACCTTACCGATCACTGCAACTGTACACAGCCCTTCTGAAATTAGCCCACTCAACTACCTCATCCCCATATTGTTATTTATTTTGCTCATTTGCACCCCAGTATCTCTATTTGCACATCATCTCTTGCACATCTATCATTCCAGTGTTAATACTAATTGTAATTATTTTGCACTATGGCCTATTTATTGTCTTACTTCCATAACTTACTACATTTGCACACACTGTATATAGATTTTCTACTGTGTTATTGACTGTATGTTTTGTTTATTCCATATGTAACTCTGTGTTGTTGTTGTTTTTAATCGCACTGCTTTGCTTTATCTTGGCCAGGTCGCAGTTGTAAATGAGAATGGGTTGTGCCAGCTTTACACTCCAGACCTCCAGTACGCCTGCACGGTCCAGTATATCCTGCTCCGGTTCTACGCACTGTGTCACCAGAGCGCCTCCCCAGCCCGGTACGCCCCGTACCTGCTCCCCGCACCAAACCAGTGGTGCGTGTCTACAGCCCGGTACGCCCCATACCTACTCCCCGCACCAAACTAGTGGTGCGTGTATCCAGTCCGGTACGGCCCGTACCTGCTCCTCGCACCAAACCAGTGGAGCGTGTCGCCAGCCCGGTACGCCCCATGCCTGCTCCTTGCACCAAACCAGTGGTGTGCGTCTCCAGTCCGGCACGGCCCGTGCCTGCTCCTCGCACCAAACCAGTTGTGCGTGTTCCCAGTCTGGTACGGCCCGTGCCTGCTCCTCGCACCAAACCAGTGGTTTGTGTCTCCAGTCCGGCACGGCCCGTGCCTGCTCCTCGCACCAGACCAGTGGTGCATGTTCCCAGTCCGGTACGGCCCGTGCCTGCTCCTCGCACCAAACCAGTGGTGCGTGTCTCCAGTCCGGCACGGCCCGTGCCTGCTCCTCGCACCAGACCAGTGGTGCGTGTTCCCAGCCCGGTGCGGCCCATGCCTGTTCCTCACACCAGACCAGTGGTGTGTTTCCCCAGCCCGGTACGGCTAGGTGCCAGTGCAGTCCGCTCCACCGGTGCCCGGTCTAGCTCCGGTCAGCGGCTCTACTCCAGTGCCAGAGCAGTCCGCTCCACCGGTGCCCAGTACAGCTCCGGTCAGCTGCTCTACTCCAGTGCCAGAGTAGTCCGCTCCACCGGTGCCCAGTCCAGCTCCGGTCAGCTGCTCCACTCCAGTGTCAGAGCAGTCCGCTCCACCGGTGCCTAACCTGCTCCGGTCAGCAGCTCCACTCCAGTGCCAGAGCAGTCCGCTTCACCGGTGCCCAGTCCAGCTCCGGTCAGCTGCTTCACTCCAGTGCCAGAGCAGTCCGCTTCACCGGGGTCCAGTTCAGCTCCGGTCAGCTGCTCCACTCCAGTGCCAGAGCAGTCCGCTCCACCGGTGCCTAGTCCAGCCCCGGTCGGCTGCTCCAGTCCAGAGCTAGAGCAGTCCGATCCACCGGGGTCCAGTTCAGCTCCGGTCGGAGGCTCCACTCCAGAACCAGATGTCAACTCCTCTCCAGGGTCGGGGCCTCCCACACCAGGGTCCAGACAGGGCTTGGTGCATCGGGGGGGGATTGCCGGTCCAGGCCCAGATGTCAGCCCCTCTCCAGGGTCGGGGCCTCCCACACCAGGGTCCAGAAAGGGCTTTGTGCATCGACTGAGAGGGGAAGCATCGCGCCGAGGTTCAGACCGGACCAGGGGTGCATCGGGGAGGCAGTAATGGAGAGGACGTCACGCCCGAAGCCGGAGCCGCCACAGAGGCTAGATGCCCTCCCCTGTTAAGTTAGGTTTTGCGACTGGAGTCTGCACCTTTGGGGGGGGTGGGGGGGGTTCTGTCACGCCCTGACATAGAGTTCGCTAGTTGGTTTGGTCAGGTTGTGAGTATCTATGTATGTGTATATCTATGTGTATGATCTAATATGTTTAGATCTATGTTGGCCGGGTGTGGTTCCCAATCAGAGGCAGCTGTCGATCGTTGTCTCTGATTGGGGATCATACTTAGGCAGCCATTTTGCCTACCTTAGTGGTGGGATCTTGACTCTTGTTTGGCTTGTTTGTAGCTATTGTGAGCTTCACGTTATGTTGCTTTGGTTGTTTTGTCGTGTGTTTACTTGGTTAATAAACATGTATGTATTCCACGCTGCACCGTGGTCCAATCTGGTACTCAACGAACGTGACAAGTAAACACATCGGATACGAGGTTGGAGTCTCTTTTTTGAACAAAATGAAATGGATATATCTTCTAATTGAACAAAATAGTAAGGTGACGCAGCGGTCTAAGGCACTGCATCTCAGTGCTTGAGGCATCACTACAGACCCCCTGGTTCGATTCCAGGCTGTATCCCAACCGGCAAAGATTGGGAGTCTCATAGGGCGGTGCACAATTCGTCCGGTGTAGGCCGTCATTGTAAGTAAGAATTTGTTCTTAACTGACTTGCCTAGTTAAATAAAGGTACAATTTTTAAAAATGCTGAAAATACAGGATGTATTTTTTTGCTAAACCGCTTATCAAAAAGCTGATAATAGTAGTATTTCCACTGAAATGTCAAACATGCTAATTGCTAACCCATTAGCTAACATTTTTACGACACCAATAATCACAAAACATTGATGGCTTGATCACAAGATAACACTGATGAAGGTAATATATTTCTTAAACGCTGTTGAATATGCCGATAATACTGGGTTCCACGCTAAATTACCTATTTGCATTTCAGGATTACAATGTATGTCAAAGTCCAAAGGATGACTAAAGTGGACACAGCCCGACCCTGTCTGTGGATGCTTCCCAAATGGCCCAATGGGCACTGGTCAAAAGCAGTGCACTATATAGGGAATAGGGTGCTATTTGGAAAGCAAACCCAGTATCTTCTGACTTAGAGTGCTATCTGACCAATCACCTCCAGACATGGTTTTCAGATAGTCAGCCTCGCTGGTCTTGGAGGAAGACACCTCTCTCAGAGAACATGTCAATTCTCAAGAATGTAGATCTGTCGCTACCCACAACTAAATACCATTTTTCATCTCTTTCATTTAGCTGTTTTTCCTCTCTTTCTCTCTCCTCACGAGGGTCTTTGAAGTAAATAGCGAAAGGATACCCGACTGTAGCAAATTACCTGAGGACTGAAACATTTTTGACATAAGTCCTGAGAGACTGGGCGAGACACTTTTCCTGGCGGCCCCTTTGGGCGCATTTAATCTGGGGCTGTGGGAGACAGCGGCGCTGACAGAGTGACGGGACAGCTGGACACGCTTCCAGGGCCACTGCAGTGTCAGACACAGTCAGAGCCAGGAACAGAGCCAGAGTCAGATCCAGAAACAGGGACACAGACAGAGCAAGGAGCATAGCCACTGCAGAGATGGACACAGTCAGAGTCATGGGCCAAGTGGTGTTTTTAAAGAATCAGTACAAAGACTAATCGGGAAGTGTTGTTCTCTTCTTCAGTCTAATTTTTTACTTAGCCCAAGGCCATCACCCTTGATCTGAAGCTAGGTAAACAAACTGATCAGTCCAACGTGCCAACTCTATCTTTCTCTCCCTCTATAGCCAGTCAGCACCTTTATTATAATGCTGGCACGGAATGTTAGTTATTTTCTGTCAGGTAGATAATCCATTGGTGTTGCACTTAAACACAAACTGATTTGTACCTCTGGAATGAGGAAAAGAAAACTGAAATGTCAGTTCAATTAATTCCTAACGAGTAAGCGTCAATGATTAATGTAGATCTATAAAGAACAGGGATGCGTCCCAAATGGCACCCTATTCCCTAAATAGTTAACTACTTTTGACCACAGCCCATAGGGAATAGGGTGCCATTAGGGACGGATACCTGGTTTAGTGTTATTAAATATAACTAAATCAGCGGCATTCAGTTAAGTGAATCCCCCTGGACATGACGGATATCTCACACCCAGCCCTCAAAACCTTGGCACAATTGGAACACTGCCGCCGGTGTAAAAAGGTACTTGGTGATTTTGTCAGATTGTTTTGGGTGACTATTACATGTGTCCTCTGTTGCTGGACCACTCTCCTTCTGAAATGGTAGAACACAAGGCAATGTACTGTATCATATCAAATGCATCTCTTTTACAATGTGAGACAAATTACCACAGAGTTACCGCAGGGCTTCCACACAAAGAAATCCCAGGGGTGATGCGCATGTGCCTAAAGATGAGCGTGTGTGTGCATGAACGCCCACAAGTGTGCACATGAATGATGAAAGAGTTTGACGTCAGCCCTGCCTCACCCAATAAACCATGACATCTCTACAGATCCTCATCCTGTGTGTTTTCTGTAAGTTTCTCCCTCCCTGGCTGTTTGGGACTGTTCAGGAATACATGGGACATGGGGTGCATTCATGGCTAACAAAAACAATGATTACAGATGGTAACAGGATCAGTAGTAATCAGAGTACCCCGAGAATATGCCAGAGGGATTTCAACCATTGTCAGGTCATTTTCCTGAAGTTATAGAGAATTATGAGCAATGCGACGGTAGAATATCCTCTTTACCTCGCGTGCCTGTCCCTTTCTCCTTACTTTCACATTGCTCTTTCTTTCGGGAACGATCTAAACCTGCAGGAAGACAGTGTAGAAAAATCAACCTCACATTTCTCTGAAAGTGAACAATGGCCACCTCATAACTAATGGCACTGGTACAGAGAAAGACTCGTCAATGAGGAGAGATGAGGGAGGGAAAAAATAACCATTATCCAAAGACATGCTCTATCATGTCAGATATTCTGTTTTCTCTAGCCAAATCCCTCGGTACCTTGCACAGAAAATATTCAGGCCTTGTAATAGAGATTTGTACATCAGATTAGGAGAGGGGTGAGCATTTATCTGAGCCTGAGAGAGACAGAGAAAATAATGGATGCTTGTATGAAGAATCTTAGGCTTATCACTGGGCTTGTAGAAGAACCAGAAACAATGAAGTGCTCTATTGAACTGACAGTGTCTCCTATTGCTTTCATTGTGACAGGGCCAGAGAGATGGAGAGCCTTCTAGCACTACTCTAGTTTATTTGAGCTGATGGCGCCTTCTGCTGACAAGGTATTGAATAGATACTCCCCTCACACCACATGAAATGACTGCAGTACCCAATCAAGATGCTAGGTAGGAGTGTGCAACAAGTCACCTCATCTATGCATACCTAGGCCTAGATGGGTTTTTCAATTTACAGAGCATTCGGGCGCAGGCCAAAGACAGGACAAATTACACAGTAAGTATAATCATAACCATCAAAATAATAACAATTGAGTTGTGTCCATGTTGTACAGCTCATTTTATTCTCTAACAATATATTTACAGGACAAAATATAGATATACTGTGTATAAATTAATACAGATACATATACACACAATTCAAATTTACAGGCCTTATCTAAAAAGTAAAAGAGAGATCATAAATATTGACATGTTACATAATATGGGGGACATTTTATAAATGAAGAGGTTGGTGGCACCTAAACATGGTTTCCATGTGTTTGATACCATTCCATTCACTCTAGTCCAGCCATTATTATGGGTCGTCCTCCCCACAACAGCCTCCTGTGATTGAATGTCATAGCAGCAGCAGGTTCAGGTTCACTTGGGTTAACTCCATGATCTCTTGCAATTCCACCAGGTGGCTCTCTCCTCCTGTTAGTTTCTCTAACTTTGGTCCAGTTTCATTGTTCATAATCATTTTGTCAGTTGGTGCACACCAGGCTTTCTACCAGGGTCTCCAGTGTGTGGAGTTGGCAAGTAACTCTCGCCTCGGTGCAGGCACAAGGGACCGCAGAGGGGTCAGGGAGGGAAAGGGGAGGAGGGCTCGGAAGAGGGAGGCCGGGGAGACTTGAGAGGTAGAGGGTGGGTAAAAAACCAACTGGAGGAGTTATGTTGCAACAAGGATTGGGCGCAGGAAGGATATAGGTGACAGGCTGGGAGGGAAACGGAAGTGACAGGGAAACGAGGGATAGGTAGGAGGGGGTGGTGAAAGCCAAAGAAGAACAAGAAAGGAATAGAGACTGAGGTGGGGAAAGGTAGTCAAGGGTTACGAGGGGCTACCAGATTGGCAGGAAGAATGGTGGGTGGTGGACAAAGTGGATTTTCAGCGGCAGAGAACAGCCTCCTCACAGGCACCATGTCCGCCCAATGAGCCATCTCCTTCCCACTCAAACTGAGATGGAAATCTGTTATTGAGGAGGATGGGCACTGCAACTGCCCTGTACTGGTGTTGGTTATTGGGTACTGGCAGTCCTTAATTTGTAAATAGGGCGGTGCCGGAACAAAAAGTGAGCATGAGAGGGGGGTGACCTGGGGAGCTCTGAGGTACCGGAAAAGGACCTTTATAATAAAGCATGGCATGCATATAATCACATTTGCTTAGTGGTCTAGACTAGAGCAGTAGAGTAGAGGTGCTTGCAGATTTTTTTTTGTAGCCTAGGGTCTGGAAAAAATTGGGCCTTTAATAAATGCATTTCATGCAATTCTGTCATTTTACATGACTGGAGACTTTAACAGAATCTTTTTTACAACCGCACAAATGATTGAAATGTCAGGCTACTTTAATACTGACAAACGACCTCATCTTGAATCCATCAATAGCCTAGGCCTAGGTGTGTGGAGGAGACACACATATTGTACAATATGAGGAGGAATTTGGTTTCACTGACTCGCCCAATGATGCTCAGCTCGCTCACCGGAGATGGCTGATGCGTTCATGCCAAAAGCCTATCTCTTGTTTTAGTTTGTAAAAACATTGCTGTTCGCTCAATAGGCCTATTTGGAAGTTGATAAAATATTTTCGTAGTCTACAGACAGATACGTTTTTTTGTTTTAGCAGGAGCCATTTGCTTTCCAACCTGTGCTATCCCACGATTGTATTTGAAATATTGCGAAAGGCCTGTTTTGGCTGCATGCTGTTCACTGACAGTAGTAGTATTATTCTAGTGACTGTTCTTATTTTATCATATTGTATTGTGTGCTATTGCAGCGATCACTTAATTCTAGTCATCGTGTATTAGTACTGTTATTAATTAATATTCTGCTTGCATTTTGTTATCTTCATGTTACATACTAGTTCCATCATGTGTTTTAGGCTGCAACCCTTATGCTGAGGTGAATGCTCGCACATTCAGTTGTTAGCTGATATTCTTTGCTTCATTTTCGACACACAGTATGCATAATGGCATGGCTGCCAATATTGCATCGTGGGAGCGCATGCATGGTTGGGCTCCGTTCCATCACCTTGCCAAGGTGGAAGTTGTGCTAATGCATACATTTGCTGTTATGTTCTATATCATCTGTACAAAGTAGTTATGGCATGGCTGCTATTATTGCTATTGCTATTTACACTCTAGCAGTAGGCCTACATTAAGATAAATATAATAAAAGACAAACTTACTGAGCATTTCATCCTCAAAGCGCCATGAAGGTCTGCTGCGCCATATGCATATTAACAGTAGAATGGCCGGGACTCAACGAGCAGCCTACCAATAGCCGCCAGTCTAATAAATCAATTTAATATACAAAGAAATCTATTAATATTTTGAAGGTCATAAAAAAAACATGATACTAAGACTATTTAGTTCAAAATAACAGAATAGCATGATTTAAGTTGTATTTCTCTGTGCTATAGTAGCTGAGGCTTTGGTTGCTTCATGTCAACTAAAAACATATGCTCTTTCAGATAGGGTATAGCAATCAAAATGTCTGGCCTGCATGGACCTCTGTAGGATTATTTGGAAAGTAAGCAATCACCAACAAAGCTTCATAAAGACGCCCTCAAAGATGCCCTCTGGTGGTTTCAACAAGCATTAACGGCAACAATGGCTGACAGTAAAATATTATGACGTCACGCACTGTAACATGGTGTACCATTCCGCAGCATCCTGCAAGCTTTGCTGCAGTATGATGCAACTTTTAAATGAGGATCCATTGTAGTTCGCTATGTCGGTGATCAGCCCACAGTCAATAGCATTGCTTTGGGGGTTATCGTAATAAAGTTCAGTGCATATTAGCTACAGGTGGTTGACTGGGTAAATATTGATTAGGTTGCTTGTTAGATAGTAGATATTTCATGTAGGCCCACAGATGATTAGGCTACTCGGCGGTGCGTCTCTAGGGAGGCTGGGTTCAAGATGGGCAGATAGTTCACACGTGCCAAGATAAAGCTCATCTTGCCTCAAGCGTGGGTACAAGGCGGTATGTCACGAGGGATTGAAGTCATACGTCGCTCAGTTTATGCCACACATGGTTAACATTCTCACATAGTATTCATTCTTGTAATGGTAGGTTTACTTTAGCTGGTCTAGTTGATGGTATCTAAACGGCCCTCTGCCAGTAGCTACACATCAGCTGTTTATTATCTATACATAGTCACTTTACCCCTACCTACATGTACATATTACCTCGACTAACCTGTACCCCCTGTATATAGCCTAGTTATTGTTATTTTATTGTTGCTCTTTTATTTTTTACTTTAGTTTATTTAGTAAATAGTTTTCCTAACTCATGTTTTTCTTAACTGCATTGTTGGTTAAGGGCTTGTAAGTAATCATTTCACGGTAAGGTCTACACCTGTTGTATTCGGCGCACGTGACAAATACAATTTGATTTGATTTGGCGTAAGGTTCTGATTGGTATAGCTTAGTGCGCTCACTGTCTGTAGGCTATTTTATATTGACGCTTTGCTTGGGCAGTGAGCTACCCTGAAGTAGCAGAGAATATATCGCCAAGACTTGCATTATTCATTGCTTAATAAATGGTTAAACATATTTCTACAGTGCCTTGCAAAAGTATTCATCCCCCTTGGCGTTTTTCCTATTTTGTTGCATTTCAACCTGTAATTTAAATGGATTTTTATTTGGATTTCATGTCATGGACAAACACAAAATAGTCTAAATTGGTAAAGTGAAATGAATTTGTTTTATTTGTTTCAAGAAATTCTAAAAAATAAATAACGGAAAAGTGGTGCGTGCATATGTATTCACCCCCTTTGCTATGAAGCCCCTAAATAAGATCTGGTGCAACCAATTACCTTCAGAAGTCACATAATTAGTTAAATAAAGTCCACCTGTGTGCAATCTAAGTGTCACATCATCTGTATATATAAAAACCACTGTTCTGAAAGGCCCCAGAGTCTGCAACACCACTAAGCAAGGGGCACCACCAAGCAAGCGGCACCATGAAGACCAAGGACCTCTCCAAACAGGTCAGGGACAAAGTTGTGGAGAAGTACAGATCAGAGTTGAGTTATAAAAACATGTCAGAAACTTTGAACATCCCATGGAGCACCATTAAATCCATTATTAAAAAATTGAAAGAATATGGCACCACAACAAACCTCTCTAAGTGTCACATCATCTGTATATATAAAAACCACTGTTCTGAAAGGCCCCAGAGTCTGCAACACCACTGAGCAAGGGGCACCACCAAGCAAGCGGCATCATGAAGACCAAGGACCTCTCCAAACAGGTCAGGGACAAAGTTGTGGAGAAGTACAGATCAGAGTTGGGTTATAAAAACATGTCAGAAACTTTGAACATCCCATGGAGCACCATTAAATCCATTATTAAAAAATTGAAAGAATATGGCACCAGGCAAGGAGGGCATTAATCAGAGAGGCAACAAAGAGTTCAAAGATAACCCTGAAGGAGCTACAAAGCTCCACAGCGGAGATTGGAGCATCTGTCCGTAGGACCACTTTAAGCCGTACGGTCCACAGAGCTGGGCTTTAAGTACAGTGGGGGAAAAAAGTAGTCAGCCACCAATTGTGCAAGTTCTCCCACTTAAAAAGATGAGAGAGGCCTGTAATTTTCATCATAGGTACACGTCAACTATGACAGACTAAATGAGAAAAAAATATCCAGAAAATCACATTGTAGGGTTTTTTATGAATTTATTTGCAAATTATATACCCTTTGTTGGCAATGACACAGGTCAAACATTTTCTGTAAGTCTTCACAAGGTTTTCACACACTGTTGCTGGTATATTGGCCCATTCCTGCATGCAGATCTCCTCTAGAGCAGTGATGTTTTGGGGCTGTCGCTGGGCAACACGGACTTTCAACTCCCTCCAAAGATTTTCTATGGGGTTGAGATCTGGAGACTGGCTAGGCCACTCCAAGACCTTGAAATGCTTCTTACGAAGCCACTCCTTCGTTGCCCGGGTGGTGTGTTTGGTATCATTTTCATGCTGAAAAACCCAGCCACGTTTCATCTTCAATGCCCTTGCTGATGGAAGGAGGTTTTCACTCAAAATCTCACCATACATGGCCCCATTCATTCTTTCCTTTACACGGATCAGTCGTCCTGGTCCCTTTGCAGAAAAACAGCCCCAAAGCATGATGTTTCCACCCCCATGCTTCACAGTACGTATGGTGTTCTTTGGACGCAACTTAGCATTCTTTGTCCTCCAAACACAACGAGTTTAGTTTTTACCAAAAAGTTCTATTTTGGTTTCATCTGACCATATGACATTCTCCCAATCCTCTTCTGGATCATCCAAATGCACTCTAGCAAACTTCAGACGGGCCTGGACATGTACTGGCTTAAGCAGGGGGACACGTCTGGCACTGCAGGATTTGAGTCCCTGGCGGCGTAGTGTGTTACTGATGGTAGGCTTTGTTACTTTGGTCCCAGCTCTCTGCAGGTCATTCACTAGGTCCCCCCGTGTGGTTCTGGGAGTTTTGCTCACCGTTCTTGTGATCATTTTGACCCCACGGGGTGAGATCTTGCGTGGAGCCCCAGATCGAGGGAGATTATCAGTGGTCTTGTATGTCTTCCATTTCCTAATAATTGCTCCCACAGTTGATTTCTTCAAACCAAGCTGCTTACCTATTGCAGATTCAGTCTTCCCAGCCTGGTGCAGGTCTACAATTTTGTTTCTGGTGTCCTTTGACAGCTCTTTGGTCTTGGCCATAGTGGAGTTTGGAGTGTGACTGTTTGAGGTTGTGGACAGGTGTCTTTTATACTGATAACAAGTTCAAACAGGTGCCATTAATACAGGTAACGAGTGGAGGACAGAGGAGCCTCTTAAAGAAGAAGTTACAGGTCTGTGAGAGCCAGAAATATTGCTTGTTTGTAGGTGACCAAATACTTATTTTCCACCATAATTTGCAAATAAATTTATTAAAAATCCTACAATGTGATTTTCTGGAGAAAAAAAATCTCAATTTGTCTGTCATAGTTGACGTGTACCTATGATGACAATTACAGGCCTCTCTCATCTTTTTAAGTGGGAGAACTTGCACAATTGGTGGCTGACTAAATATTTATTTCCCCACTTTATAGAGGTGTGTGCCTTTCCAAATCATGTCCAATCAATTGAATTAACCACTGGTGGACTCCAATCAAGTTGTAGAAAACATCTCAAGGATGATCAATGGAAACAGGATGCACCTGAGCTCAATTTCGAGTCTCATAACAAAGGGTCTGAATACTTATTTGCAAAAAATTCTAAAAACCTGTTTTTAGATTGATGAGATAAGGCTGTAACATAACAAAATGTAGAAAAAAGTCAAGGGGTCTGAATACTTTCCAAATGCACTGTATGTGATATCAACAGAGAGGTATATATTTCTGGGTGATTTAAATATTGACTGGCTTTCATCAGGCTGCCCAGTCAAGTGAAAGCTTCAAACTGTAGCTAGTGCCTGCAACCTGGTTCAGGTTATCAGTCAACCTACCAGCATAGTTACAAACAGCACAGGAATGAAATCATCCACATATATTTATCACATCTTTACTAATACTGCAGAAATTTGCTTGAAAGCAGTATCCAAATCCATCGGATGTAGTGATCACAATATAGTAGCCATATCTAGGAAAACCCAAATTCCAAAGGTTGGGCCTAATATAGTGTAGGTCATACAATACGTTTTGTAGTGATTCCTATGTTGTTGATGTAAAGAATATGTGTTGGTCCATGGTGTGTAATGAGAAGCAACCAAATGCTGCACTTAACACATTTATGAAATTGCTTATCCCAGTTAGTAATAAGCATGCACCCATTAAGAAAATGATCCCTGTGGATTGATGAGGAATTTAAAAATGTTATGGTATGAGGCAAAATAAATGGCAAATAAGTCTGGCTGCACAACCGATTGGCAAATGTACTGCAAATTGAGAAATCCTTTGACTAAATTGAATAAAAAGAAGAAGAAACTATACTATGAAACAAAAATAAATGACATAAAGAATGATAGTAAATAGCTTTGGAGCACTTTAAATGAAATTTTGGGCAAAAAGGCAAACTCTGCTCCATCATTCATTGGTCTAAGGCACTGCATCTCAGTGCTTGAGGCATCACTACAGACCCCCTGGTTCAATTCCAGGCTGTATCACAACCGGCCGTGATTGGGAGTCCCATAGGCCGGCGCACAATTGGCCCAGCGTCGTCCGGGTTTGGCCGGTGTAGGCCGTCATTGTAAATAAGAATTTGTTCTTAACTGACTTGCCTAGTTAAATAAAGGTAAAATGGAAAATGTAGGCATGATATGCCAGCAACAAATGCTGACACTACACATCCAAGTATATCTGACCAAATTATGAAAGACAAGCATTGTAATTTAGATTTCCGTAAAGTGAGTGTGAAAGAGGTGAAACAATTATTGTTATCTATCAACAATGACAAGCCACCGGGGTCTGACAACTTGGATGGAAAATTACTGAGGATAATAGTGGATGATATTGCCACTCCTATTTGCCATATCTTCAATTTAAGCCTACTATAAAGTGTGTGCCATCAGGCCTGGATGGAAGCAAAAGTCATTCCCCTACCCAAGAATAGTAAAGCCCCCTTTACTGTCTCAAATAGCTGACTAATCAGCCTGTTACCAACCCTTAGTAAACTTTTGGGGGAAAATGGTTTTTGACCAGATACAATGCTATTTTACAGTAAACAAATTGACAACAGACTTTCAGCACACTTATTGGGAAGGACATTCAACAAGCACAGCACTTACACAAATGACTGATGATTGGCTGAGAGAAATTGATGATAAAAAGATTGTGGGGGCTGTTTTGTTAGACTTCATTGCGGCTTTAGAAAATATCGATCATAGTCTGCTGCTGGAAACACATGTGTGTTATGGCTTTACACCCCCTGCTATATTGTGGATAAAGAGTTACCTGTCGAACAGAACAGAGGGTGTTCTTTAATGGAAGCCTCTCCAACACAATCCAGGTAGAATCAGGAATTCCCCAGGGCAGCTGTTTAGGCCCCTTACATTATTTGAGTAAAGCCAGTGTGTCTATGTATGCGGATGACTCAACACTATACACATCAGCTGCTACAGCGACTGAAATGACTCCAACACTTAACAAATGGCTGCAGTTAGTTTCAGAATGGGTGGCAAGGAATAAGTTAGTCCTAAATATTTCAAAAACTAAAAAGCATTGTATTTGGGACAAGTTACAGGTCTGGAGAGCCAGAAATATTGCTTGTTTTGTAGGTGACCAAATACTTATTTTCCACCATAATTTGGAAATAAATTCATAAAAAATCCTTCAATGTGATTTTCTTGATTTTTTTTCCTCAATTTGTCTGTCATAGTTGTCGTGTACCTATGATGAAAATTACAGGCCTCTCTCTAATCATTTTAAGTGGGAGAACTTGCACAATTGGTGGCTGACTAAATACTTTTTTTCCCCACTGTAAGTGTGGCCAGAAAAAAAGCCATTGCTTAAAGAACAAAATAACTAACACGTTCGGTGTTCGCCAAAAAGCATGTGGGAGACTCCCCAAACATATGGAAGAAGGTACTCTGGTCAGATGAGACTAAAATTGAGCTTTTTGGCCATCAAGGAAAATGCTATGTCTGGTGCAAACCCAACACCTCTCATCACCCTGAGAACACCATCCCCACAGTGAAGCATGGTGGTGGCAGCATCATGCTGTGGGGATGTTTTTCATCGGCAGGGACTGGGAAACTGGTCAGAATTGAAGGAATGATGGATGGCGCTAAATCCAGAGAAATTCTTGAGGGAAACCTGTTTCATTCTTCCAGAGACTTGAGACTGGGACGGAGGTTCACCTTCCAGCAGGACAATAACCCTAAGCATACGGCTAAAGCAACAATTGAGTGGTTTAAGTGGAAACATTTAAATGTCTTGGAATGGCCTAGTCAAAGCCCAGACCTCAATCTAATTGAGAATATGTGGTATGATTTAAAGATTGCTATACACCAGCGGAACCCATCCAACTTGAAGGAGCTGGAGCAGTTTTGCCTTGAAGAATGGGCAAAAATCCCAGTGGCTAGATGTGCCAAGCTTATAGAGACATACCCCAAGAGACTTGCAGCTGTAATTGCTGCAAAAGGTGGCTCAAGTTTTCTGTTTTTTTGTCTTATTTCTTGTTTGTTTCACAATAAAAAATATTTTGCATCTTCAAAGTGGTAGGCATGCTATGTAAATCAAATGATACAAACACCCAAAAAATCTGTTTTAATTCCAGGTTGTAAGGCAACAAAATAGGAAAAATGCCAAGGGGGGTGAATACTTTCGCAAGCCACAGTAATCAAGATATATTAGTGTTACATTTTTCATATATTTTTTTACAAATGTTATAATTTTTTTCCCACTTTGACATTACTGAGTATTTTGTGTAGATTGTTGACAGAAAATAACAATTCAATCAATTTTAATCCCACCTTGTAACACAACAAAATGCGGAAAAAGTCAAGGGGTGTGAATACTTTCTGAAGGCATTGTAATACACCTTTGTATTTCCTTTATCAGGAGTATGGAACATGGTATTATAGCACATACGCCAAATTGGATCCATTACAGTGTACATCAGGGGGCTCCAACAGGTCGATCACTAGCTACTAGTAGCTCGCAGCCCACCTATGAATAGCTCGCCAAACAATTCTGAAAGTACATGCAATTTTCACGTGTTCTACCGCAAACTGTCATAAACAAATCTCACAAGTAGGCTATCAGACGCCGCAAGCTCCCAGCTACTATCTAATCAACACAACATTGACATTATCCCACCCCTGGTTAGCCTCTATTGGCTTAAAAAGACAAATCTAACACAATATCTGCGAATTCATTTCCAGCAATATTGCCCCTGGCTGTCTGTGTTGTGCGTGCGTTTGTCTATCACTCCGTGTGTAGCCAGTTTATGTGATAACCGTCTTGTGGGTTGACAGAAATACTTTCCCCAAAACCTTCTCAATTAATTATTAACTGCAAAGTAGGCATACCTGGCAGAAGTATATCATGAGTAAGTATATAATTTGTATCTATTATTTGTTATTTGCAAACTTTGCATGAAATGTGCAGCACCAGCACAGAACCATTGCTAGACTGGCACATTAGACGCACATTCCTCACTCGCTAGATGTGCAATTAAAGGGCGAGATGCGCAACTAAAGGGGAATTACACTCAAATCAATTTGTTCGTTTTTCTTCCAGACCTTAAAAAAATGGTATTCTGATGTAATTTAAGCATTGACATGGACTCAGAACATCTAATTTTGTTGTTTCTCTATGAACAATTGTAATGTTGAGAGTAAAAATAAATAAAACATCTGTATCTGTCTCTCGCTCTCTCTCCCTTTCTCCATCCCTCTCCATCTCTCCAGGAGGTTTCTGAGAGGGACATGGAGGGGGAGTTGGAGATCCTCGTGGAGGAGAGCAGGGCCACTGGGAGGAGGAGAGGCTGAAGACTGCCTCGCTCAGCTTCGGGGCCAAGAAGGAGAGGGAGAAGGGGTTGAAGGCGGAGAGGGAGAAGTACCAGCTGATCCTGGAAGAGGACGAGATTATCAACTTTGTCAGCAGTGCCGTCACGATGAAGGGAACCCAGGATGAGAAGGTGTGTTGACTCTAAGTTTGATTGTTAAAGCGTTTATCTCTGATAGAGTGCAAGGGAATAGAGTGATAATTATGGATATTGTGTCTAAAGGCTAGTTTAACAAAACATTGCAATAATTCAAATTCAGAAAATATTTTACATTCCAAACGTAATCATAGCATTCAGCCATTAATATCAAACAATACACACCTAAGCTTCTCTTGCATTTCTAACTGTGCAAATGACACATTTCAGTTTCACAATGAACAATAAAGTACAATTCTAATATTCAATTAATCTGTGTGTGTCTCCAGGAGGCTCTGCATTGCCCTGTCCCAGGGGGAGGTCCAGAAGCAGTCCATCCAGGAGGTGAGAGGCAGCCTGCCCGTGTTCCCCTACAGAGAGGACCTGCTCTTGGCCATCCAGCAAGCACCAGATCCTGGTCATCGAGGGAGAGATGGGCTCTGGCAAGACCACCCAGATCCCCAAGTACCTCATGGAGTCAGTGGGTTCGCTACATATTACTCAAGGGCCACGTCCATAAACATTATTATGCTCACATTTCAGAGGGGTTGGAATAAAGCAGAAGAGACTATTCCCAAGGAGAGGTTTTGTCCATTTTGCTTTCATACAGCCAAATCCTCTCCTGCCAGCTTAAAGAACTGAGTATTTTGTCAACTAAGACCATGTATCTACTGAACTGACTAGGGTGCTCTGTCTGTCACCATCAACACACAGTATTGTTTTATAATATTTGGAATATGCAATGTCGTAAATTATTTGTAACGTACTGGTTATTCACTAATTGAGATATAGTAACACTCACATCTCTCTCCCCTCCACTCTCCCCCCTCCCTAGCCCTCCGTTTCCCACCACTGCACTGAATACGGACCGCTCTTGCCTGCATTAGAACTCCCGCTTCCAGAAGACAGACTAATACACACTAACACACACACTATTGATTGACTATTGCAATACGGATTGGTTTATGTTTTAAGTCTATTGATTGACTATTGCCATACTGATTGCTTTATGTTTTAAGTCTACTGATTGTCTATGTGAGTTATGAATATGTCTATTTGTTGAGAGATGTTTTTTCCTACATGTTATACAATTCCTCAAATTAGACATTTCTCTGTGTACATTCTGTTGTGGTGTTTTCAGATAACGGGTTCAGAGGTACATGTGCATACCGTTTTGTACCTTCAAAACTGGGATTATATGTAGAAGCCAGACAACATAGTTTAAATTAAGTATTTAAAATCGATAGATCAATATATCCCCAAGCAACCAGGAAAGAGTGAGCAGTCAGGATATCCAGGAAAACAGCTAAAATGCTTTCAATGCTCACCAAAACAAACAAACTGTTACAATCTGTTGTTAAAAAAGTAGATTTGCTTGAAAGGAAAGCAAAGTCTATTGTGTCAGATATGCATATACAGGGTGAGTGTGTGGATGAACAAGACAACAAAATTGGCCTTCTGGAAACTAAGGTGCTAACTTTACAAGATGACCTGGATCAGCTAGAGAACCGATCGAGACAAAATAATATGACAATATTGTCCCTACCAGAAAACGAGGAAAAAGGGGACCTTTCCAGCTATGTGATCAAGCTGATATCGGAGGAGCTTGGTGTGGATGTATCACCGGAGGATCTGGAGCATTGCCATCAGATCGGCATTGTTATGTTGGTTCCTTTAAATAATGACAAACCGGGGCATAGGTTGAACTACTTTTAATAAACTGATACTTTAGCTAGCAATCTCCTTGTGTAGCCGTGCAAGGCATACTTCAACTTCCCCCCCTCGCATAGCCTGCTGGGTAACGTAGTCTTCATGTTATTAACACATAACAACACACCTTCCTTCCTTTAAAATAAAACTACTTTTTCTCTGTAACTAAACATGTCACATCACATTTGTTTACTCAACCTGCATAACATGCAATTTTCAATAACACACATTTCTTTCCCCCTTTTTTTTCTCAACTAAATGCAGTCTCTGTCCAACAATACTCTATTGTGGCTCTATTTCTTTTCACATAAACAAAAACATCCAATCCAGGTGCCCCTTTAAAAAATATATATATATATTTTTTAGCAATTCTCAATAAGCCTTTCAGGGGCTCTGACAGTCCTTTTTGGTCGTTCTGCTGAAGTGCTTTCTGAAGCAGTTGGACAGCGTTCAGTGTCAGTCAGGGTGTTCTGACTGAATTGTCCATTGTTAAAGGCATTTGACACTTCAGCAGTATCCTCCTGATGATCCTCAGTCCCTTGAGTGAATGGCTGAAGCCTTAGATCCACTCTGTTTCGTCTCAGTTGTGATCCATGCTCCGTTTGGATCTCATAGGATCGCGGTGCAACTTCTCTCTGCACGCATCCTTGCTGCATCCAGGTTCCTGTAGTGATGTCACTGAGTCGTACATGATCTCCAGGTTTCAGTTCAGGTAAGTGTCTTGCACTTTTGTCATGTCGCTGTTTTTGTTTGTCTTTCTGTTTTTCCTTTGCGAGTTTGACGTTGTGAGCACCTTTGGGTGTTAGCAAGTCCTCATGGATGGGTAGGTTGGTTCTGATGCGACGTCCCATCAATATTTGTGCAGGTGAAAGTCCATTCTGCAGCGATCATCAGACTTTTTAGGAAGTCCTCCTTTCCATCATGTGCCTTTTTCATCAGACCTTTGTCTATTTTGACTGAACTTTCTGCTAAGCCGTTGGACCTTGGGTAGTTGGGGCTGGAGGTGTTGTGTAAGAATCCCCAGTCATTAGTGAACAATCGGAATTCAGAACTTGAGAACTGCGGACAATTGTCCGAGTACAGTTCAGACGCAACCCCATGTTTTGCGAAGACTGATTTCAGGTAGGTGATTACAGCTTTTCTGGAGATAGTTGGCAGTGTTGCTACTTCAGGGTAGTTTGTTGCCTTTGAACACTATGTCATCCACAACAGTGAGCTCTGCTCTGCACATCCAGTAATCCTGTATTCTCCTTGGACAGTTGTTTTTCTGTGCAGGCCATCCTATCAGTATTGTTTCTTTCAACTCTGTCATTGTTTGGTCAGCTGCTGTCTCTCTTTTGATCTGCGCCATTCTCTCAGAAGACACAGGAAGTGATGCTGCGATCATGTCGACGTAGGCCTGAATCGCAGTGTTTTTCTGTGTGTCGGCGCTCTCTTTCTTGTCGACTGCTCGAGAAAGAGTGTCGGCGGCGAACATGAACTTTCCCGGGGTGTAGATCATCTTCACATCATACTTTTGCTGTCTGATCAACATTCTCTTGATTCTCATTGGACAATCATTCAGTGGCTTAGACATGATTTGACACCAATGGTTTGTGGTCGGTTTCTACTTGGAAGACTTGTCCGTAGACGTATTGGTGAAACCTTTCGCACGCGAATGTGCTCGCCAGTAGTTTTCTCTATTTGTGCATACCTTGTTTCTGCGCCTGTCAAGGCTCTGGACGCATAAGCGACAGGTTGCCATGTGTCGTCATACTGTTGCAGAAGAACTGCTCCCAGGCCAAACTGTGACACATCTGCAGAAATCCTTGTGCATTTCTCTGGATCATAGAACCTGAGCACTGGCTCTTCCAGGATTGCCTTCTTTAGGTTTTGGAAGCGGTTTTCCTGCTCATGGGACCATTCCCATTCGTTTTTCTGTTCCAGAAGACATCTGAGTGGAGCAGACTGTGCTGACAGTTGAGGTATGAACTTTGCAATGTAGGTGATCATGCCCATGAAGCGTCTCACGTCGTCCTTGTTCTTCGGGCGCTCCATGATGGCTGATGTTTTCCTCAGGTCTGGTTTGACTCCATCCTCTGAAAGTACGTTTCCCACGAAGGTAAGTGTTTTCACACCAAACTCGCATTTGTCCTTGTTTAGTTTCAGGTTGACTTTCCGTGTCAGATCCAGCACTTGTCTTACTCGATGCGTGTTCTTCTTTTGTGGACCCCCAGTCGATGATGTCATCCATCATGGTCTCTACTCCTGGAATGTGCTCGAAGATCATGTGAATTGTCTTGTGGTAGACCTCTGGCGCTGAGAGAATCCCATATGGTAGACGAAGAAATATGTACCTGCCCTCAGGTGTGTTGAATGTGCTTAGCCTTGAGCTTGCATCATCTAGCTTCATTTGCCAGAATCCTGATGAGGCATCAAGCTAACTGAACCACTTTGCTCCAGCAAACTGCGACATTATCTCTTCTCTGGTTGGCAACTTGAAATGCTCTCGCCTGATAGCTTTGTTGAGATCTCTTGGGTCTAGACATATCCTGAGATCACCGTTCTTTTTCACCACAATAACCAGTAAGCTTACCCAATCTGTAGGTTCATCCATTTCTGTGATGACGTCCATCTTTTCCATGCGTCCGAGTTCCTCCTTGAGCTTTTTCCTCAGTCCAAATGGAACTTTTGTAACTGGAGTAATTTTGTCATCAGTACACATTTTGTGTTCTCCAGGTAAACATCCGAGACCCTCAAACACGTCCTCGTACTCAGCCAGTAGCGAGTCTTGGTCATTTTCAGTCTGCCATGTCACTACATACACTATTTTCACCAAATTGAGCTTTTGACATAAACTGATTACAAGAATAGGCTGTACACTCTTTTCCACGATAAGCAGCTGTGCTTTGAACTGTTTTTCTTTGTGCTGTAAAGTTAATATGCAGCTTCCTTTAACTGGTACGTTCTCCCCAGTATAACCAGTAACCTTGATTTTCACAGGGTGTATTTTGCTCTTCACTTTCAGTGTTTTGTAGTCATCCAGCGACAACAGGTTTACCTGAGCTCCAGTATCGAGCTTGAATGGTATTATAGTTTCATTCACAGTCAATCCATTCAGCTTTTACTGCATTGCATATTTCCACAGAATCAACAAAGAATTCTTCAGTCTCCTCTTTGACTGTGTGAACCTTTTTCTTTGTAGCCTCAGCTTTGCAGCATTTTGAGAAATTATTATTTTTCCCACAGTTGTTAGATGATTTGCCATATGCAGGGCAATTCTTTGGCTTGTGAATAACTCCAATTTTCCACATGTAGTGTTTAGATTTTTCGCTTTTGCTTGTTTTTGTTTTGTAAAGCGTTGTGTGTGTTGCTCCTCTCTTTTTATTGCACTGACGTCTCATCCCTGCTCAGCTCTTTAGCTTGTGCTCTGGTGGTTTCAGCTGCTCCACACATATTCACTGCTTTATCCAAAGTTAAATCTTGCTCACGCAGCAATCTCTCCTTGAGTCCATTATCAAGTATGCCACAGACTATCCTGTCTTTCACTAGTGAGTCTTTCACATTTTCAAATTCACATGTTTTGCTCAGTGTGTTCAGCTCAGCCAAGTCCTGGTCAAAACTGACTCCCTGTTTCTGATCATGAGAGAAAAACTTGTATCTCTCAAACGTGACGTTCTGGCTTGGTACATAATACTCCTCAAATTTAGCCATGAGCATGGTCAATGTCAAGTTTGCCTCGTCTCGCTGAAAGCTATTGTAAATGTCCAATGCATCCTATTCAATAAGCTTTCAATTTGTTATCATCTCCCCCTGCTCCACTGGCTGCTAGGTAGATATTGAATCTGTTAAGTTGCGTCAATTCAAATCTGGTATTAGGAACAAAAGAGGTCAATACACGTCTTCTAAAATAGACTAGTATTTTAATTAATGCAAACCACTTCAATGGTAAATATGATGTTCGTATATACGGGTCCACTGAAATACCACGCAGGGCACTCAGAGAACTGATCCATTGTTCTAAGTTCTTCTTCAAATACTCTGACAGAGATAGTTCCCGCTCCCTGCTGGCCAATCAGAGTAGAGACTGAGCGTGGTTTAGACTTACTCAGCCTATCGTTGGCGCACAGGCTGGTCCCAGCCCCTTGGCGCTTCACTGTTGCACACTGTTGCCAGGCATAAGTTGTTATCATCACAACTTGTAGAGTCAGCACCTTTTTGCAGTACACGTCCTTGAGCGCGGTTTAACAAAGAGGCAGTGTGTATGTGTCTGTGAGAAATACAAGTCTGTCTCACCCTACTCCCTAACATTCCTCACATGAATCACAGCTTGTTATGTTAAACCATTTATATCAGTACAGTACAAACCTATTATGTTTAATCATTAATGCATTCTTTCTAAGCTAGGCATCACATCCAGTTATAAGAAAATAGAACCCCACAAATCTCTGCTTGAAACGTTTCCAATTGTCAGCTAGATTGCCTGTTAACTGCATAGGAGTAGGAGGACTAAGCCTATCCATGACGGGAAACACTCGGGAAACAGGTACAGTTTCAATTTCTCTTACTACGGTCGGTTGCTCATCAACTTGCTCGTCAACAGATTCCAATGCAGCCTCGCTCTCGATGCTGTCACTCTTGCTGCTGCGGCTCATTGGCATCGCTCTTGCAAGCTAGCATCTTCGACTACTCACGTCAATTGACTTGTGGTAGAATGTTCAATTTTCATCGCGGAAATGTGCAGAGTTACTCCTTTCTTTTCTCTGTCTCATCATAGCGACTACCAAGCTGACACCATGTTATGTTTGTTCCTTTAAATAATGACAGACCGGGGCGTAGGTTGAACTCCTTTTAATAAACTGATACCTTAGCTAGCAATATCCTTGTGTAGCCATGCAAGGCATACTTCCACTTCCCCCCCTTGCATAGCCTGCTGGGTAACGTAGTCTTCATGTTATTAACACATAACAACACAGGCATGAAGCAGAAGAAAACTAAATACCCTTGCATGGTAATTTTTAAGCTGTGGACAACATACTGAGGGCACAGGGGGGAAGGGAGATCAAGGTCCAGGGCCAGTCCATTCGATTCGTCCAGGAACTGTCTGCTAGGCAGAGGAAAGAACGCAAGCAATTGGTATTTGTATTTATTATGGATCCCCATTGCAGCAGCTACTCTTCCTGGGGTCCACAAATATTAAGGCAGTTATACATTTAAAAAAACATTACAATACATTCATAACAGATTTCAAAACATATTAAGTGTGAGCCCTCAGGCCTCTACTCTACTACCACATACAGTTGAAGATCATTGAAGAACTTGGCGAACGTGTTGCTGGTGAGCCTCAGGGTCCTTGGAAAAATCAGGATGTCATCTATATAGACAAAAATGAAGCGTCCAATCACATCCCTCAGCACGTCATTGACTAGGTTCTGGAAAACAGCAGAGGCGTTAGTAAGACCAAAAGGCATGACCAAATACTCAAAGTGACCAAGTGGTGTATTGAACACAGTCTTCCACTTGTCCCCCTCTCTTATGCGGACAAGGTGGTAGGCATTCCGGAGGTCGAGTTTGGAAAACACCTTGGCACCATTGAGGGGGGAAAAAGCAGAGCTGATAAGTGGCAAGAGGTACTTGTTCTTAACAGTGATATTATTCAGCCCACGGACGTCTATGCACGGCCTCAGTGACCCATCCTTCTTCTTCACAAAGAAAAACCCAGCACCCACCGGGGAGGAAGATGACTTGATAAGTCCTGCCGCCAGATAATCATGGATGTACCTCTCCATAGCCTCTTGCTCGGGATGACAGAGGTTAAACAACTGGCTACTGGGGAAAGGAGCTCCAGGCTGGAGGTCAATGGCGCAGTCGTACGGCCGATGAGGCGGCAGCGACAGGGCGTGGTGCTGAACACAGGAGCTAGATCGTGATACTCAGGAGGAACTGATGACAGGTCCGGAGGTTCTGGAATGAACTGGGGCACAGACAAGGCAGGGGGAAGGGCAGAATGTAAACAATTAGAGTGACAAAATGAACTCCAAGTGGTTACCTTTCCGGCGGTCCAGTCAATCTGTGGGTTGTGTAGCTTTAACCATGGATGGCCAAGAACCAGGGGAGAGTAAGGACAGTTGATTATGTGGTGATTTCCAGAGAGACGCAGGATGACAGGGACGGTTCTCTCACAGACACGGGTGAGGAGCTGTCCATTGAGAGCGTTGGCATTGAGGGGTGAATCGAGTGGGAAAGTGTCCAAGCCCAACTGGGTAACGACACCTCGGTCCAGGAAGCTCTCGTCTGCGCCCGAATCGATGAGAGCAGATTCTACCACACAAGGTTGCCTTTAAGCAGGGGTCTGGGGGAAGATGGGAGGCGATTTGGCTCAACAGTATATCCCCCACTACTGCTGAGCCCCCTCTTTTGCTGGACACAGGGAACAAGTGGAAACAAAGTGACCAACCTGGCCACAGTATAGGCAGCTCCTAGCACCGATTCGTCATTGCCTCTCCTTTGGAGAGAGATACGGGCCCGGCCGAGCTGCATGGGTTCAGGATCTGGACGAGCCTGGGGATGGGGTGCAGTCGGAGATGGAGACAAGGCACTGAAGCAGATGTTATGGGACATGCAACCCTACCTACCCTCTCCCTCCGACGCTCCCGGAGACGGTTGTCGATGCGGATAGCGAGAGAGATGAGTTCATCAAGTCCATCAGGCTCATCCCTGGACACCAACTCGTCCTTGAGGATCTCAGTGAGCGCGTTCCGGAATGCTCCCTGAAGGGCCTCCTCATTCCAGCCACTCTCAGCGGCGAGGGTGCGGAACTCACATGCCATCTCAGCAACACTATGGGGGCCTTGACAGAGGAACAGGAGTTGTTTAGCGGCATGCTTACCGCAGACCGGGTGGTCGAAGACTTTCTTCATCTCCTCCGTGAATCTGGAGTAGGAGAAGCAGATGGGGGACTGTCTCTCCCACACCGCCATGTCCCAGGAAAGCACTGCTCCACGGAGGCAGCCAATCAGAAAGGAAATCTTTGCCCGTTTGCTAGCATAACAGTAGGGCTGTTGCTCAAATACTAGTGAACATTGTACCAAAAAGGCTCTGCAAGCTCCGAGATTGCCATCGTAACGCTCGGGAGTCGGAACAAACGGCTCCCGGAGCGGAGGAGAAGGACTTGGAACTGGTCGTGAGCTCTGGGCGAAGGGTCGGCCCTGTAGGTCAGACAGGCTCTATGAAAACTCTTTGATGTGCTCCAGAAGGGTCTTCAGGGCTTGGTCATGTTGCTCGAGCAGGGCGCCTTGGCCGACGAGGGTTTGGTGGAGAGTAGCAGTGTCTGCTGGGTTCATCTCTTTGGTCAGATCGTACTGTTACGCGGAGTGGAACAGGGGAACCCAAGGCAGACTCAGACGAGGAGACTGGGATGAAGTAACCAAGGTATTTATTGAAACACAGGGGGAAGATGGAGTGCAGGTCAGGGGAAACTGCTAGAAACCAGGTGTGGAGGCTGAGGCTGGAGCGAGGGTGGTTGAAACAGGGTGAGCAGGTCCGGAGGGGAATCCAAGGGAGTAGTAGAGTGGGGAATCCAGGACAGAGTAGCAGGATGACGAGACGTTGGACTGGAGACAGGGACCAGAGTCAGAGCGGGCAGAGCTGTAGCGGAGAGGAAAACAGCGTCAGGAAAGGAAAACAGGCACAACAGGATAACAGGATCTGAATAGTAACAAACGGCTAGAACCGTAGTCTGACTGAGCAGAGATTACGATCTGGCAGTGTGGAAGTGGCAGGACTGAGAATTTGTAGAGGTCTTGATTATGGAACAAGTTGCAGCTGGTGGGGATCTGCTCTGACTTCAGCACACCTGTCTTCGCCCACACAATCACACACACACACAGAAAGAGAGAGAGGCAGAGGGAGAGAGTACTGGGGGAGTGGCGGCAGGTCAAGGAGATATAGGATAAGCAGTAGAGGGCGTTGCAGGAGCAAATGTGACACCTAGACTTGGCGCTCCGGTACCGCTTGCCGTGCGGTAGCAGAGAGAACAGTCTATGACTTGCGTGACTGGAGTCTTTGACAATTTTTTGGGCTTTCCTCTGACACCGCCTAGTATATAGGTTGTGGATGGCAGGAAGCTTGGCCCCAGTGATGTACTGGGCTGTACGCACTACACTCTGTAGCGCCTTATGGTCGAATGCCGAGCAGTTGCCATACCAGGCGGTGATGCAACCGGTCAGGATGCTCTCAATGGTGCAGCTTGATAACTTTTTGAGGATCAGGGGACCCATACCAAATCTTTTCAGTCTCCTGGGGGGGAAAAGGCGTTGTCGTGCCCTCTTCACGACTGTCCTGGTGTGTTTGGACCATGATAGAGTTTTGGTGATGTGGACACCAAGGAACTCTCTACCCGCTCCACTACAGCCCCGTCGATGTGAATGGGGGCCCTCCTTATCCTGTAGTCCACGAATAGCTCCTTTGTCTTGCTCACGTTGAGGGAGAGGTTGTTGTCCTGGCACCACACGGCCAGGTCTCTGACCTCCTCCCTATAGGCTGTCTCATCGTTGTCGGTGATCAGGGAGTACAGTTGTGTCGTCAGCAAACTTAATGATGGTTTTGGAGTTGTGCTTGGCCATGCAGTCGTGGGTGAACAGGGAGTACAGGAGGGGACTAAAAACGCACCACTGAGGGGACCCCATGTTGAGGATCAGTGTGGCAGATGTGTTGTTGCCTACCCTTACCACCTGGGGGTGGCCCGTTAGGAAGTCCAGGATCCAGTAGCAGAGGGAGGTGTTTTGTCCCAGGGCCATTAACTTAGTGATGAACTTTGTGGGCACTATGGTGTTGAACGCTGAGCTGTAGTCAATCAACAACATTCTCACATAGGTGTTCCTTTTGTCCAGGTGGGAAAGGGCAGTGTGGAGTGCGATTGAGATTGCGTCATCTGTGGATCTGTTGGGGCAGTATGCGAATTGGAGTGGGTCTAGGGATTCCGGGATGATGGTGTTGATGCGAGCCATGACCTTCAAAGCACTTCATGGCTACAGACGTGAGTGCTGCAGGTCGGTAGTCATTTAGGCAGGTTACCTTCGCTTTCTTGGGCACAGGGACTGTGGTGGTCTGCTTGAAACATGTAGGTATTACAGACTCAGTCAGGGAGAGGTTGAAAATGTCAGTGAAGACACTTGCCAGTTGGTCCACGCATGCTCTGAATACACGTCCTGGTAATCCGTCTGGCCCTGCGGCCTTGTGAATGTTGACCTGTTTAAACACCTCTTAAATGTAATGGCAAAATTTAGATTTCTGCCTAATTAGACATACCCAAAGGTAACTGCTATTCATGTGTAATTACATGATTTCAACATGCAAAAACTATGTGGTATATTTGGAAAGAAGACATCTGGGAGATTAATAGGAAAGTATCAGAAGATAGATAGGAGTTACATAGTTCAGAATACACAAGATCAAGCACAAACAAAATAACTGTTTCTTTATTTATTTTGATTTTGAAAGTCATCTTTCATTGACAAGCTATCAGTGAATTATTGATGACTAGAACTGGAAACACATCAGATGGCTTCCACAACATGTGAACAATAACAGAAAAAAAATGGGATTGATAGACCTAACAACTAGAAATGGGGAGATGTTTTAGGAAGTGGTGTCAGGTGTGGTCACGGGACATTTCCAAGTCCTCTCCAAAGTGGCATATGTCTATAAATTAGATAATTCCAGTGCTATTACATATTTACAATCCCTAAATGCTTTGCTCAGTATAAAAACACAATTTCTACCATATCAACCTCACTCAAAAATGGTGGTGGGGTATCCAGGGCACATTCAAGTGTCCTTTCAACCTCCCCAAGGTGTCCGAATGTGGTAATTGCACTGTTTTTGCACACTTGATGTGCCTAAAAGTTATTGTTCACTATAAAAACTAACTTTCTACAACACCAACCTCTCTCAAACATTGTGGTGGTGTCAGGGGACATATAGGGGATATGGATGCCTACGCGCGTAAGCAGGCAACGTCATATTTTTTATGCGCAAAGATATAGTCACTCGGTGGACTTTCGATGTTGCCATTAAGTCATACATCATCAGATAACATTGGCAATGAGCTAGATTTGTTCCTACCTAAGGATTATTAATTTGATACCCCCCATGTAGCTATAGCTCAAACACAGACCAAACACAGACCAGCTTTCCGCAGACACACTGCTTTTGCATATAGGGGCTACTGTTCTCATACCAGACTGAATTGAATTTTTAAAAATCAAATAGGGTCCCAAAATATGGGAGAAACAGTATATCCTTCGCGTCAGACTCATTTAAAAAAAATCATTTGTCCAGTTTGAGGTGAGTAATCGCTGTTTTGATATCCATAAGCTCTTTTCGGTCATAAGAGACGGTAGCAGCAACATTATGTACAAAATAAGTTACAAACAATGCGAAATAGCACAATTGGTTAGGAGCCTGTAAAACGGCAGCCATCCCCTCCGGTGCCATTATCATTATTATGCTGCAACTGTGGAGGTGAACATGCGCCTGAATTCCTGGAGTACCCTGATAGGGTGAAGGAGAATGAGATGGGAAGGGTAAGGAGTGTTCAGCGTGTCTCCTATCTGGAGGCTATGAGAAGATTGGAAGGAACGAGTGGCGGGGAAGAAGCAATGGTAGCAGAGCCACCACGACCAGTGGAGGTTTCTCATCAACCGAGGATAGTGAAGTGCTACATGTTAAAAAGGTGGACTTTGTTTTATTTATTGCAATGGTCATAAATTGTACAGCACAAGCAGAGAAGAAGTCTAAGACATTTGTTGGGAATAATTGTGAATGCCACTGAACGTGCAAGAAATCCTGTCTGTCGGTGAATGTTCCACCATCAAATGCCTCTGAGCCTGTGTAAGGATGTATTTTGGAGTGGACTGTGATTGAAGAAATGGGATGGGTTTTCTTAGTTGATGTGTTTAATTTTGTATGATGTCGTTTTCCCCCTTTCCCGCAATGTTTTTTTAGTTTCTTATTCAATACCCCGTCCAGCTGGTGGCGGTAACGCAACATTAACATTGGATGCCAATCGCCCTTAAACCCCATCGAAGAATAACTTAGAATACAACACGTCCAACATTTTCAAGGCCATGCAAACTGCATTAGATAGCAATACTCGACGGAGCGGACGAGTATTTCATGCGTAGAATGTCGGACGGAAAAGAGATCGCGGAAGCGGATGATGAAGTGGATTCTGAATCTAATGGCGGTAGATTCAAGGAGAATTTGAATATTGTCCAAAAGAAAGGAAAACAGAGCAAAGTAGAGTACAGTGATGAGAATGTCACTTCGTATCTTGTAGGAGTACGGTTTGTAAATGATGAGCAGCTGATCGAATTACCAATCTTGAGGAATCCATTTGAGATATGAAAACTGGTGGAGAGAGTGCTGGGTAGAGTGAAGGCTGTGAGGATTACGAGAGGCGGGCTGGTTTAGATTTTTTGTGTTGCGTTTCACCCGATTTGATAAGTTTGAAGTGTCGTGTGTGTCTCTTAGGAACAGGGCACCCCTCAAAGGGGTTATATCTGGAGTCTCGTGGGAATAGATGTTGAAGAGATTCAAAATATTCCTGGAGTGATTGATGCACGTTGGATGAATCGGGTGGTGAATGAAGAAAAAGTGAAGAGTCTATCTGTTATTTTGTTTTTTGATATGGAGTTTCTCCCTACTCAAGTGCAGTTAGGGTATATGAAACTACAGAGTCAGAGCATTTATCCCAAGACCAATCATTGTAAAGCTTTTGGTCATGTTTCAAGTGTTTGCAGAAGGGAGAAGCCGAGATGTCCAAGTTGTGGAAAATATCATATTATGTGTCATAAAAGTGATGAAAATGTGACATGTTGCAATTGTGATGGGAACCATGAAGCCACGTCTTTTGAATTCCCCACAAGGGTGAAAGAGAATGAGGTGGCCAAAGTCAGGGCTATCCAGAGCATATCATATGCAGCAGCTGTTAAAAGGGTTGAGGGTTTGAATGGTGCATTTGAAGAGTCCATGGTGGTGGATAGGCCTTCACTGCAGGCTGCAGGGGTTGCCTTTCACCAGCAGGATCCTGACATTTTAAAGGTTAAGAAGGTGGACTTTGTGGCCTTTATAGCTATGGTTATAAATGGCACTGCCAAGGTGGAGAGAAGGTCCAGGAAGATAGAAATCATTGTGGAAGCGTCAGAGAGGTTCCTGGAGCTGAAAGATTTCTCGGCAAAGGAGTTACATGGAATATTGTCACAAGCCGTACCAGATATGGAGAATTGAAATAAGGAAGAAGTGGGAGTTTTGTTTTGTTTTGTCAATGTACTATTTTTATTTGGGTGGATTAAGTTAGTTTCCCTATCACGTATGGATTTTCTTTTTACCTTGTTTTGTCCAGTTGGTGGCAGCAATACAGCTTTTGGGGTTTGTAGTCCGCCATAAAACACGTAGAAGAAGAATTTATCACTCTTCTCTTGAAGATGGCTTCGTCTTTTTGGAAAGGTGTCGTAGGGATTGGTCTATTTGCTTTGGCTCATGCGGCTTTTTCAGCGGCACAACGTAAGTGTGATATACTAAAATAAGATAAACATATCTGGCCTTTTATTTAGCTGTTTAGATCAAAATACACAGTCAGATCAACCATGCAGTGAACTGCGGCCTGTCAAAACTAGTGCGTGCTAGCTAACTTTTATTCTACGTCAATCAAAACAGCTTAGCAAGTAAGGAATAATTATTAATAAACCAGATGGCTAACTACTAGTTAGCATGTCATATTATTGGCACTGTAAGCAGCTAGCTGGTAGCTTTGGGACATCAACATGTACTGGTTCACAGACTCCCGATGTGTCCCAAAGCTACTACAGTAGCTAGCTAGCTAGCTAACAATGTCTGCTTGCCAACGCGGTCTGTTAGCTGTATGTGGCTTTTTATTAACACTTATTCAAGTGAAAACAAGGAATCAAATCATAGTTTATTAGTCGCGTACAAAGTTTAGCAGGTGTTATCGCGGGTGCAGCGAAATTATTGTTACCTGCTCCTAACAATGCAGTAAAATGTCAAACAATTAAAATGTAAGGGGAAAAAACACAGAAAATCAAGAACTGCGGGACGAATCTGATTAACAACCCAAATAGCACTGAGGCAGTAATCAAATGCAATCTACGTATGTAGTACTAAGGGAGAATTTACACAAGATCAGCTAAGAATTATATATACTATAGTACATATACAGTAGCAGTCAAAAGTTTAGACACACCTACTCATTCAAGGGTTTTAATAAATGTTCTGTATTTTCTACATTTCAAAACTATGAAATAACACATGGAATCATGTAGTAACCAAAAAAGTGTTGAACAAATCAAAATATATTTTATATTTGAGGTAATTCAAAGTAGCCATCCTTTGACTTGATGACAGCTTTGCACATACGTGGCATTCTCTCAACCAGCTTCATGAGGTAGTCACCTGGAATGCATTTCAATTAACAGGTGTGCCTTGTTAAAAGTTAGTTTGTGGAATTTCTTTCCTTAATGCGTTTGAGCCAATCAGTTGTATTCTGACAAGGTAGGGTTGGTATACAGAAGATAGCACTATTTGGTAAAAGACCAAGTCCATATTATGGAAAGAACAGCTCAAATAAGCAAAGAGAAACGACAGTCCATCATTACTTTAAGACATGAAGGTCAGTCAATACGGAAAATGTCAAGAACTTTGAAAGTTTCTTCGAGTGCTGTCGCAAAAACCATCAAGCGCTATGATGAAACTGGCTCTCATGAGGACCGCCACAGGAAAGGAAGACCCAGAGTTACCTCTGCTGCAGAGGATAAGTTCCTTAGAGTTACCAGCCTCAGAAATTGCAGCCCAAATAAATTATTCACAGAGTTCAAGTAACAGACATCTCAACATCAACTGTTCAGAGGAGACTGTGTGAATCAGGCCTTAACGGACAAATTGCTGCAAAGAAACCACTACTAAAGGACACCAATAAGAAGAAGAGACTTGCTTGGTCCAAGAAAAACGAGCAATGGACATTCGACCGGTGGAAATCTGTCCTTTTAGTCTGATGAGTCCAAATTTGAGATTTTTGGTTCCAACTGCCTTGTCTCTGTGAGACGCAGAGTAGGTGAACGGGTGATCTCTGCATGTGTGGTTCCCACCGTGAAGCATGGAGGTGTGTGGGTGCTTTGCTGGTGACACTGTCATTGATTTTATTTAGAATTCAAGGCACACTTAACCAACATGGCTACCACAGCATTCTGCAGCGATACACCATCCCATCTGGTTTGCGCTTAGTGGGACTATCATTTGTTTTTCAACAGGACAATGACCCAAAACACACCTCCAGGCTGTGTAAGGGCTATTTGACCAAGAAGGAGAGTGATGGAGTGCTGCATCAGATGACCTGGCCTCCACAATACCCCTACCTCAACCCAATTGAGATGGTTTGGGGTGAGTCGGACGGCAGAGTGAAGGAAAAGCAGCCAACAAGTGCTCAGCATATGTGGGGACTTCAAGACTGTTACCAACCACCCCAACAGATCCGCCGACGTGGTAGGCCTGATCACCGACAACAAATAATGATCTTCCTGGCCTTCCTTTGACACCATGTGCTGTAAATGTCCTGGAGGGCAGGCAGCGTGCCCCCAGGGATGCGTTGGGCTGCCTGCACCACCCTCTGGAGAACCGTGCGATTGAGGGTGGAGCAGTTGTCGTACCAGGCAGTGATGCAGCCCGACAGAATGCTCTAATGGTGCAGCTGTAGAAGTTTGTGAGGGTCTTAGGGGCAGTGTTGTGTTCGAGGCAACCTAAAGTGAGACCGATCCAAGACCGCAAGTCAGGACCGGGAGGGCGGCGAGGGATCTGGGACTTCCCCCAGTCTCCCCTTATTAATAGTGAGCACGCAACTTTCAATCCATGTTCCCCACTCTTCCCTACCAGCCAATCAAGGAAATTCTGAGGAACGTGACAAAGTTTGAGGATATTTTTCGACGAAAGTAAAGGACAGTAATGTTACAAGTAAAGTAGGAAGCCCAGGTTTCATGTGTCGTGTCGTGTCATGAAAGGAGTGTGACTATCTTTGGCCTGGCGACGGGGTTTTATGGGCTGACTGAATGGGAGCTGATAATTATGAGTTTTCACTCCGCTGGTCTCGGCAAGAAATGACTAGTGAAAATGTATCCGACACAGAGACAAGACCGAGACACTCTATGTGGTCTCGCGACCGAGACCGGTCTCGAGTACTACAACACTGGTTAGGGGCCATGCTGAATTTCTTCAGCTGCCTGAGGTTGTAGAGGCGCTGTTGTGCCTTCTTCACCACGATGTCGGTGTGGCGAGACCATTTCAGGTCCTCAGTGATGTGCACTCCGAGGAACTTAAAGCTTTTGACCCTATCCACTGCGGCCCCGTTGATGGGGATGGGGGCGTGAACTCTCTTCTGTCTCCTGTAGTCCACGATAAGCTCCTTCGTTTTGTTGAGGGAGAGGTTATTTTCCTGTCTCTAACCACCTCCCTGTAATCTGAATCGTTGTTAGTAATGAGGCCTACCACTGTTGTGTAGTCAACAAACTTGATAATTTAGTTGGAGTCGTGCATGGCCACGAAGTCATGGGTGAATAGAGAGTACAGGAGGGGGCTAAGCACACATCTGTGGGGGCCCCCGTGTTGAGGATCAGTATGGCGGAGGTGTTGTTTCCTACCCTCACCACCTGGTGTCGGCCCGTCAGGAAATCCAGGATCCAGTTGGAAGCTATGCTCCAAAAGCCCAAGTACTAACAGTTATGCAAGTTAGCTTGCCACTTGCAACATCTGCTATGGATGCAGTGAGACTAGCTACCCACTTGATTTGGTCTCAGCTATAGCCACATTGATTCCAGTGTGATAAATGTTATTCTTTTCCCCCACCAGATCGATCCTACATGCGTCTGACAGAAAAAGAAAATGAAACACTACCAATAGATGTAAGTTATTTAATACTAAATAGCTAGTAAGTTGTTCCATTCTTTGATGTGGATCCATTCTATTAATTGTGCCGTTTGACTAAACATACTTCACATATTTCAAAATAAAAATTAAATAAATCTATTGTTTTCATTTTGTTTTGCAGATTGTCTTACAGACTTTGTTAGCATTTGTTCTGACCATTTATGGTATAGTCCACATCTCTGGAGAGTTTAAAGATATGGATGCATCCTCAGAGCTGAAAAACAAGTAAGCCTTCATTTCAGTAATTGTATTTATTATGGATCCCCATTAGCTCAGCAGCTACTCTTCCTGGGGTCCAGCAAAAAGACAGTTATACAATAAAAACATTACAATACATTTCACAAAAGATTTCACAAAACATTAAGTGTGTGCCCTCAGGCCACTACTCTACTACCACATATCTACAACTCAAAATCCATGTGTGTGTATGTCTGTGTCTCTTCACAGTCCCCGCTGTTCCATAAGGTGTATTTTTATGTTTTTTAAATCGGAATTTACTGCTTGCATGAGTTACCTGATGTGGAATAGAGTTCTATATAGTACTGTGTGCCTCCCATAGTCTGTTCTGGACTTGGGGACTGTGAAGAGACCTTTGGTGGCATGTCTTATGGGGTATGCATGGGTGTCTGAGCTGTGTGCTAGTAGTTTAAACAGAAAGCTTGGTGCGTTCAACATGTCAATACCTCTCACAAATACAAGTAGTGATGAAGTCAATCTCTCCTCTCCTTTGAGCCAGGAGAGATTGACATGCATATTATTGTTAGCTCTCCGTGTTCATTTAAGGGCCAGCTTTGCTGCCCTGTTCTGAGCCAATTGTAATTTTCCGAGGTCCCTCTTTGTGGCACCTGACCACACGGCTGAACAGTAGTCCAGGTGCAACAAAGCTAGGGCCTGTAGGACCTGCTTTGTTGATAGCGTTGTTAAGAAGGCAGAGTTGCGCTTTATTATGGACAGACCTTTCCCCATCTTAGCTACTGTTGCATCAATATGTTTTGACCATGACAGTTTACAATCCAGGGTTACTCCAAGCAGTTTAGTCTCCTCAACTTGCTCAATTTCCACATTATTCATTACAAGATTTAGTTGAGGTTTAGGGTTTAGTGAATAAATTGTCCCAAATACAATGCCTTTAGTTTTTGAAATATTTAAGACTAACTTATTCCTTGTCACCCATTCTGAAACTAACTGCAGCTCTTTGTTTAGTGTTGCAGTGATTTCACTTGTAGCTGACGTGGATAGTGTTGTCATCAGTATCCCTATATTGTTATTGACCTATCGCACTGAAAACATAATCATGAATATAGTTCAAACTACTCACTGCCCTCTTCTCGTTTTTCAGGACGTTTGACACATTGAGGAACCACCCATCTTTCTACATGTTCAATCATCGGGGTAGGGTGCTCTTCTGCTCTCCCAACCAAGAGGTCTCCACCGTCCCGAACCCACAGGCCCTGCGGCTACGCAAGCTGGAGCATTTGCACTGAGACTGGCCTTCCCCGCCCACATCTCTTTATTTCTGTGCACAGATGAGCTTATTGGTTAGATGGAGTGAAAAGTGCAGTCATTTCTCCTCTTTAATTTGTCTTTGTACATATATTAATATATGTAATAATGTGCATCTCTTTCCATAAAAGTGGTTACCATATTTAACCCCTGGCTGTCAACCAACCCCTCAGTTTTTCAGGCAGATTTGTTTGTATATAATTGTAATTGCTTAGCAGTCTTAAAGGATTTGACAGGATCTTCCCCTTACTTAGGTATGGGTAGCGGAAGATGTATATGTCAAATCCTTTAAGAATTCAAAGCAATTGTTCCCCTTTGTTGGACAGGGGGCAAGATGTTTCGTTTGCCACAATACATTTCTATCTTGAGCAGCTGTCTGGAACTATTTATTTATAATGTTTTATCTGCAGATATAAGATTTTGTTTTATGGAGTAAAAAGCCTTCACTTCTGTTGAGATAATTCATGACCTGATCTGGAGTTTAAAATTATGCTTTGGAGCTTGTATGTATAAAGTTACTACAGTCATTGGAGTCACGAAGGTCAAGCTTGAAGGATGCAGCATGGAAAGCAGAGTAAGGCAGTGTTAGAGCAATGCTAATGATACTGTGAACACTAAGTAGAGACTTTTAAGATTAAACAGATTTGTTTTTAACTTAATAAAATCATAGAGATTGTAGCAATGTGGCAGACGGCATGTTCATTTGATGCATTGTATTTCTGCATTTATTGGTCAAAGATAACCAAATGCATTTGTCTTGCAGATATACACTACATTACCAAAAGTATGTGGACACCTACTCGTCGAACATCTCATTCCAAAATCATGGGCATTAATATGGATTTGTTCCCCCCTTTGCTGCTATAACAGCCTCCACTCTTCTGGGAAGGCTTTCCACTAGATGTTGGAACATTGCAGTGGGGACTTGCTTCCATTAAGCCACAAGAGTATTAGTGAGGTCGAGCACTGATGTTGGGCGATTAGGCCTGGCTCGCAGTCGGTGTTCCAATTCATCCCAAAGGTGTTCGATGGAGGGGCTCCGCAAGCCAGTCAAGTTCTTCCACACCGATCTTCAAACTATTTCTGTATGGACCTCGCTTTGTGCACGAGGGTATTGTCATGCTGAAACAGGAAAGAGCCTTTCCCGAACTGTTGCCATAAAGTTGTTAGCACATAATCGTCTAGAATGCTGGGGCGTTAAAATTTCCCTTCACTGGAACTAAGGGGCCTAGCCCATTATTCCTCCACCAAACTTTACAGTTGGCACTATGCATTGGGGCAGGTAGCGTTCTCCTGGCATCTGCCAAACCCAGATTTGTCTGTCGGACTGCCAGATGGTGAAGTGTGGTTCATCACTCCAGAGAACGCGTTTCCACTGCTCCAATGGCGGCGAGCTTTACACAACTCCAGCCGACGCTTGGCATTGCGCATGGTGGTCTTAGGCTTGTGTGCGGCTGCTCTGTCATGGAAAACCATTTCATGAAGCCCCCCGACGAACAGTTCTTGTGCTGATGTTGCTTCCAGAGGCAGTTTGGAACTTGGTAGTGCGTGTTGCAACCGAGTACAGATTACTTTTACGCGTTTCAGCACGCGGCAGTCCCTTTCTGTTAGCTGGTGTGGCCTACCACTTTGCGGCTGAGCTGTTGTTGCTGCTAGACGTTTCCACTTCACAATAACAGCACTTACAGTTGACCGGGACAGTTCTAGCAGGGCAGAAATCTGACGAACTTGACTTGTTGGAAAGGTGGCATCCTATGACGGTGCCACATTGAAAGTCACTGAGCTCTTCAATAAGGCCATTCTATGTTTGTCTATGGAAATTGCATTGCTGTGTGCTCGATTTTATACACCTGTCAGCAATGGGTGTGGCTGAAATAGCCAAATCCACTAATTTGAAGGGGTGTCCACATACTTGTGTGTGTGTGTGTGTATGTGTGTGTGTGTATATATATATATATATATATATATATATAATGTGTGTACAGTGGCTTGCGAAAGTATTCATCCCCCTTGGCATTTTTCCTATTTTGTTGCCTTACAACCTGGAATTAAAATGGATTTTGGGGGGGTTTGTATCATTTGATTTACACAACATGCCTACCACTTTGAAGATACGAAATATTTTATTTTGTGAAATAAGACAAAACTACTTGAGCGTGGATAACTATTCACCCCCCCAAAGTCAATACTTTGTAGAGCCAACTTTTGCAGCAATTACAGCTGCAAGTCTCTTGGGATATGTCTATAAGCTTGGCACATCTAGCCACTGGGATTTTTGCCCATTCTTCAAAGCAAAACTGCTCCAGCTCCTTCAAGTTGGATGGGTTCCACTGGTGTACAGCAATCTTTAAGTCATACCACAGATTGAGGTCTGGGCTTTGACTAGGCCATTCCAAGACATTTAAATGTTTCCCCTTAAACCACTCAAGTGTTGCTTTAGCAGTATGCTTAGGGTCATTGTCCTGCTGGAAGGTGAACCTCCGTCCCAGTCTCAAATCTTGGGAAGACTGAAACAGGTTTCCCTCAAGAATTTCCCTGTATTTAGCGCCATCCATCATTCCTTCAATTCTGACCAGTTTCCCAGTCCTTGTCGATGAAAAACATCCCCACAGCATGATGCTGCCACCACCATGCTTCACTGTGGGGATGGTGTTCTCGGGGTGATGAGAGGTGTTGGGTTTGCGCCAGACATAGCATTTTCCTTGATGGCCAAAAAGCTCAATTTTAGTCTCATCTGACCAGAGTACCTTCTTCCATATGTTTGGGGAGTCTCCCACATGCCTTTTGTTTGCATATTTTTTTTATTTAAGCAATTGCTTTTATCTGGCCACTCTTCAGTAAAGCTCAGCTCTGTGGAGTGTACGGCTTAAAGTGGTCCTATGGACAGATACTCCAATCTCCACTGTGGAGCTTTGCAGCTTCTTTAGGGTTATCTTTGGTCTCTTTGTTGCCTCTGATTAATGCCCTCCTTGCCTGGTCTGTGAGTTTTGGTGGGCGGCCCTCTCTTGGCAGGTTTGTTGCGGTGCCATATTCTTTCCATTTTTTAAATAATGGATTTAATGGTGCTCCGTGGGATGTTCAAAGTTTCTGATATTTTTTTATAACCGAACCCTGATCTGTACTTCTCCACAACTTTGTCCCTGACCTGTTTGGAGAGCTCCTTGGTCTTCATGGTGCCACTTGCTTGGTGGTGCCCCTTGCTTAGTGGCGTTGCAGAGTCTGGGGCCTTTCAGAACAGGTGTGTATATATACTGAGATCATGTGACACTTAGATTGCACACAGATGGACTTTATTTAACTAATTATGTGACTTCTGGAGGTAATTGGTTGCACCAGATCTTATTTAGGGGCTTCATAGCGAAGGGGGTGAATACATATGCACGCACCACTTTTCCGTTTATTTATTTTTTAGAATTTTTTGAAACAAGTTCATTTCACTTCACCAATTTGGACTATTTTGTGTATGTCCATTACATGAAATCCCAACTTAGATACATAAAGTGGTTTCATTTCTAAACGGTAAAACATATGTCAGTGCACAACATACTTAATAAAACACTTCATAGAACCTTTGAAATCTGTTTCTTTAATTTTTTGTTTCTTTAAAAAAGAAGCATAACATTTTAAATTGTATAAATAACAGTTTACAGTTTAATGGGCTTTATACAACTTTTACTTTCAAAATATTCAAATGTTTTATGTTCTGGTATGACACCATCCAAAAATATATATTTTCTATGAACAATTTGTTTTTTTACATATTTCATTTAAAAAAGAAACTTTGGAGAAAAAGAGATGGGTAACTTGTGTTTGTTCTCTGAAATGCAGCAGATGGTTAGTTGGTTGTTCACCAGCTGTGCTAGTCCAGGAACAAGTGACTGACGAAGGGGGAGCAGAGATTTTGGTTGACCACACAGTTCTTCCAGGGGAGAATCAATGGGGACACTGACACTCAGAGCACGTCCCAAATGGCTCCCTATTTACAGTACTGCACTACTAGAGGGGGGAGGGAGTAGCCCAGGCTCCAGTCCAGAACCTCAAGATGGGACCCCAACAGCTGGCATCCTCTTAGTGACCGCACCAATGTTTTATTGCAAATCCACAGATGTTACTTATCATAATCTATATGAAGAGCAGTGGAGGCTGCTGGGGGGAGGGCGGCTCATAATAATGGCTGGAACGGAGCGAATGGAATGGCGTCAAACACATGGAAACCATGTGTTTGACGTATTTGATACAATTCCACTCCATCCATTACCACAGGCCCGTCCTCCCCAATTAAGGTGCCACCAACCTCTTGTGATGAAAAGTACTATTGCTTTGAGGACCGCTCACATGCTGGGACAGTTGATCAATGGAGGGCATTTTAAGTCAGCATCTGATTTGACATGGTATTATTGTCCTGCAGGCCCATGCAACACAAAATACCCAAAGAAACCACAACACCTAGAAGAGTGGCGGTATATCAGATTTCTCATGTGAGCCACAGCTTCTATATAGTTAGTACACAGTGTTTCTAACATCAAATGTATATTCTTAGCCCAAACAGAAATAGACTAATGTTAAACCTTCTGATCAGTTGGATGCCAAGCTCCTTATTGCTCTGAATTGTAATGTGTGCACAGCTGTCCTGTAGCTGTATTGTCAATAGTCATTACCAATATTACACTACATGTACAATTGCTGTAATAAGAGTTCCATTATTACATGCCTCACATGAAAAATCCTGTCCCCTGTACTATAATGACTCATCAGAAATGCACTACAGTTTGTGAAAGACCTGATTCAAAAGGAGTGTGTGTGTATGAGTTCATTGTCTTTGGACAGACTGACTTGGCCATATGGTCAGCAATGGCATCAGTCACTAATGGATGGGATTACATTGTCTCTTAACTCATCCCCACATTGGTCTGGCCCAACTTTCCTCCTCCCTCCCTCGATCTCCATGTGTGAGTGCTGTAGAGGTACGATGTCACAGCACATGGATAGGGAGGGACCTCAGCCCCCTGCATGAGGAGAGCCTTGTCTCCTTTTCTCAGACTTTCCATCCTATTGGGGAAGTGTTTGCCCATGTGTCAGAGTACCCTGCTCCTCTCCATGTCTTTGTGTTTCTGAGCAGAGACCCCTGCAGGCCTCTTCTTCACTATCTGCCGTGGTCGTTGTTGGTGTGGGAAGCAGGCAGCTGCAGCTCAATCTCCTCCAGAGCTGTCTCCAACTGCTGGATAAGCACCCACTTCTTAAACCTGAGAGGAGAGAGAGACAAAGAGGGGAGAAGAGGGATAAAATGGAAGGCAACAGGGAGAATGGGATTGAGTTGAGTGGATGTCTAATATAATTTCAGGGCAACTGCATTGCAGTGGAGGTTTTGAGATTTGAGGAAGCAGAATGACTGCAATGTACTAATGGCTGCAGTGCACTGACGGCATTAAATCTGGGAAGGAATCCTTATCTTTAGTTGGACACTGGCGTTTTTTAATTTTCAAATATCACACTGCTGTATCCACCCTTGTAACCACTTCATCAGTTATGAATGAGGAAGTCACTGATATTCTCATACACTGTGGAGTTTAGCTACAGTGCCTTGCAAAAGTATTCAGCCCCATTGGCGTTTTTCCTATTTTGTTGCATTACAACCTGTAATTTAAATTGATTTTGATTTTGATTTCATGTAGTGGACATACACAAAATAGTCAAAATTGGTGAAGTGAAATGAAGAAAAAAAACCTGATTCAAAAGAATAAATAACAGAAAAGTGGTGCGTGTATATGTAGTCACCCCTTTTTGCTATGAAGCCCCTAAATAAGATCTGGTGCAACCAATTACCTTCAGAAGTCACATAATTAGTTAAATAAAGTCCACCTGTGTGCAATCTAAGTGTCACATGATCTCAGTATATATACACCTGTTCTGAAAGGCCCCAGAGTCTGCAACGCCACTAAGCAAGGGGCACCACCAAGCAAGTGGCACCATGAAGACCAAGGAGCTCTCCAAACAGGTCAGGGACAAAGTTGTGGAGACGTACAGATCAGGGTTGGGTTATAAAAAAATATCTGAAACTTTGAACATCCCACGGAGCACCAATAAATCCATTATTAAAAACCGGAAAGAATACAGTGAGGGAAAAAAGTATTTGATCCCCTGCTGATTTTGTACGTTTGCCCACTGACAAAGACATGATCAGTCTATAATTTTAATGGTAGGTTTATTTGAACAGTGAGAGACAGAATAACAACAAAAGAATCCAGAAAAACGCATGTCAAAAATGTTATAAATTGATTTGCATTTTAATGAGGGAAATAAGTATTTGACCCCTCTGCAAAACATGACTTAGTACTTGGTGGCAAAACCCTTGTTGGCAATCACAGAGGTCAGACGTTTCTTGTAGTTGGCCACCAGGTTTGCACACATCTCAGGAGGGATTTTGTCCCACTCCTCTTTGCAGATCTTCTCCAAGTCATTAAGGTTTCAAGGCTGACGTTTGGCAACTCAAACCTTCAGCTCCCTCCACAGATTTTCTATGGGATTAAGGTCTGGAGACTGGCTAGGCCTCTCCAGGACCTTAATGTGCTTCTTCTTGAGCCACTCCTTTGTTGCCTTGGCCGTGTGTTTTGGGTCATTGTCATGCTGGAATACCCATCCACGACCCATTTTCAAATCCCTGGCTGAGGGAAGGAGGTTCTCACCCAAGATTTGACAGTACATGCCCCGTCCATCGTCCTTTGATGCGGTGAAGTTGTCCTGTCCCCTTAGCAGAAAAACACCCCCAAAGCATAATGTTTCCACCTCCATGTTTGACGGTGAGGATGGTGTTCTTGGGATCATAGGCAGCATTCCTCCTCCTCCAAACACGGTGAGTTGAGTTGATGCCTAAGAGCTCGATATGTCTCTCACTGTTCAAATAAACCTACCATTAAAATTATAGACTGATAATTTCTTTGTCAGTGGGCAAACGTACAAAATCAGCAGGGGATCAAATACTTTTTTCCCTCACTGTATTGCACCACAACAAACCTGCCAAGAGAGGGCCGACCACCAAAACTCACGGACCAGGCAAGGAGGGCATTAATCAGAGGCAACAAAGCGACCAAAGATAACCCTAAAGAAGCTGCAAAGCTCCACAGCGGAGATTGGAGTATCTGTCCATAGGACCACTTTAAGCCATACACTCCACAGAGCTGGGCTTTACTGAAGAGTGGCCAGATAAAAGCAATTGCTTCAATAAAAAAATATGCAAACACGTTTGGTGTTCGCCAAAAGGCATGTGGGAGACTCCCCAAACATATGGAAGAAGGTACTCTGGTCAGATTAGACTAAAATTTAGCTTTTTGGCCATCAAGGAAAATGTCTGGCGCAAACCCAACACCTCTCATGACCTCGAGAACACCATCCCCACAGTGAAGCATGGTGGTGGCAGCATCATGCTGTGGGGATGATTTTCATTGGCAGGGACTGGGAAACTGGTCAGAATTGAAGGAATGATGGATGGCGCTAAATACAGGGAAATTCTTGAGGGAAACCTGTTTCAGTCTTCCAGAGATTTGAGACTGGGACGGAGGTTCACCTTCCAGCAAGACAATGACCCTAAGCATACTGCTAAAGCAACACTTGAGTGGTTTAAGGGGAAACATTTAAATGTCTTGGAATTGCCTAGTCAAAGCCCAGACCTCAATCCAATTGAGAATCTGTGGTATGACTTAAAGATTGCTATACACCAGCAGAACCCATCCAACTTGAAGGAGCTGGAGCAGTTTTACCTTGAAGAATGGGCAAAAATCCCAGTGTGCCAAGCTTATAGAGACATACCCCATGAGACTTGCAGCTGTAATTGCTGCAAAAGGTGGCTCTACAAAGTATTGACTTTGGGGGGGTTAATAGTTATGCACGCTCAAGTTTTCAGTTTTTTTGTCCTATTTCTTGTTTGTTTCACAATAAAAAATATGTTGCATCTTCAAAGTGGTAGGCATGTTGTGTAAATCAAATGATACAAACCCCCAAAAAATCAATTTTAATTCCAGGTTGTAAGGCAACAAAATAGTAAAAATGCCAAGGGGGGTGAATACTTTCGCAAGCCACTGTACTCTGTGTTGTTTTCATTGTTCTCAGTCTGTACTGTATGAACTCTGGTGTGGACAGACAGTGGGTCTCACCTGGCAGCCTCCTTGATAGCGTGATAGATGAAGTACCTCTGGATCGTCACATGTCCCTTCACCTCCTCCAGTAGCCTGAATATGGTCTCATAGTCTGGGAACAAGCACAGGCACAGTCAGGGGTCAGTGGAGGTGGTCCAGCAGATGGAAGATAAGGGACTTAACTAGTTGGATTAGCATGGTGAAATGTAAGACCAGGTATGCGTCCCAATTCCCCAATGGCATCCTATTCCCTATATAGTGCACTACTTCTTACCAGAGCCCCATAGGCCCTGGTCAAAAGTAGTGCACTATAAATTAATAGGGTGCCATTTGGGACACGGCTCAGTACTCTTATAATTAAGCAATAAGGCCCGAGTGGATGTGGTATATGGCCAATATACCATGGCTAAGGGCTGTTCTTATGCACGACGCAACGGTGTGTGCCTGGATGATGACATTCAATCTGCAGTGTCTGATCAATTTTGACATTAAACTGAAGTGTAATCTGGATAGAAATACACTGCACACCAGACTAGAGCGTTGGGACAGTAGTATCTGTGTCACCACTCACTGCGGCCAGGTTTGCGGACCTCCTTGATGACCCGTGTGCGCAGCTCAGCATTGCTGCCATCTAGTGGGGCTATGGTAACCGCCTCGGGTTCAGCTTGGTCTGCTCCATCTCCATCTCCCTCCAGCTCTCCCTCCTGGTCCGGTGGGCTCAGCCCCCCCTCAAAGTTCTGCTGCTGTCTCTCTGAGGGGGGCCGCTCGTCCAGGCCATCCTCCCCTAACCTGTCGTCCTCCACGCCACTGTCTTCCCCGCTGTCCCCCATCTCCGCACACATCCCAGGCCTCTCCCCCTCTCTCTCCTCTAGGATGAGTCCAGCTGTGCCCCCTCCCACACCGTCCATCACCCCTCCAGGCCAGCTGTCCCCTGATTCAGGCCCCAGACCACTCTCCCCGTTACTCTCCGTGCCTAGCACGCTGTTCCCCTCTGCTCCTGTGGGGGACAGAAGAGCATATTTCATTTCAACACTGTCTAGATGATGAACACCAACACTTGGTGTTTTCAATGAGGATCCATTTTGTATTGAGGTTGAAGTTTTATGGCTGCAAGCAATTTTCTGAGCACTACGCAAATTTAACAATCTCAGACTAAGATCTGCCATTTCCATACTATATACAGTACCAGTCAAAAGTTTGGACACACCTACTCATTCAAGGGTTTTTCTTTATTTTTACTATTTTCTACATTGTAGAATAATAGTTAAGACATCAAAACTATGAAATAACACATATGGAATCATGTAGTAACCAAAAAGTTGTTAAACAAATCAAAATATATTTTATATTTGAGATTCTTCAAATAGCCACCCTTGGGCCAAGAAACACGAGCAATGGACATTAGACCGGTGGAAATGTGTCCTTTGGTCTGGAGTCCAAATTGGAGATTTTTGGTTCCAACCGCCGTGTCATTGTGAGACGCGGTGTGGGTGAACGGATGATCTCACTATGTGTATTTCCCACCGTAAAGCATGGAGGAGGAGGTATTATGGTGTGGGGGTGCTTTGCTGGTGACACTGTCTGTGATTTATTTAGAATTCAAGGCACACTTAACCAGCATGGCTACCACAGCATTCTACAGCGATAAACCATCCCATCTGGTTTGGGCTTAGTGGGACTATGATTTGTTTTTCAACAGGACAATGACCCAACACACCTCCAGGCTGTGTAAGGGCTATTTGACCAAGGAGAGTGATGGAGTACTGCATCAGATGACCTGGCCTCCACAATCCCCTCACCTCAACCCAATTGAGATGTTTTGGGATGATTCGGACCGCAGAGTGAAGGAAAAGCAGCCAACAAGTTCTCAGCATATGTGGGAACTCCTTCAAGACTGTTGGAAAAGCCTTCCAGGTGAAGCTGGTTGAGAAAATGCCAAGAGTGTGCAAAGCTGTCATCAAGACAAAGGGTAGCTATTTGAAGAATCTTAAATATAAAATATATTTTGATTTGTTTAACACGTTTTGGTTACTACATTATTCCATATGTGTTATTTCATAGTTTTGATGTCTTCACTATTATTATACAATGTAAATTTTTTTACAAATAAAGAAAAACCCTTGAATGAGTAGATGTGTCCAAACTTTTGACTGTTAGTGCATGTCCCCTACCTTTGTGCACTGGGATGGGCTTGATGAGGCCAGGCTGGCCCTGGGCCCCGTTCCCATTGGGCCCCATCCCCACCACATGGTTGGTGATGATTGGTGGAGTCTGGGGCCGACACAATAAAGGGGACAGGCTACGCCTTCTCTTCAGAGCAGCCCCTGAGTTGGGGTCCCCCGTTACCCCTCTCTTCTTGCTTTGGGGACCCATTACAAACTCATCTGCCTCGTCAATCATCATCCCCTGGGATCAGAAAAAAGGGAGACAAAATGTTTTTAGGTAAAAGACTTGCAAACAATAATGATGACCCTCTGTTGTTTTTGCTGATCTTTGCTGTTATATGCATTGAAAAGTGTGTGTGTGTGTGTGTGTGTGTGTGTACGTGTGTGTACCTTCTTGTCCTGTTTGAAGGGGTTGCCGAATGTGTGTAGGCGTTTGGGTTGGTCAGGGTCGATCTGTCTCAGAGGAGACGGCATCATCTTTAGATACTCCTGGTAGTTGCCCATCTGAGCCACAGGTATACTATGAAGGTAGTCTAACAACCAGCACAGAGTCAATGTCAATACAAATACATTTAAATGGAGACATCACGATAAACCCGTTATTGTATTCATTACCATATAAATACATTCTTTAGATGGCTACTATCAACAGTTCATGTGAAATTTTTCCACTTCTTACATTATGTATTCATACTGTAGTCAATAGACTGACAAGAATAATCTAACTGATGATTAAGCAGCTTTCAAGTCTACCTTCATCTTGTCCTCTGATGAGTTTCTGAGTCGTCTTCAGAAGGTTGGAGCGCATCCGTGTCAGCTGATCTAGAAGGTTCCGCCTGGGGATGTCATAGGCGTTCCGATACGCCTGAGGCTTTAGATTCTGAGGAGAGATAGGGAGTCTAGTGAGACACAAAAACCTTTTCTTCAACCCTGTCTGTCGCTTAAATCTAGAAACATATCTGTGTCTCAAATGGCATCCTATACCCTGGCCTCTGGTCAAAAGTAGTGCACTATATAGGGAATAGGGTGCCATTTGGGACACACATATACTCTCAGGCATCTCAGAGTTTCGACCCTGCTGGTCCTGTACCTTGTTGAGCAGTGCAATCTGAAAGCTGGCAAACTCCTTGAAGTTGATGTCTGTGAGGCGAAGGGGCATCTCCCCGGTGATACCCTGCAGCAGCTGCTTGAAGTCTTTGCGGTGGGCCAGGGACAGGGTGTTGGAGTGGTTCTTCACCTTTATACCAGTCTCCTGGGGTGCCTTCCTCCCTACAGACACGATCAGGCGATCCGACTCAATCTTCGCCTGCAGACAGAGAAAGAGACAAAGACAGGCTCTTTATCCACTTACTCACACTAGCTGGGTGTACTTCAAAACTGTATTCAGATCTACTTAGGTGACCCTCATGTAAGTTAAATACGTATTGTATCACGTTGTACAAACTTTGAAAGCTGTAGATATATACAGAGACTAGGTGTGCATCCCAAATGGCACCCTATTCCTTATATAGTGCACTACTTTTGACCAGAGCCCTATGGGCCCTCGTCAAACCTAGTGCACTTATAAAGAATAAGGCGCCATTTGGGATGCAGACCAGGTGAGGGAAGCACCACCTGCTGGCTAAGCTTCTTTAGGTAGGAGATGACGCTGTAGCTGAGACCACTGTCCATGTTGTCGGAGATAAGGTTGGGCGCTCCCATCATTCTCAGTGCCTTCTTTAATGGCTGTAAGGGGGAAACACAGTGAGAGCTCATAGAAGGGCATCACCATCAAAGAAACATTAAATACACGCAATAGCATATATGGATTCAAATATATATTTACATATATGGCATTGATCAAGCACGGTACATTACCAAGAGAAAGTAAGGAGGCATGGTCTTCAGGTAGATCTCAAAAGCCTGCCGCCACTTTAGGTTTGGCTTCAGTTTGTGCACTTTAAACAGGTCATCTGTGAAGACAGAGGGGTTGGGGGTTAGGAGGAGAGAGAAGCATAATCATCCAAGAACACCCAGAGATGGGAAAAGATACAGTACCAGTCAAAAGATTGGACACACCTACTCATTCAAGGTTTATTTTTTTGGTAAAAGACCAAGTCCATATTATGGCAAAAACAGCTCAAATAAGCAAAGAGAAACGACAGTCCATCATTACTTTAAGACATGAAGGTCAGTCAATACGGAACATTTCAAGAACTTTTAACGTTTCTTCAAGTGCAGTCACAAAAACCATCAAGCCCAAATAAATGCTTCATAGAGTTCAAGTCACAGACACATCTCAACATCAACTGTTCAGAGGGGACTGTGTGAATCAGGCCTTCATGGTCGAATTGCTGCAAAGAAACCACTACTAAAGGACACCAATAAGAAGAAGAGACCTGCTTGGGCCAAGAAACACGAGCAATGGACATTAGACCGGTGGAAATGTGTCCTTTGGTCCCAACCGCCATGTCTTTGTGAGACGCAGTGTGGGTGAACGGATGATCTCTGCAAGTGTAGTTCCCACCGTAAAGCATGGAGGAGGAGGTGTTATGGTGTGGGGGTGCTTTGCTGGTGACACTGTCTGTGATTTATTTAGATTCAAGGCACACTTATCCAGCATGGCTCCCACAACATTCTGCAGCGATACGCCATCCCATCTGGTTTGGGCTTAGTATTTGTTTTTTAACAGGACAATGACCAAACACATCTCCAGGCTGTATAAGGGCTATTTTACCAAGAAGTAGAGTGATGGAGTGCTGCATCAGATGACCTGGCTTCCATAATCCCCTGACCTCAACCCAATTGAAATGGTTTGGGATGAGTCGGGACGGCAGAGTGAAGGAAAACCTGCCAACAAGTGCTCAGCATATGTGGGAACTACTTCAAGACTGGTGAAGCTGGTTGAGAGAATGCCAAGAGTGTGCAAAGCTGTTATCAAGGCAAAGGTTGGCTATTTGAAGAATCTCAACTTTTTTGGTTACTACATGATTCCATATGTGTTATTTCATAGTTTTGATGTCTTCACTATTATTCTACAATGTAGAAAATAGTAAAAATAAAGAAAAACCTTTGAATAAGTAGGTGTGTCCAAACTTTTGACTGGTACTGTACATCAAAATGTATCTAGTTACAAAATACAAAATACCCTAAAGACCAATGTATCAAAATAAACACCAAAATGTTTTATTTATTTAATTGAAATACATGTATTTTGTATTTTCAAAATACAGAAAATACATTTTGCACGTAGCAGCCTTAAATAAGTTATAAAACAACCTGTGACCCTTATAGTACATACAGTGGGGAGAACAAGTATTTGATACACTGCCGATTTTGCAAGTTTTCCTACTTACAAAGCATGTAGAGGTCTGTCATTTTTATCATAGGTACACTTCAACTGTGAGAGACGGAATCTAAAACAAAAATCCAGAAAATCACATTGTATGATTTTTAAGTAATTCATGTGCATTTTATTGCATGACATAAGTATTTGATCACCTACCAACCAGTAATAATTCCGTCTCTCACAGACCTGTTAGTTTTTCTTTAAGAAGCCCTCCTGTTCTCCACTCATTACCTGTATTAACTGCACCTGTTTGAACTCGTTACCTGTATAAAAGACACCTGTCCACACACTCAATCAAACAGACTCCAACCTCTCCACAATGGCCAAGACCAGAGAGCTGTGTAAGGACATCAGGGATACAATTGTAGACCTGCACAAGGCTGGGATGGGCTACAGGACAATAGGCAAGCAGCTTGGTGAGAAGGCAACAACTGTTGGCGCAATTATTAGAAAATGGAAGAAGTTCAAGATGACGGTCAATCACCCTCGGTCTGGGGCTCCATGAAAGATCTCACCTCGTGGGGCATCATTGATCATGAGGAAGTTGAGGGATCAGCCCAGAACTACACGGCAGGACCTGGTCAATGACCTGAAGAGAGCTGGGACCACAGTCTCAAAGAAAACCATTAGTAACACACTTCGCGGTCATGGATTAAAATCCTGCAGCACACGCAAGGTCCCCCTGCTCAAGCCAGCGCAGGTCCAGGCCCGTCTGAAGTTTGCCAATGACCATCTGGATGATCCAGAGGAGGAATGGGAGAAGGTCATGTGGTCTGATGAGACAAAAATAGAGCTTTCTGGTCTAAACTCCACACGCCGTGTTTGGAGGAAGAAGAAGGATGAGTACAACCCCAAGAACACCATCCCAACCGTGAATCATGGAGGTGGAAACATCATTCTTTGGGGATGTTTTTTTGCAAAGGGGACAGGACGACTGCACCGTATTGAGGGGAGGATGGATGGGGCCATGTATCGCGAGATCTTGGCCAACAACCTCCTTCCCTCAGTAAGAGCATTGAAGATGGGTCGTGGCTGGGTCTTCCAGCATGACAACAACCCGAAACACACAGCCAGGGCAACTAAGGAGTGGCTCCGTAAGAAACATCTCAAGGTCCTGAAGTGGCCTAGCCAGTCTCCAGACCTGAACCCAATATAAAATCTTTGGAGGGAGCTGAAAGTCCGTATTGCCCAGCGACAGCCCCGAAACATGAAGGATCTGGAGAAGGTCTGTATGGAGGAGTGGGCCAAAATCCCTGCTGCAGTTTGTGCAAACCTGGTTAAGACCTACAGGAAACGTATGATCTCTGTAATTGCAAACAAAGGTTTCTGTACCAAATATTAAGTTCTGCTTTTCTGATGTATCAAATACTTATGTCATGCAATAAAATGCAAATTAATTACTTAAATCATACAATGTGATTTTCTGGATGTTTTTTTTTTTCTGAATACTTGTTCTCCCCACTGTATATTGAAGCCTTTGGACGCAGTTTATCATAACGCACTACGCTTTATTACGGGCGACAGGTTCAGTACACATCATTGCTTTCTGTATCAGAAAGTAGCTTGGCCCTCTTTGAAGTCCTGTAGATTGATGCATTGCACTATTTTTGTTTATAAAGACCTTTTGCATAAACTTCCGCCGTACCTTACTTCATTGTTAACCTACAGATGTACGAGCTACCAGACCCAGTCTCAGGGATGGCTAACTCTGGAGATTTCTTCGATATCCACTGAGTTAGGTAAATCTGCTTTTAGTTTTTTTGCACTTGTGGAATAATCTTCAAAGCTCTCTAAAATGGAAGAGTTGGTGCCTCTAGGGCAATTCAGACGGCTGATTGATGACCTTTTTACTGAAGAATATGTTTGTTTTATAAAAAACATTGATTGTGTTTTGCTTTTTGATGTGTATATTGATGTGTATTGATGTGTATGTTTGATACAGGGCTAATCTGTAAAAGATACCTTGGTTTCAGCATGACTCCCTGTCAGAATAAAGGTTAAATAAAAAATTATAATAATAAGACATCCACAATCTCACTTACCAAGGAGTGGCAAAAGAACTGGGTAGTTGTAAGGCATGACGAAGAGGTTGACACAGGTGAGAGTGGTGCTGGCCTTCAGGTAGCCAAAGGGCTGGGATGAGTCACTGTGCTTTCCACTACTGTTCACAAACACCTGCAGGGAAAGAGAGAGAGAGATACTAACCTCAACATCAAAACCTTCAATCCAAATCCAAATTCAATCCAAATTCCATACCTAAAACCTTGATTTTGGACAAAATTACCTGAATGGAGTATTACTACCAAGGACAATCAAGAAAAAACTTATAACGAACCAAAATCTGCAGAAGAAACAAGTGGAACCTGGAAATAACATCCAACACAAAACTGAGTGAGTAATATTCAGTCTGAAGGTACTTCTGAAGCCAAAAAGTAAAAGACAACAATCTCTAGGTAATTTTGTTATGTAAAGCTAAGTAAAGCTACTGTCCCCTGTAGCTCAGTTGGTAGTGGGTTTGTTTCCCACGGGGGGCAAGTATGAAAATGTATGAAAATGTATGCACTCACTAACTGTAAGTCGCTCAGGATAAGAGCGTCTGCTAAATGACTAAAATGTAAATAAGTATATTAAGCTACCAAGCAGCTAGGACAAAACAAACCTGGCTGCAACTTCAATTAGCACTGAAGTGTGAAATCAGATGTGTGAAAACTCTTGAGCCCAACAATGGCAGGAGAATTTCACAGCCAAATGCATGGACCTTTGAAGCCCCCATTGCTTATCCCTGTGCAGAAGTCATTACAATACAGTACCCCATGGATGTTAAAAAATAACCCTGCATGGAATAAGTACAAAACAAAGCTCCTCAAGGACAATCCAGAGACACTATTTGCTGACTGCTACAAAGAGGGGAACGTAAGCAACTTAATTTCCCACACAGACCATCCCCTGGCATGGCACAGTGCTGTAAGAGCACACTACCCCTATGTCAAGAGAGAGGTTATTGGCCCAGGGTGGAAACTCAGAATACTAGACTTTGAGGAAATTGAAACAACCTCTGTCAACGTGTACAAGTCTAGGACAGTAATGGTGAAGGGCATCCTCAAGCAGTTCCAGCAGGACTTTTACTAGATCAAAGAGAGAGCACAGCAGGAAAAGCTCTCTCTCTGTGATGACTCCCCCATCCTGAGTGAGTCTGATCACACCTCTTCAAACTGTCCTGCAGACGAGGATAGTCACCCCCCCCAGCACTGAACACACACAGGTCCCACAACTGCACTGCTCCTCCATCATTGAGAGGGATAAATTCACAGCGCTGGAGAGAGACATGGTGGAGCTCAGAGAGCTAGTCCACACAATCCAGACAGAACAAACCCACAAAGCAGGCCAGCACAACAACACCGCCCCCAACAAGACCCGGAGGGCAGAAGGTGGAGATGGACGGTTGTCTGAGAGAGCTGGCTGCTCTACGGACTGAGCTGAGAGAACTTAAAGAGCACGGCACTGAAGGAGGAGGTGAGAAAGCTGAGGCGTGACAGAGAGTAGGCCACTCCCCCAGAGAAGCCAGCAGAACAGCCCACCTCAGACCCGTACCACAACCTCAACACCACAATGGGACAGACAACACAGGACCCACCAACTCAACAGACCACACCCCCTCCTAACAGCCCCCCTGTCAGCTCCCCTGATAGCCCTCCTGACAAGCCCCACACATCCACTGAGGACACACAAAAGCCAGAGATTGTGCTCCTCATTGATTCAAATGGCAAATACATTCAAGAGGATAAACTTTTTCCCAAACTCAAAGTGGCTAAACTCTGGTGTCCAAACATTAGGCATGCCCTGGAGCTGTTGTCAGAGGACAGACTAGGGTCCCCCAGCCACATCATAATTCACACGGGCACAAATGACCTGAGGGCAGAGCAGGAAAGGGTGGCTACATCACTCAAGGGAGTGATTGAAAAAGCTTCTTCCACTTTCCCCAGTGGTTATCTCCAACCTGCTACCACGAAAATACTTTCACCCTGCCACCATACAGCGGGAGAATGTATTTCACGAGACTGTGCCTCAAAACCTACTGTCTACCTGGCCTACCATTCCACCCTGGACTTGAACAGCTTTTACGACCAGGTCCACCTCTACAAGGCAGCAATCCCAACTTTTGCCAGGACCCTGAAAGACGTCACCCTCAACCGTAGCCCCAGCACCTCACACAGGAGCAACAGACACCCCGCCCAGACCTGCAAGACCCCCCCCAAGGACCTGCACCAAGAGAACCCACGCCAAGAGGACCTACACCCAGACCACAGCATCACCAGCCACACCCCAACCAGCTAAGACCACCCCAAGCAAACCCTGGCCACACCCTATATAGGCCCCCCCATATCAGACCTATGCCCCTTCTGTCCATCCCATGCTCCCCGCCCCTGCGGCAAGAACCTCAACATGACAGCAGGACATATGCCCAGTCTGTGAGAAGAGCAACAGGCACAACCCCAACTATTACACCCGCCCAAGCCCCATCCTGCGACCTAAGAGGTATGTATCAGACGCTCAACATGCTCTGCTCACACCTACTGTGATGGTCCGGGCCTAAACCACGCAAAAACAACACTAGACACTATGGAACACAAAGCTTTTACTATCTCATCCTGGAATATACAAGGTCTGGGTCATCTGCCTTTGGCCTAAAGAGCAGGAACCAAGACTTCATCAAAGAAATTGGAAATACAAACATTGTCATCCTACAAGAAACATGGTATAAAGGAGACGGACCCACTGGTTGCCCTCTAGGTTACAGAGAGCTAGATTACATCTGGCTAGAAATTAATAATGAAATTATCTCAACAGAGAAAAATGTCCTCATGTGTGCTACCTGTATCCCCCCAATACAATCCTCATACTTTAATGATGACAGCTTCTCCATCCTAGAGGGGAGATCAACACTTTCCAGTCCCAGGGACATGTACTAGTCTGTGGCGACATAAATGCCAGAACTTGACAAGAACCTGACACCCTTAGCACACAGTGGGACAAACACCTACCTGGAGGTGACAGCATTCCCTCCCCCATATGCCCTCCTAGACACAACTACGACAACATAACCAACAAAAACGGGTCACAACTCCTGCAGCTCTGTCGGATGCTGGGTATGTACAGTGAGGGAAAAAAGTATTTGATCCCCTGCTGATTTTGTACGTTTGCCCACTGACAAAGAAATGATCAGTCTATCATTTTAATGGTAGGTTTATTTGAACAGTGAGAGACAGAATAACAACAAAAAATCCAGAAAAACACATGTAAAAAAAATTATACATTGATTTGCATTTTAATGAGGGAAATAAGTATTTGACCCCTCTGCAAAACATGACTTAGTACTTGGTGGCAAAACCCTTGTTGGCAATCACAGAGGTAAGACGTTTCTTGTAGTTGGCCACCAGGTTTGCACACATCTCAGGAGGGATTTTGTCCCACTCCTCTTTGCAGATCTTCTCCAAGTCATTAAGGTTTCGAGGCTGACGTTTGGCAACTCGAACCTTCAGCTCCCTCCACAGATGTTCTATGGGATTAAGGTCTGGAGACTGGCTAGGCCACTCCAGGACCTTAATGTGCTTCTTCTTGAGCCACTCCTTTGTTGCCTTGGCCGTGTGTTTTGGGTCATTGTCATGCTGGAATACCCATCCACGACCCATTTTCAATGCCCTGGCTGAGGGAAGGAGGTTCTCACCCAAGATTTGACGGTACATGGCCCCGTCCATCGTCCCTTTGATGCGGTGAAGTTGTCCTGTCCCCTTAGCAGAAAAACACCCCCAAAGCATAATGTTTCCACCTCCATGTTTGACGGTGGGGATGGTGTTCTTGGGGTCATAGGCAGCATTCCTCCTCCTCCAAACACGGCGAGTTGAGTTGATGCCAAAGAGCTCCATTTTGGTCTCATCTGACCACAACACTTTCACCCAGTTCTCCTCTGAATCATTCAGATGTTCATTGGCAAACTTCAGACGGGCCTGTATATGTGCTTCCTTGAGCAGGGGGACCTTGCGGGCGCTGCAGGATTTCAGTCCTTCACGGCGTAGTGTGTTACCAATTGTTTTCTTGGTGACAATGGTCCCAGCTGCCTTGAGATCATTGACAAGATCCTCCCGTGTAGTTCTGGGCTGATTCCTCACCGTTTTCATGATCATTGCAAATCCACGAGGTGAGATCTTGCATGGAGCCCCAGGCCGATGGAGATTGACAGTTATTTTGTGTTTCTTCCATTTGCGAATAATCACACCAACTGTTGTCACCTTCTCACCAAGCTGCTTGGCGATGGTCTTGTAGCACATTCCGGCCTTGTGTAGGTCTACAATCTTGGTCCTGACATCCTTGGAGAGCTCTTTGGTCTTGGACATGGTGGAGAGTTTGGAATCTGATTGATTGATTGCTTCTGTGGACAGGTGTCTTTTATACAGGTAACAAGCTGAGATTAGGAGCACTCCCTTTAAGAGTGTGCTCCTAATCTCAGCTCGTTACCTGTATAAAAGACACCTGGGAGCCAGAAATCTTTCTGATTGAGAGGGGGTCAAATACTTATTTCCCTCATTAAAATGTATAACATTTCTGACATGCGTTTTTCTGGATTTTTTTGTTGTTATTCTGTCTCTCACTGTTCAAATAAACCTACCATTAAAATTATAGACTGATCATTTCTTTGTCAGTGGGCAAACTTACAAAATCAGCAGGGGATCAAATACTTTTTTCCCTCACTGTACATGATCAAATACAAATCTTAGAATCAACTATTAAAGCCTACCAATTAGCTATACTTAAACTCTTTAACATCATCCTCAGCTCTGGCATCTTCCCCAATATTTGGAACCAAGGACTGATCACTTCAATCCCCAAAAGTGGAGACAAATTTGACCCCAATAACTACCGTGGGATATGCGTCAACAGCAACCTTGGGAAAATCCTCTGCATTATCATTAACAGCAGACACTTACATTTCATCAGCGAAAACAATGTACTGAGCAAATGTCAAATTGGCTTTTTACCAAATTACCGTACGACAGACCACGTATTCACCCTGCACACACTAATTGACAAACCAAAACAAAGGCAAAGTCTTCTCATCCTTTGTTGATTTCAAAAAAGCTTCCGACTCAATTTGGCATGAGGGTCTGCTATACAAATTGATGGAAATTGGTGTTGGGGGAAAAACATACGACATTATGAAATCCATCTACACAAACAACAAGTGTGCGGTTAAAATTGGCAAAGAACACACACATTTCTTTCCACAGACCCGGGGGGTGAGACAGGGATGCAGCTTAAGCCCCACCCTCTTCAACATACAGTACCAGTCGAAAGTTTGGACACACCTACTCATTCAAGGGTTTTTCTTTATTTTTACTATTTTTTACATTGTAGAATAATAGTGAAAACATAAAAACTATGAAATATCACATATGGAATCATGTAGTAACCAAAAAAGTGTTAAACAAATCAAAATATATTTGTGTGGGGGTGCTTTGCTGGTGACACTGTCTGTGGTTTATTTAAAATTCAAGGCACGCTTAACCAGCATGGCTACCACAGCATTCTGCAGTGATACGCCATCCCATCTGGTTTGGGCTATAATTTGTTTTTCAACAGGACAATGGCACAACACACCTCCAGGCTATTTTACCAAGAAGGAGAGTGATGGAGTGCTACATCAGATGACCTGGCCTCCACAATCCCCCGACCTCAACCTAATTGAGATGGTTTGGGATGAGTTGGACCGCAGAGTGAAGGAAAAGCAGCGAACAAGTGCTCAGCATATGTGGGAACTCCTTCAAGACTGTTGGAAAAGCATTCCTCATGAAGCTGGTTGAAAATGCCATTAGTGTGCAAAGCTGTCATCAAGGCAAAGGGTGGCTATTTGAAGGTTACTACATGATTCCATATGTGTTATTTCATAGTTTTGATGTCTTCACTATTATTCTACAATGTAAAAAATAGTAAAAATAAAGAAAAACCCTTAAATGAGTAGGTGTGTCCAGACTTTTGACTGGTACTGTATATGTCAACGAATTGGCGAGGGCATTAGAACAGTCTGCAGCACCCGGCCTCACCCTACTAGAATCTGAAGTCAAATGTCTACTGTTTGCTGATGATCTGGTGCTTCTGTCCCCAACCAAGGAGGGCCTACAGTAGCACCTAGATATTCTGATCAGATTCTGTCAGACCCAGGCACTGACAGTAAATCTCAGTAAGACAAAAATAATGGTGTTCCAAAAAAGGTCCAGTTGCCAGAATACAAATTCCATCTAGACACCGTTGCCCTAGAGCACACAAAAAACTATACATACCTCGGCCTAAACATCAGCGCCACAGGTAACTTCCACAAAGCTGTGAACGATCTGAGAGACAAGGCAAGAAGGGCCTTCTATGCCATCAAAAGGAACATAAAATTCGACATACAATTAGGATCTGGCTAAAAATACTTGAATCAGTTATAGAACCTATTGCCTTTTATGGCTGTGAGGTCTGGGGTCCGCTCACCGACCAAGAATTCACAAAATGGGACAAACACCAAATTGAGACTCTGTGTACAACGTAAAACACCAAATAATGCATGCAGAACAGAATTAGGCCGATACCCGCTAATGATAAAAAAATAGCCATTAAATTCTACAACCACCTAAAAGGAAGCGATTCCCAAACCTACCATAACAAAGCCATCACCTACAGAGAAATTAACCTGGAGAAGAGCCCCCTAAGCAAGCTGGTCCTGGGGCTCTGTTCACAAACACAAACAGACCCCACAGAGCCCCAGCACAGCAACACAATTAGACCCAACCAAATCATGAGAAAACAAAAATATAATTACTTGACACATTGGAAAGAATTTACAAGAAATCTAAGCAAACTAGAATGCTATTTGGCCCTAAACAGAGAGTACACAGTGGCAGAATACCTGACCACTGTGACTGACCCAAAATTAAGGAAATCTTTGACTATGTACAGACTCAGTCAGCATAGCCTTGCTATTGAGAAAGGCCACCGTGGGCAGACCTGGCTCTCAAGAGAAGACAGGCTATTATGTGCACACTGCCCACAAAATGAGGTGGAAACTGAGGTGCACTTCCTAATCTCCTGCCAAATGTATGACCATATTAGAGACACATATTTCCCTCAGATTACACAGACCCACAAAGAATTCGAAAACAAATCAAATTTTTATCAACTCCCATATCTATTGGGTGAAATACCACATTGTGGTATTTCACCCAACAGCAGCAAGATTTGTGACCTGTTGCCACAAGAAAAGGGCAACCAGTGAAGAACAAACACTATTGTAAATACAACCTATATTTATGTTTATTTATTTTCCCTTTTGCACATCATTACAACACTGTATATATACATAATATGACATTTGAAATGTCTTTATTCTTTCTTGTGTAATGTTTACTGTTCATTTTTTATTGTTTATTTCACTTTTGTTTATTATCTATTTCACTTGCTTTGGCAATGTAAACATATGTTTCCCATGCCAATAAAGCCCCTTAAATTGAAATTGAATTGAGAAGGGGGGGGGGGGGGATAGACAGAGAGAAAGAGAGAGAGAGAGACAGAGAGAGCTCAGCACAAACAACACCCCACAGCATCACTAGAAATATAAACACCATAACTCCGAGGGTGTGTGTGGGAGTGGTTCTCCTACCTGCCAGCACATGTGTGGAGACTTCCTCTCTAGGATGTACTGGGTGAGTGGTGAGGGCTCCAGTTCGTACTTGTCAAAGGGCAGCTTGTCAATCACCATGGGCTCACAGTCCACACAGGTGAAATGCACCATGGGGTGGGCGGAGCGAGGAGGCTAGTGGTGTGGAGGGAGAGAATGACAGATCATTTAGAGCATTTCATACAATGTTGTCCCTGTTGAGGAGAAATAAAACTCCTGAAACTATACCCATACCATGCTATGACACCACAGGAACTTCACCCCCAGTTCTTGGCAAAAAAGACGTGGCGAGAAGCAATCATTCACAGGATGCCAGGGGCCAGGACAACTACAGGTCCCAGAGGGCAATAGTGCAGAGCCATGTTTAACCCCAAAATTACTGGATTTAAGAGGAGCATAATGCTTAATGCTCATCCTCTTTCATGTAATCTATTAAACGCTTAAAGGGATCGTTCACCCAAATTACATATTGGCTTCCTTACCCCGTAAAAAGTATATGGACAAGGTTTGACAGCAATCCGTGCTTTGGTTTAGTTTCCCTGGCACTGTTTTCAAATGCTATTTGGACATGATGCGCGAAAAATGCTCATATCGGTACCAGGACTTGAATGGGATTCGTGCCACAAATGCTCAAACGTTAGCATTTGGAAACAGTGCCAGGGAATAAAAACCAAAGCATGGATTGCTGTCATACCTTGTCCATTGGTTTCCTTACCCTGTAAGCAGTCTATGTGTCATTTTGTAATTTGGGTGAACTATCTCTTTATAATCACACAAACAATATCTCTGAGTAATTCAAAATGGAGGGACTAATGAGCTTGCATTAGTGTTACTGCATCAGTAACTGTGTGGTTAATGGCATCCTCTCACCAGAGTGGGTGAGTTCTGGTCCGGCCAGAAGGACTCAGGGATGGGCCAGTGGCCTACGGGCACCCCTGTCTTGGGGTTGGGTCGCACGTAGATGAGCTTGTGGCAGCTGTGCCAGGGATGTGGGCTGAAGGACAACATGGGGCGGATCGTGTCAACCACACCATCTGTAGAACCAAACAACAACATTTGTAAGTCGCTCTGGATAAGAGCGTCTGCTAAATGACGTCAATGTAAATGTAAACAACATGAGGTGTCCATTTCTCAACCGAACACAAACAGAAGAACAGCCATTCGGAGCAGCTGTTCGGAACACATCAGTCAAGCACTGTCGGAGGGAGTCACCTTGAGACCATCAGAGGATACTTAATCAGTGACACACAGTCACCCACAATAACTCCGAGCGCATTCCTGTTAGGATGTACCTTCGCCTACCAGAGGCGGATCTGGCCCTGTCTTTTCAAAGTCAATGACGACACCACTCAGAATCTTCTGGACCAGAGACTCCAGACACTGGTTCAGCATCCTTTGAGTCTGCACACAGTATGATCGTCCTGGAAAATAACAGTAAAAGAGGGAGGGACAAAGAACAAAGAGAGAGGGATGGAGTGGCACTGTCATTCTGCACTTAAATATTTCAGAAAGCATAGAGAATACAAAGATAGTTGCAGAGTTCATTTCCAGTCTCTGAGGACATTGCAAATGTTACATTATACATAGCCTGAACCCTGAAGAAGGCACTGTGTGACGAAATATTGGTTTACCCATTCAATTGTTGAGAGCATAGAGTGCAACTTTCTTTCTTTGTTATACATGGCCTAAAGTGGAATTATAAATCCAGTCTCATGAATGGCATAACAACAGATACAGCCCCACCCCAGAGCCAGTGGGGGCATACACAGAACTAGAATGAGTAGAATGGGCGTCCCCATTGAAGTAAATTATGAGTGGATTTGCTGTCAATGGTCAGTGTACTCATAGGAGTAAAGCAGGAAGTTAACTATATTTCTATGGGGGCATCCTACCTCCAGTGACCTCACACATCTGGGTGATGGCAGACTCGTCGGTGGGGACGCTGCCCAGCTGCTCGCTGTCGGCCACGGCAGCACCGGGGAGACGCAGCACCAGGGCGAAGAGACGCTGGTCCCATCGAAAGGGCTCCTTGGTCAGCTCACTGCCTGGCAGGGGAGAGTTCAGGGGCAAGTGGAGCTGGGGACAGGGAGATAGGGGCACAAAGGAGGGAGAGGGGAGGGTGTCACGCCCTGACGTATGGAACTCTTGTTTGTGGAGTCAGGGTGTGTGAATCTATGTTTTCTATGTTTAGGATCTAGAGTTGTGTTTCTGTGTTTGGCCGGGTGTGATTCCCAATCAGAGACAGCTGTCGCTCGTTGTCTCTGATTGGGGATCATACTTAGGTAGCCCAGTTGCTTACTATGTTTGTGGGATCTTGTTCCGGGTTAGGCTTGTATGTGTTTAGCCTGAGGACTTCACGTTACGTTGTTTCTTGTTTTGTTTAATGTTTATTTTATTTAATAAACATGTTCGCATACCACGCTGCACCTTGGTCTGACCCGTCTCTCAACGAGCGTGACAGAGGGGTAGAGGTGGGCAAGATGTGAAAATTGGATTAGTATTTAATTTGCCTTTTTTCACTAGACTCTGGCTGGACAATTTAACTGGGCCCAGAATAGTTTTTTTCTTCTTATATAGTGTAATAACAGTTTAGAGAATGTGAGTCATCTTAATAACATACTGCTCATGAAGAAGCAAATGTACTGGAGCTCCCTGCATGATTCAAATGTGGCCTCTCTTTAACAGCTTTGCTAGCCAAGCTCACAGAAGAACTCTACTGGCTGGAGAGTGAAATGATTCCTTCTTCATTAGACCCAGCCAGAACCACAGTCCACTGCTTTTATAATGGGTCTGTATCAAACTTCTCAGTGTGGAAGTGCTGACTTAGGATCAGTTTAGCCTTTTAGATCACAATGAATAAGATTGCATGGACAGGGGGGACCTGATCCTAGATCAGCATTCCTACTCTGACACTTTATGAATACCCCTGACTTCTAGGTAACCAGTCAGAGGACAGGCCAGTGTCTTCTCTCACCTCATCCAACACTCCAGAGGTGTGAGTCAGCTTGTTTCCATCCGTAATGGTGATGATCACCGATGGCTCCAGAAAGAACGGGTTACGGCCCTGAGGGTAGACAGGAAAGTTCATGGGTAAAAAAAAAAACTTCTAACATTTAGCTAGTCTTGTTAGGTCGACTTCAATATGGTCCCAGCATAATTAACTACCCATACTCACTCCTCCCAAAGTTTCTCAGAATAAGGGGAAACTGTTCTTTACTACTGTGAGGAAGCTTGGTTTATTTTGTTGTCTATTTTTGACAAGTGCTTTATCAAAATGACTATAGACAATTCAAACTGAATTGAAATGTGATATCTTCTGCAGTGATAATAGGAAAAAGTGTGGGTGTTGTATTGATGTCTTTGATGTTAATGCTCTGCTGTTGGTCAGGCTGAGAGATGTCCATGTGGCACTTTGTGAGGACAGAGGCTAGCTCCTCCTCTGGACTCTATGGATCAATATTCACACAGACACACACAAACAGGGAGAATGGCTAAGGAGATTTACACACTCCCGATGCTCACCTCTAGCCTAACCCCCGTAAGTGTGTTAATCTATAATAGCTTTCAGACAGGGGTTTGGAGAAACAATAGATGGATGGGGAGATGGTGCTGTTATTGGCAGATTGGCTAAAAGATACACAAATATACACTGCTCAAAAAAATAAAGGGAACACTTAAACAACACAATGTAACTCCAAGTCAATCACACTTCTGTGAAATCAAACTGTCCACTTAAGAAGCAACACTGATTGACAATAAATTTCACATGCTGTTGTGCAAATGGAATAGACAACAGGTGGAAATTAAAGGCAATTAGCAAGACACCCCCAATAAAGGACTGGTTTTGCAGGTGGTGACCACAGACCACTTCTCAGCTCCTATGCTTCCTGGCTGATGTTTTGGTCACTTTTGAATGCTGGCGGTGTTTTCACTCTAGTGGTAGCATGAGACGGAGTCTACAACCCACACAAGTGGCTCAGGTAGTGCAGCTCATCCAGGATGACACATCAATGCGAGCTGTGGCAAGAAGGTTTGCTGTGTCTGTCAGCGTAGTGTCCAGAGCATGGAGGCACTACCAGGAGACAGGCCAGTACATCAGGAGACGTGGAGGAGGCCGTAGGAGGGCAACAACCCAGCAGCAGGACTGCTACCTCTGCCTTTGTGCAAGGTGGAGCAGGAGGAGCACTGCCAGAGCCCTGCAAAATGACCTCCAGCAGGCCACAAATATGCATGTGTCTCAAACGGTCAGAAACAAATCAAATCAAATCAAATTTTATTGGTCACATGCGCCGAATACAACAGGTGCAGACATTACAGTGAAATGCTTACTTACAGCCCTTAACCAACAGTGCATTTATTTTAAACAAAAAAAGTAAGAATAAAACAACAACAAAAAAAGTGTTGAGAAAAAAAGAGCAGAAGTAAAATAAAGTGACAGTAGGGAGGCTATATATACAGTAAAATAAAGTGACAGTAGGGAGGCTATATATACAGGGGGGTACCGTTGCAGAGTCAATGTGCGGGGGCACCGGCTAGTTGAGGTAGTTGAGGTAATATGTACATGTGGGTAGAGTTAAAGTGACTATGCATAAATACTTAACAGAGTAGCAGCAGCGTAAAAAGGATGGGGTGGGGGGGCAGTGCAAATAGTCCGGGTAGCCATGATTAGCTGTTCAGGAGTCTTATGGCTTGGGGGTAGAAGCTGTTGAGAAGTCTTTTGGACCTAGACTTGGCACTCCGGTACCGCTTGCCGTGCGGTAGCAGAGAGAACAGTCTATGACTAGGGTGGCTGGAGTCTTTGACAATTTTGAGGGCCTTCCTCTGACACCGCCTGGTATAGAGGTCCTGGATGGCAGGGAGCTTTGCCCCAGTGATGTACTGGGCCGTACGCACTACCCTCTGTAGTGCCTTGCGGTCAGAGGCCAAGCAGTTGCCATACCAGGCGGTGATGCAACCAGTCAGGATGCTCTCGATGGTGCAGCTGTAGAATTTTTTGAGGATCTGAGGACCCATGCCAAATCTTTTTAGTCTCCTGAGGGGGAATAGGCTTTGTCGTGCCCTCTTCACGACTGTCTTGGTGTGTTTGGACCATGATAGTTCGTTGGTGATGTGGACACCAAGGAACTTGAAGCTCTCAACCTGTTCCACTACAGCCCCGTCGATGAGAATGGGGGCGTGCTCAGTCCTCTTTTTTTTCCTGTAGTCCACAATCATCTCCTTTGTCTTGGTCACGTTGAGGGAGAGGTTGTTGTCCTGGCACCACACGGCCAGATCTCTGACCTCCTCCCTATAGGCTGTCTCATCGTTGTCGGTGATCAGGCCTACCACTGTTGTGTCGTCGGCAAACTTAATGATGGTGTTGGAGTCGTGCCTGGCCATGCAGTCATGGGTGAACAGAGAGTACAGGAGGGGACTGAGCACGCACCCCTGAGGGGCCCCCGTGTTGAGGATCAGTGTGGCAGATGTGTTGTTACCTACCCTTACCACCTGGGGGCGGCCCGTCAGGAAGTCCAGGATCCAGTTGCAGAGGGAGGTGTTTAGTCCCAGGATCCTTAGCTTAGTGATGAGCTTAGAGGGCACTATGGTGTTGAATGCTGAGCTGTAGTCAATGAATAGCATTCTCACGTAGGTGTTCCTCTTGTCCAGGTGGGAGAGGGCAGTGTGGAGTGCGATAGAGATTGCATCATCTGTGGATCTGTTGGGGCGGTATGCAAATTGGAGTGGGTCTAGGGTTTCTGGGATTATGCTGTTGATGTGAGCCATGACCAGTCTTTCAAAGCACTTCATGGCTACAGACGTCAGTGCTACGGGTCGGTAGTCATTTAGGCAGGTTATCTTAGAGTTCTTGGGCACGGGGACTATGGTGGTCTGCTTGAAACATGTTGGTATTACAGACTCAGTCAGGGACATGTTGAAAATGTCAGTGAAGACACTTGCCAGTTGGTCAGCACATGCTCGGAGTACACGTCCTGGTAATCCGTCTGGCCCTGCGGCCTTGTGAATGTTGACCTGCTTAAAAGTCTTACTCACATCGGCTACGGAGAGCGTGATCACATAGTCGTCCGGAACAGCTGGTGCTCTCATGCATGCTTCAGTGTTGCTTGCCTCGAAGCGAGCATAGAAGTGGTTTAGCTCGTCTGGTAGGCTTGTGTCACTGGGCAGCTCGCGGCTGTGCTTCCCTTTGTAGTCTGTAATAGTTTTCAAGCCCTGCCACATCCGACGAGCGTCAGAGCCAGTGTAGTATGATTCAATCTTAGACCTGTATTGACTCTTTGCCTGTTTGATGGTTCGTCGGAGGTCATAGCGGGATTTCTTATAAGCGTCCGGGTTAGAGTCCCATTCCTTGAAAGCGGCAGCTCTACCCTTTAGCTCAGTGCGGATGTTTCCTGTAATCCATGGCTTCTGGTTGGGGTATGTACGTACGGTCACTGTGGGGACGACATCATCGATGCACTTATTGATGAAGCCAGTGACTGATGTGGTGTACTCCTCAATGCTGTCTGAAGAATCCCGGAACATGTTCCAGTCTGTGCTAGCAAAACAGTCCTGTAGCTTAGCATCTGCGTCATCTGACCACTTTTTTATTAACCGAATCACTGGTGCTTCCTGCTTCAGTTTTTGCTTATAAGCAGGAATCAGGAGGATAGAGTTATGGTCAGATTTGCCAAATGGAGGGCGAGGGAGAGCTTTGTATGCGTCTCTGTGTGTGGAGTAAAGGTGGTCTAGAGTTTTTTTCCCTCTGGTTGCACATTTAACATGCTGGTAGAAATTAGGTAGAACGGATTTAAGTTTCCCTGCATTAAAGTCCCCGGCTACTAGGAGCGCTGCATCTGGATGAGCGTTTTCCTGTTGATTAATGGCCTTGTACAACTCATTCAGTGCAATCTTAATGCCAGCATTGGTTTGTGGTGGTAAATAGACAGCTATGAAAAATATAGATGAAAACTCTCTTGGTAAATAGTGTGGTCTACAGCTTATCATAAGATACTCTACCTCAGGCGAGCAAAACCTCGAGACTTCCTTAGTATTTGATTTTGTGCACCAGCTGTTGTTTACAAATATACAGAGACCGCCACCCCTTGTCTTACCAGAGTCTGCCGTTCTGTCCTGTCGATGTAGCGTATAGCCTGCTAGCTGAATGTTATCATTGTTGTCGTTCAGCCACGACTCCGTGAAACATAAGATATTACAGTTTTTAATGTCCCGTTGGTAGGATAACCGTAATCTTAAATCGTCAATTTTATTCTCAAAAGATTGAACGTTGGCTAATAGGATTGATGGGAGAGGCAGTTTACTCGCTCGCCGTCGGATCCTTACAAGGCACCCGGATCTGCGTCCGCGATATCTCCGTCTCTTCATCACGCGAATGACGGGGATCTGGGCCTTGTCGGGTGTCTGTAGGATATCCTTCGCGAACGCCTCGTTGAAGAAAAAATCTTCGTCCAATGCGAGGTGAGTAATCGCTGTCCTGATATCCAGAAGCTCTCTTTGGTTATAAGAGACGATGGCAGAAACATTATGTACAAAATAAATTACAAATAACGCGGAAAAACACACATAATAGTACAATTGGTTAGAGGGCTGTAAAACGGCAGCCATCTTCTCCGGCGCTGTTTGTCACTCCATGAGGGTGGTATGAGGGCCCGACGTCCACAGGTGGGGGTTGTGCTTACAGCCCAACACCGTGCAGGACGTTTGGCATTTGCCAGAAAACACCAAGATTGTCAAATTCGCCACTGGCGCCCTGTGCTCTTCACAGATGAAAGCAGGTTCACACTGAGCACATGTGACAGACGTGACAGAGTCTGGAGACGCCGTGGAGAACGTTCTGCTGCCTGCAACATCCTCCAGCATGACCGGTTTGGCGGTGGGTCAGTCATGGTGTGGGGTGGCATTTCTCTGGGGGGCCGCACAGCCCTCCATGTGCTCGCCAGAGGTAGCCTGACTGCCATTAGGTACCGAGATGAGATCCTCAGACCCCTTGTGAGACCATATGCTGGTGCGGTTGGCCCTGGGTTCCTCCTAATGCAAGACAATGCTAGACCTCATGTGGCTGGAGTGTGTCAGCAGTTCCTGCAAGAGGAAGGCATTGATGCTAAGGACCGCCCATTCCCCAGACCTGAATCCAATTGAGCACATCTGGGACATCATGTCTCGCTCCATCCACCAACGCCACGTTGCACCACAGACTGTCCAGGAGTTGGCGGATGCTTTATTCCAGGTCTGGGAGGAGATCCCTCAGGAGACCATCCGCCACCTCATCAGGAGCATGTCCAGGCGTTGTAGGGAGGTCATACAAGCACGTGGAGGCCACACACACTACTGAGCCTCATTTTGACTTGTTTTAAGGACAATACATCAAAGTTGGATCAGCCTGTAGTGTGGTTTTCCACTTTAATTTTGAGGGTGACTCCAAATCCAGATTTGATTTCCATTGATAATTTTTGTGTGATTTTGTTGTCAGCACATTCAACTATGTAAAGAAAAAAAGTATTTAATAAGATTATTTCATTCATTCAGATCTAGGATGTGTTATTTTAGTGTTCCCTTTATTTTTTTGAGCAGTGTATATACAAACTGAATTAATATTCCTCAAATCTATATGCACTGTATTGCATGCTATTTTACAGAATACTTGTGCATAATAATATGTTTGAAAGTTAACTAGTGCCTGATATTCATTATGATTTGTTATAAAGAATCATAACAAATATCAGAAGAAAACTTCACCACAGGTGTAGGCCTAAATGGTCTGTAGAGGTGTGTGTGTCAGGCATACCTGTCCATAGTTGTCGATGCCGGAGACGAGGCGGTTCAGATTGAGGAGGTCAAAGGCCGCACGGAGGGCGTAACCGAGAGTGGTCAGTCCAGATGCCTGCAGGTTCTTCAGTTCACTCATAAATGTACAATGGTTCTCCTTCCAGCCCGCCTGAAATACACACAAGGATAGTGTGCCACACACACCACATGAAGGGAATGCAATAAATACTCAGACAGGCAGAAGGAGGCTTGCGTCATCATCACACTGCATGATCAACCTGCATAAACAGTCCAGTCATGAAAGTGGACACAACACACGCTCCCTTGCATACACTCACACTCACACACACAGTATTAAATTACATTGACCCCGGAGCATAGAGGCATTTTTGCACGCACAAACAACCACACTCACTCATATTAAGCATATTAGTGATGGGTTACAAGATACAGTAAAACCCCCATACTCATATAGGCTAAAGAAAATGCAAATGAATTACTTAAAAATCATACAATGTGATTTTCTGGATTTTTGTTTTAGATTCCGTCTCTCACAGTTGAAGTGTACCTATGATAAAAAATTACAGACCTCTACATGCTTTGTAAGTAGGAAAACCTGCAAAATCGGCAGTGTATCAAATACTTGTTCTCCCCACTGTATGTATTATCACAATGTCAGGTGTTAATCCTAAATGAGCCTCTATATTAAATAACACGATTAAACCATGAAAATTGTAGGCTTATTTGTGATGTGGACAACAATATCAAAAAAAACAAAACACAAAGTAATGGTTACTATTGGCTCTTGCTGAAGCACATCCTGAAGCTGCTCATCACATGAGACCAGGGCTTTCCCGTGGGAGAGCAGCCTAGTGGGTGAGTGGGAGTGAGTCGCTGCTCTCTCTTTCCTCCACTGAGGTCAAGTACCTTACTGTTACAGCATTATGCTTAATCTACGGATGACCTGCAGGCTTACTAGCCCCACAATAAGCACTACCATGCTTCCTAAATAGAGAGCGCAAGAGAAAGAGAGAGAGAGAGAGAGAGAGAGAGAGAGAGAGAGAGAGAGAGAGAGAGAGAGAAGGAGAGAGAGAGAGAGAGAGAGAGAAGGAGAGAGAGAGAAAGAGAGAGAGAGAGAGAGAGAGAGAGAGAAGGAGAAAGAGAGAGAGAGAGAAGGAGAGAGAGAGAGAGAGAGAGAGAGAGAGAGAGAGAGAGAGAGAGAGAGAGGTGACATGGACACAGAGCAGGAAATACAATGGGAAAGAGTAGGCTAAGCTTCTAAGTATGTGTAGTCCTTGGATACAAGGCATGACCTCTAGAATGTTTGGAGTTTTGTTTACTCCAATGTAATTATACACAGAGAGAGATTTGTAATAGAGGATGCATATCTTTGAAGTGAGAATAAACTATGTGATTTGATTTTGTAAAACGTTAAAGTAGTGAAAAATAGCATAAAACGATATTTAATCAATTTTAAATGTGAAGTAGCATGTTGCGTTACTTCACTGGGCTGATGAGCCCAACCCACCGACAAACAAAGGAGTAACACACACTGAAACACTCCTGTACGTACACACACATGCACGCACCCACACACACAGTCACACACACACGCCTACATCCTCTGAGTATCTAAGCGAGTGGGATTTCGAGCTAACCATCTTGTCTTGTTACGTTCACTGAAGACAAAACCTCTACTGGCAGGCTCAATAATTCAGGTGACAGAGTCATTCACCCAACCTTCTTTCTTTCTCTCCACATCAACAATTAATTGCAGGCTGTGTATAAGTGTGCAATCAGAGTCTCTCCTTTTATCACAACATTGTCTGGGTCACAGTTGGTGCAGAGGGAGGGAGACATGAAAAAGAGTGAAAGAGGATCAAGGATGTATGCATTAGAAGAAATGTGCCCCACTACTCTCATGTTGTAAAGTATGGGGAAGGATTAGGATATTGTGGCTGAATTGTCGACAGTGTTGTGGTAGGCTATTTATTGCATTGGGTTGTGCTTCATGCCATGTGGTGACACATAGGCTACAAACATAGGCATCTAGGAAACATAGGATAAAACAGGACACAAAGCCACAGAGCTAGCCTACATCCTGGTTGTAGCACTGACATCATCGTTTTCAAATGTGTCTGTCTCTCGGCAACCCAGACACCGGGTTAGAGTGCCAAGAAAAAGACTCACAATGAAAAAAGTGATTACGTCATCATTATATATAATCAAAAATATATCTACTGTATATGTCATTGTGCCTGTATATAGGCACCCCCATCCCCAATAAATCAGTCTATGAGCCAGGGTACTCTGTAGCTCAGCTGGTAGAGCACGGCGCTTGTAACGCCAAGGTAGTGGGATCGATCCCCGGGACCACCCATACACAGAAATGTATGCACGCATGACTGTAAGTCGCTTTGGATAAAAGCGTCTGCTAAATGGCATATTATTATTATATTACTAGGCTAAATCATGCTGGGTTCCTGCACACACTGACTGCAGTACAGGAGGCTGCTTTCCATAAACAGACAGATAACAACTTGTTCCTCGCAAAAGCCCCAGTTATGAGGAAGCAGACTCCTATGAATAAAGTTCCCGGGATCCTTTAGTTTAGGAGCAGAACCAAAATGTGCCAGGTTGAAGGCATGTAATGAGGCCTTGGCTCATGGAACTTGAACAGACAAGTCAGGCACACCAGAAAGCACCAACACCCATTCAGTAGAATGTAAAAATAAAACATCATGTCATTGTGTGTGTCAGACTCAGAAGGGTGGTGCTAAACTGGTCATGAGAGCAGGAGATGAGAGCACTGTGAGCAGAGCTGTCACTGCAGTGAAAGCTAGGCTGCTTAACAGGCCCAAAGAGCTGTGATCACAAGGAAGGGAAGGGGGTCACAGACTCACAGACAGTGAAGCGGAGCAGGTTGTGCAGCTGGACTCTCCCTCAATCTGTGACATTAATGTTTGAGGGGTTCCCAGAATTCCCACAGCTTCACAGACACTAGTACAGACAACAGTACAGACCCAGTGGGACACGACAGACACCCAGAGGATTCAAGTCCTTAATAGACAGGGGAAAGGAATTCCTATTGGGATGTGTAGCCCTAAACCAGAATCCCATAAGAATGAGAGGGCAGAAATGTTCCTTATATGCAAGTATACAGTTGTATTACTAGGCTATTCATTGTATAAAGCAGCTGGATCTACCTGTCAGGCATGTGAATGATAGCCCTGAACAAGATTCCTAGAAGGATATAGGCAGTCAGGCAGAGCAGGGCTGGCCAAGCTTGGGCAGTAAACACATGCCTGAATGATTAGAACACAATGTTGAACATTTGTAAAACTCAACCCCACCACACACTCAAAACAACTTAGCACAACCTTCCCTGTGGCCTTTTGTGTACTAGTTGACTCATAAGTGGATGAACTGCTCCAGCAAATATAGCACACACACAGTACACAACATCTGCCTAATACAATGTCTTGCCAGAGAGGAAAGGAGTGTGAAAGATTTTTTTTAAATACACATGGAGAAAAAAAATCTGCCCTGCCCCAGGAGGAGGAAGAGAAGAATGACGTTCCTCCCGATGGTCCAGGAACAGGGCAAGTGAGCTCAGACTAGTGAGGAGGAAAAGACAGCGCTGTCTTTATCCAGCAGCGTATCCATGGATCAGCTCATGAATAATGAAAACAGAGATAAAAAGCTATGCTGCTCAGTGGAAGAAGTGCACACATTCAGTAGTCAGATTCCATTTCTCACCGGGCAGGGCAGGCGAGACATTACAGGCTGGGTTATTATTGTGCGAACTCTGCTCATCAACACCTAATACAGGGAGGAGCTTTCTCTCCCAGGTGCCTAAGCCAGACAATGGACATTTCAGTAGCCATGCAGTTAGCTAGTTATGTATATTCCAGAACCATTAGCACTTGTGCTTTTGAATAGTTTCATCAAAAGTCCCTTGACAATAACCCCTTAATACGTAACAAATCAGGAACAATGCCCTCAAAGAAAATTCTGAAGGAGCTTTATAGGCCTTTCTGGGCCTATAATTTAATACAGAAACAAAAACTGAACAAACTCTGACACCAATGGCGTTAAAATGGAATAGCTAATGAACCACAACATTTATTTGGAGGGAAAGAATGAAAGAAGACTAGGATGTGTGCATGTTTTGGAGGGACGGGGGTGTAGGAAAGCCCATGGGAGGATGTCTGGCCACCTGCCAGAGAGACAAAGCTAATGAAATGCCAGGGAATAAGCCACTCCACAGTACTGTCACTGTCAAAGTCAAACCACATAAATACAGCAGCAGCACATATACACATGATGAAGCTGTCTGATGCAGCCACACCTTCTGAACCTCTGCAACACTGCACATGAAAGAAGCCATAGAAGAAGCAACAATGCAGTTGCATGCAGTTGACCTTCACACATTCATTATACTATACCAACATTCAAAACATGACTGCCACATGCCACATGCAATGCACTACAGCACTACTCATTTGACATATGGCTACTTATACTAAGTATGTGCCCATCCCCAACACGGGTGCATGTATAGACATGTGACAGTGCATTAATAAAGGATGAATACATGGCTGTCAGATACATCACAGCAAATTAGCCCCAACAGCTTACTCATGTTCCTAAGTCTGATGTAATGTTTCATTGGCATCCAGATGATAAAGCTAGCTCATGCAGTGACTGCCAGATTCATATGGGTAAATCAAAATAGGCACACCTATTTGTTTTGTTAATTGAGATAACTTGTCGTTGAAAGATTCTTTACATGTTTGAGAGCTTTGGGGTTAGGTGCCTCTCACATACTCTAAAATGAAGATCATATTCCACTATATTTTTGTGCTTTGAGGCAGAGTTGGATATGTATCAAATGGTATTACATTCCACCTGCCCCTTGTCATTGTTTGAAAGAGAAAACTCTACTCTAAATGACAAATGCCTTAAGGCATGAGTCTTATGTGCTTTCATTTAACTTCACTGGCGAACCCTATGCCACATTATTACATTATTATGTGTGCACAGTGTTAAAATTATAACCTGCTGCCTCTCCCTGTTGCTTAATTATTGGTGTGGGCTAGGATGTTATATTCCTTTTGATAAAGGGCACTGTTTATAATATGAGTGCAAGGCTGAGGGTGGAGGCATTGGGAAATTATTATGTAATCATACTGTAGAAGGTTATGATGTTGGCACTTTATAAGGGCATTCGATCATTATGAAGTTATAAAAAAAAAAAAAAAAAAAAAAAAAAAATAATAATAATAATCCATGCCCCTACATATGCACCTACAAAAATTATGTATGCACTAACTGTAAGTCGCTCTGGATAAGAGCGTCTGCTAAATGACTAAATTTTTTTTAAAAAAATTTAAGTTATGATTGTGTGAACTACAGAATGGGCACCTTATGGTCTAAACTCCGATTTAGATGAAAATACTGAGTGTCACGTGAACATTATAATTTTCTATAATAAAGGGGGGTTTATCAAATCAAATAAGTTTGAGTTGCCCAGTCCATATTGGCCAATGGGGGTGCTGTATAGAGTTCAGCCATAGAACGGATGCAAGGGGAGGGCTCGACAAGAGGTGCAGGCCAGTTGACCAATCCCGGCTGAGTTAGCCCACAAACGACCTCACAATAGATAATACATCTATCTCTCCGCCTCCTTCTCAACACCATAGAGCTTTTCCAATTCCAACACAAAAACACCATGTCCGCCATGTTCAGAGGTAACATAGCTCCGGTCTGCGGTATTTTTACAAAAATGTGCCGTTTTCGTCACTGGGATGCCGCCCAACCCGCAGCTACAAACCAGAGGGACAGTAACGTCTCACTGTCTGCAAAATATCCGCGCCTTAATCACATATAAAAACAATGTAACAGTATTTACCTTAACGCCGTATGGTGGATCATCGAATGTAACTAGCATGTACCTGTCGCCTCTACTAGCCGGGTCTCGGGCACGCAGCTGTTTAAAAAAAATGAAACAATACATGTTAATTTAGACTGAATATGTCAAAGGGACCCTCAACTTCATCAAGGCAAATAGTAAGATGAAAAAAGTCGGTGTGAAATTATTTACCTTCATAAAGATCTCAACAGCGCCTTTAGCAATGTCCAGATACGTCGTACCCAAATAAGTGCGCTGATTCATAGAAGCGGACGTGTCTATCAGGAAAAGTAAAATAGGCATCTTAAATGTATAGATATATAGGTATATGCTTTTCAAATACCTATTATCGTCATATGACCCATCTTGCGGCCGGGGCTTGCATATATGTGTGTATATATCTTTGTTATAATCAGATCCCCCAAAAGAGGGTCATACAGCCACCCCTTGTCGCTTCTTCACTCGGTCTTTCCTAAGTACTGCTGGACTCGCGCTGTTAGAGAAGTTCTCTTCTGAACAGTGAAACGCCTTCGGTCCACCACTACGATCGTATTGGTTGAGCCTGACAACAGTGGCCACTCCCTGCCCTCCATAAATACTGTGTGTTACGAGGTCGAGAGAGACGGTTTTCTCATCCGTCTACTACTAACTTCTGTTCTGCTAAACAGATGATCATGCAGAGAGGGGATCCATGTACTGGTGCAAGAAGATGCATTACTCGTATTTACCTCTAAAGATATTGATTATGGTCATTCTATTCTACATAGTATAACGTTGTAATTACTTCACATACATACATACAAAAAATATATATATATTACCTAAAATTACAGTATGGTTAGCTGAAAATAAAGGACCCCGGTCCCATGTTCCCGTTTTGTTGTCTTGTTGGGGGAGGGTGGGAGAGAGTCACCTCATCGTACAATCGTTATAATAATCGTGCCGTCCCTTCCACCTTCCCCTCCCTGTTTATCTCCTCTGTGCAAGCAGCACCTACAAACGCCATGTTAATGCAAAAGCTCCAGTGCGAATGCGTGCCTGCACGTCCTCGAAACGGAATGTTCTGCTGCTGGTGCGTGATCATGTCTGTTACTTTAGAATCATTGTGTAATTTATGTAGAACACGTTTTAACGACAGTAGGGACACTCTATTTTCCTAAATGGGACATATGCAGCACCCGCCCCTCTGCCTGTGTTTATGTAGGCCTACTAGTAATGTGCAGTTCGCGAACGATTCGTTATTTTTGAACGACTCTTTACTGACTCGATAGTCATGATTCGTTTTTCTGAGTGACTCGATCGGTTGACCTGTAGTGCTGACCGCAATGAGTCCTACAGCAGGATTAATACACGCTCCTCCAGCTCAGCGGCTCTGTCATATGCGCGCAGGAAAATAGATAATGAGCTTAAAGAAGAAAAATACATAATAATTGATTGATAATTGATTGCATGGTGCAAGAATGACTGCAATTCATTGATTATTGAATGTTTTGATGGGCACAGCTTTGTAGTACCAAAACATACACAGCCTCTGCTCAACAAACTCGAACTCGATAACGAATCGTTTGGCGGGGCTGCAGTTCGCGAACGACTGTGCTTATCACAAGAGGTGTGCCGACAAAATAAGTATCGTTACGGATATGGACAATTTTATGGATACGATTATGATCCGAATATGTTTTGTAATTAACGGTAAATAATGCACGCACGCATCTTTCTCAGGTCAGTCAAGTGAGGTGCTTCGTGGTCTAAATAATTCAACTGGCTATTTTTCTCGTCTGTAAACAGAAGGGTGGGCTGTACGTTGATTCTGCTGCTCTGATTGGATAGAATGAAGCTGTATTTCTCTGTCTACTCGCTTCATAATTTCTCCCGATCACTTTCGGTCTGACCATTCAGACTGCTGCTGCATCCTGTTAGGCTGCTACTATGATCAATCAAATGGCAAGGACGTTCGCTATCAACGTGTATAATATCTAACAAGCGGGGCGAGGGTACAAACAAAAATGGAACGCCGATGCACACTCTGACTGATAGCAAACTTGTCTGCCCGCTGCAAGTTGAGGACACACAGACACAGGTCAGACACACAAACACACACCCTCCGTATTTTGCCAACATCTACATAGGTATATTAAAACATGTCCGTTTTTTTCGATCACGAGTATCACCCGATCCAACTTTCAACTGTCAATTTCCGAATAGGAGTAGGCCTTTGGCGATGTCGGATTCAGCACACCCCTACTTATCACCCCTCAGGGCAGTCAAGCAATGCATTCCGCCAAGAGTCGTTCACAATCTAGTCCGGTTGCGGCCACAGCTAGACCTCGTTTCAAATGTATCAATACGTAATCTTATTTGTATGCCTAATAATCACGTTTACAAGTCTCAGTCACAAATGACAGCTCCAACAAGCCCCCTATGTGAATGAGAGGCTCTTCATCGGTGAGGGTTAACGGCGGCTGGCATCCAATATGTTGCATTACCGCCCCCAACAGAACTATAGTATAGATCAATTACACTTTGTGATACAAAATGGGAAAGGGGAACCGGGAGAAAAAATTATAATAATATATATTGTAATGACCCGGCTGGGTCATAATGGAAAAGAAAACGGACACCAGGTGTGCAGGGCAGAACACAGGTTTATTCCTAAACTGGGCTATTGTTCAGGCCACAGCCCACGCCACTAAATTCCGAATGTACACAAATATACCATGTCAAGTTAAGGGTCACCCTCATAGGAGCAGATCAGGGTCCCGAACAGAAGAGAGCAAGATGAGACAGTAACCCGTATTTATGCATTTCAAAACCCAGCAGAATTACCCATCATACCCCCCCCCCCCAACCTTTCCCTCTGTCCTGGCATATTTAACCCCTGCTAGCACCCATGAGAACAATAACACACCCACGAACACAGAACACAATACCAGGTCGTTACAATATAATAAATGGACAGTTAATAGTCGGATCTGATGATACTTGTGATCGGAAAAAACAGAAATGTTTTAATAACCCTATACTCATTAAAACCCATCACCTTATTCCACTACTTTAACCCTATCTGATCCTACCCCAGAAACAAGAGGCTCATAGAATCATGACTCTTTAAAGTTTTTAGTTTATCATTCGCAGGTAGGGGGTCCTGCTTGCTCTGGGTATTACTAACTCAAATTATCAAAATAATTCGAAAGATTTGTTCTTTCAATTTAATGAGTCAAAAAGTTTTGAGTCAGTAAAAAGAGCCGAACTTCCCATCACGTGTACTTGGCTGAACATGACAGAGAGTGAGACACAGACAGAAGGAGTAACCTAGACATGTCACAGGGGCTAATAAAGCTGAAGCATCCGTTTAGAACGTTTTTTCACCACCAGATATGGTAGTGAGAGGAAGTCCAGTCGCGGGTAGTGGGAGAGGATGGAACTACGTGAAACTGGGTCGTCATTCTGCTAATTTTCTCATCAATGAAACATCTGATCTCAATAAATTTTTCCATTCCCAAAACTATAATCTGTTACGGACACAGTGCACAAAGTTTTATAGACTTGACGCTTTGTCAAAGTTGTAAAAAATTGCATTATTTAGAAGGAGTGCCAGGTCGAATTGCGTTTGTGCACACCACACTTCACAGAGGAGGTGTTCCCTAACGGAAATATTAAAATACATGCTACAACGCGTCAATAGGATCTGGCTAGCTCGTGCTTGGCTTTTGCCCTCCTCCTTGCTTGTTCTGCCCACTATGCTTCATTTTTTCCCACTGTAAACGACACAGATAAACTATCTTGGGTTAGTTATACACTAGTTTGTTGGGGAGGACTCATTAGAACAACTAAATTGTAGAATAATAGTGAAGACATCAAAACTATGACATAACACATATGGAATCATGTAGTAACCAAAAAAGTGTTAAACAAATCAAAATATATTTTATATTTGAGATGCTTCAAATAGCCACCCTTTTTCAAGACCTCTGCAATCCGCCCTGGCATGCTGTCAATTAACTTCTGGGCCACATCCTGACTGATGGCAGCCCATTCTTGCATAATCAAGGCTTGGAGTTTGTCAGAATTTGTGGGTTTTTGTTTGTCCACCCGCCTCTTGAGGATTGACCACAAGTTCTCAATGGGATTAAGGTCTGGGGAGTTTCCTGGCCTTAGACCCAACATTTCGATGTTTTGTTCCCCCAGCCACTTAGTTATCACTTTTGCCTTACGGCAAGGTGCTCCATCATGCTGGAAAAGGCATTGGTCATCACCAAACTGTTCTTGGATGGTTGGGAGAAGTTGCTCTCGGAGGATGTGTTGGTTGGTCATGGCTGTGTTCTTAGGCAAAATTGTGAGTGAGCCCACTTCCTTGGCTGAGAAGCAACCCCACACATGAATGGTCTCAGGATGCTTTACTGTTGGCATGACACAGGACTGATGGTAGCGCTCACCTTGTCTTCTCCGGACAAGGTGTTTTCCGGATGCCCCAAACAATCGGAAAGGGGATTCATCAGAGAAAATGACTTTACCCCAGTCCTCAGCAGTCCAATCCCTGTACCTTTTGCAGAATATCAGTCTGTCCCTGATGTTTTTCCTGGAGAGAAGTGGCTTCTTTGCTGCCCTTCTTGACACCAGGCCATCCTCCAAAAGTCTTCGCTTCACTGTGCATACAGATGCACTAACACCTGCCTGCTGCCATTCCTGAGCAAGCTCTGCACTGGTGGTGCCCCGATCCCGCAGCTGAATCAACTTTAGGAGACGGTCCTGGCGCTTGCTGGACTTTCTTGGCGCCCTGATGCCTTCTTCACAACAATTGAACCTCTCTCCTTGAAGTTCTTGATGATCCGATAAATGGTTGATTTAGGTGCAATCTTACTAGCAGCAATATCCTTGCCTGTGAAGCCCTTTTTGTGCAAAGCAATGATGACGGTACGTGTTTCCTTACAGGTAACCATGGTTAACAGAGGAAGAACAATGATTTCAAGCACCACCCTCCTTTTAAAGCTTCCAGTCTGTTATTCTATCTCAATCAGCATGACAGAGTGATCTCCAGCCTTGTCCTCATCAACACTCTCACCTGTGTTAATGAGAGAATCACTGACATGATGGCAGCTGGTCCTTTTGTGGCAGGGCTGAAATGCAGTGGACATTTTTTGGGGGGATTAAGTTCATTTTCATGGCAAAGAGGGACTTTGCAATTAATTGCAATTCATCTGATCACTCTTCATGACATTCTGGAGTATATGCAAATTACCGTCATCAAAACTGAGGTAGCAGACTTTGTGAAAATTAGTATTTGTGTCAATCTCAAAACTATTGACCACAACTGTACTACCCTTAGACACAGCAACATTTATCTTGCCACCGAGTCTAACGATTTACTCCCGTATATGACTGGTCTCTCTTTTCCCCATGATTTTCCGTAACCACCGCGCTACAATGCCCTTCATGTTCATGAACAAACATTTTAAAAGGTCATTTTAGGTTTGGTAACCCCAATGCTGTCGCTTGACAGAATTGCTTCTTTCAAAACTCTACAAAGAATTACTCACAATATTAACCCCACTCTAATTTTTCGTGACCCCTCCTCCCTTTCCTCAATTCTATAAATCTATTTCAGAATAAGAAAAAATGAAATGTCTCACGAAAAAAGGAAAAAAAAAGGACCTTGGTGCAAATTTAGCCTATTTCTCATCGTAAGGAATCAGTGATATTTGAGGCGTGGCCACCACCCCAGCCTCCACCTGTTAGGTTCTGTGTTCCTGCCGGGGGCATTAGTATAGCTTACCGCACTCACTGCCTGTAGGCTATTTTATATTGACGCTTTGCTTGGGCAGTGAGCTACCCTGAAGGAGCAGAGCCTATAGTCGCCAAGAATTGCGTTATTCATTGCTTAATAAATGGTTAAATGTATTTCTATGTGCCGTTTTCTTTCTGAACTGGTTTTAATGCCCATTCTAGAACAACAATGCTGTGGTATAAATATATTTATAACTGAACACTAACAGTAATCTATATTGTAGTCAATAGAGGAGAGAAGACAGAGGGTAGTCTCTCATCTCTCATCCAGAGCAGCCTGAAGGAGTGACCTTTAAGATCAAATACCCAGATGGGAGGGAGCAGATTAGGAGATTCCTGCTCTCTGAATCCATTCAGGTAAGTCATTCATTCACTTGTTGATAAACTCAGTACTATAACTGTACATTTCAGGCTGAATTACAATTGTTAATGTTGGTCTTTTGTTATATAGATGATGTTTGATTTTGAAAAAAAATTGTTGGCATGTGGGTAGAGACTAACTTTTGGTTAATGGCAGTACACTGAATTAAGACTACCAAACGTCAAAAGCCTATTTAGACCCAATCACCATCTCTTCAAAGTAAATTTCTAAATGTAGTCCAGTTTGTAACATTCTCTATGAAATGGGCTTTGAAATTGTGTAATTCAATGAGCTTTGACATTATTGATGTAAATCCATTTTAAAGTGGTTAAAATTCATACAAATGTTGAAGCTGTAATCACCGCCAAAGGTGCTTCTACAAAGTATTGACTCAGGGGTGTAAATACTTACGTAAATTTGCAAACATTTCTAAAAACATGTTTTCACTTTCATTATGGGTATTGTGTGTAGATGGGTGAGATATATATATATATATATAGTGGGGAGAACAACCGATTTTGCAGGTTTTCCTACTTACAAAGCATGTAGAGGTCTGTAATTTTTATCAGAGGTACACTTCAACTGTGAGAGACGGAATCCAGAAAATCACATTGTATGATTTTTAAGTAATTCATGTGCATTTTATTGCATGACATAAGTATTTGATCACCTACCAACCAGTAAAAATTCCGGATCTCACAGACCTGTTCGTTTTTATTTAAGAAGCCCTCCTGTTCTCCACTCATTACCTGTATTAACTGCACCTGTTTGAACTCGTTGCCTGTATAAAAGACACCTGTCCACACACTCAATCAAACAGACACCAACCTCTCCAAAATGGCCAAGACCAGAGAGCTGTGTAAGGACATCAAGGATAAAATTGTAGACCTGCACAAGGCTGGGATGGGCTACAGGACAATAGGCAAGCAGCTTGGTGAGAAGGCAACAACTGTTGGCGCAATTATTAGAAAATGGAAGAAGTTCAAGATGACGGTCAATCACCCTCGGTCTGGGGCTCCATGCAAGATCTCACCTCGTAGGGCATCAATGATCATGAGGAAGGTGAGGGATCAGCCCAGAAGTACACGGCAGGACCTGGTCAATTACCTGAAGAGAGCTGGGACCACAGTCTCAAAGAAAACCATTAGTAACACACTACGCCGTCATGGATTAAACTCCTGCAGCGCACGCAAGGTCCCCCTGCTCAAGCCAGCGCATGTCCAGGCCCGTCTGAAGTTTGCCAATGACCATCTGGATGATCCAGAGGAGGAATGAGAGAAGGTCATGTGGTCTGATGAGACAAAAATATAGCTTTTTGGTCTAAACTCCACTCGCCGTGTTTGGAGGAAGAAGAAGGATGAGTACAACCCCAAGAACACCATCCCAACCGAGATGGAGGTGGAAACATCATTCTTTGGGGATGCTTTTCTGCAAAGGGATGGGGCCATGTATCGCGAGATCTTGGCCAACAACCTCCTTCCCTCAGTAAGAGCATTGAAGATGGGTCGTGGCTGGGTCTTCCAGCATGACAACGACCCGAAACACACAGCCAGGGCAACTAAGGAGTGGCTCCGTAAGAAGCATCTCAAGGTCCTGGAGTGGCCTAGCCAGTCTCCAGACCTGAACCCAATAGAAAATCTTTGGAGGGAGCTGAAAGTCTGTATTGCCCAGCGACAGCCCCGAAACCTGAAGGATCTGGAGAAGGTCTGTATGGAGGAGTGGGCCAAAATCCCTGCTGCAGTGTGTGCAAACCTGGTCAAGACCTACTGGAAACGTCGTATGATCTCTGTAATTGCAAACAAAGGTTTCTGTACCAAATATTAAGTTCTTCTTTTCTGATGTATCAAATACTTATGTCATGCAATAAAATGCAAATTAATTACTTAAAAATCATACAATGTGATTTTCTGGATTTTTGTTTTAGGTTCCGTCTCTCACAGTTGAAGTGTACCTATGATAAAAAGTACAGCCCTCTACATGCTTTGTAAGTAGAAAAACCTGCAAAATCGGCAGTGTATCAAAAACTTGTTCTCCCCACTGTACATGCCCGTCTGAAGTTTGCCAATGAACATCTGAATGATTCAGAGGAGAACTGGGTGAAAGTGCTGTGGTCAGATGAGACCAAAATGGAGCTCTTTGGCATCAACTCAACTCACCGTGTTTTAGGAGGAGGAGGAATGCTGCCTATATACCCAAGAACACCTTCCCCACCGTCAAACATGGAGGTGGAAACATTATGCTTTGGGGGTGTTTTTCTGCTATGGGGACAGGACAACTTCACCGCATCAAAGGGACGATGGACGGGGCCATGTACCGTCAAATCTTGGGTGAGAACCTCCTTCCCTCAGCAAGGGCATTGAAAATGGGTCGTGGATGGGTATTCCAGCATGACAATGACCCAAAACACATGGACAAGGCAACGAAGGAGTGGCTCAAGAAGAAGCACATTAAGGTCCTGGAGTGGCCTAGCCAGTCCCCAGACCTTAATCCCATAGAAAATCTGTGGAGGGAGCTGAAGGTTTGAGTTGCCAAATGTCAGCCTCGAAACCTTAATGACTTGGTGAAGATCTGCAAAGAGGAGTGGGGCAAAATCCCTCCTGAGATGTGTGCAAACCTGGTGGCCAACTACAAGAAACGTCTGACCTCTGTGATTGCCAACAAGGGTTTTGCCACCAAGTACTAAGTCATGTTTTGCAGAGGGGTCAAATACTTATTTCCCTCATTAAAATGCAAATTAATTTATAACATTTTTGACATGCGTTTTTCTGGATTCTTTTGTTGTTATTCTGTCTCTCACTGTTCAAATATACCTACCATTAAAATTACAGACTGATCATTTCTTTGTCAGTGGGCAAACGTACAAAATCAGCAGGGGATCAAATACTTTTTTCCCTCACTGTATTAGGATCAGTGGCGATTTTAGCATGTAAATCTTGGCGGGGAAAACGAAAAAATCATGTTGGGGATGCATGCCAGCAAAGCCACTATACAACACAACACTGAACAATAGATTAATTGCACTATAACAGTGATACACGGTTCCCACAAACTGTTATGGCCTACATAAAGCTGTCCCAACAGCACAGTTTTCAATTCAGCACCATGGAGTGAAGCCATGAGGTCGAAGGAATTGTCCATAGAGTTCTGAGACAGGATTGTGTCGAGGCACAGATCTGGGGAAGGGTACCAAAAAATGTCTGCAGCATTGAACACAATGGCCTCCATCATTCTTAAATGGAAGAAGTTTGGACCACCAAGATTCTTCCTAGAGCTGGCCGCCTGGCCAAACTGAGCAATCGCTGGGAGAAGGGCCTTGGTCAGGGAGGTGACCAAGAACCCGATGGTCACTCTGACAGAGCTCTAGAGTTCCTCTGTGGAGACGGGAGAACCTTCCAGAAGGACAACCATCTCTGCAGCACTCCACCAACCAGGCCTTTATGGTAGTGGCCAGACGGAAACAACTCCTCAGTAAAAGGCACTTGACAGCCCGCTTGGAGTTTGCCAAAAGGCACCTAAAGACTCTCAGACCATGAAAAACAAGATTCTCTGGTCTGATGAAACCAAGAATTAACTCTTTGGCCTGAATGCCAAGTGTCACGTCTGGAGGAATCCTGGCACCATCCCTACGGTGACACATGGTGGTGGCAGCATCATGCTGTGGGGATGTTTTTCAGCGGCAGGGACTGGGAGACTGGTCAGGTTTGAGGCAAAGATGAACGGAGCAAAGTACAGAGAGATCCTTGATGAAAACCTGCTCCAGAGCGCTCAGGACCTCAGACTGGGGGCGAAGTTTCACCTTCCAACAGGACAACGACCCTAAGCACACAGCCAAGACAATGCAGGAGTGGCTTCGGGACAAGTCTCTGATTGTCCTTAAGTGAACCAGCCAGAGCCCGGACTTAAACCCGATCTAACATCTTTGGAGAGACCTGAAAAAAGCTGTGCAGCGATGCTACCCATCCAACCTGACAGAGCTTGAGAGGATCTGTGGAGAAGAATGGGAGAAACTCCCCAAATGCAGGTGTGCCAAGCTTGTAGCATCATACCCAAGAAGACAAGGCTGTAATTGCTGCCAAAGGTGCTTCAACAATGTACTGAGTAAAGGGTCTGAATACTTATGTAAATGTGATATTTCCGTTATTTTTTTTTTATAAGGCTGTAACGTAACAAAATGTGGAAAAAGTCAAGGGGTCTGAATACTTTCCGAAGGCACTGTAACTATTCTTCAGCACTTTTGAAATGTACAGCGACAGAATTCAGAACATTGGCCGTTCTTACAGTATTGTCCCTGTACACCAAGTCAGAACAGTAGGATAAATATAGGGGGCACATAAGCAGACAATGAAAGCTCTTAAAATATTTGATGATTACATTTCTCTAAAACAGGCTATAGGCTACATGTACACCACCAAGTCAGAACAGTAGGCTAAGTTATGAGGGGGAAATGGACCAAATTATTAGGGTAAGGCACATGGCCTACTAACAGCTTACTACACAACATACACTTGCTAACTTGAACAGGAAGGTGGTGCGGCGGTCCTTCTTGTGGGCAAATTTTGTCATCAAACTTTGTCATCAAAGTCTGGCATTCTCAGGATTTATGGTGCTTTCAAGTGTCATGACTGTCCTGGGTGAGGATCAAAGGCCTCAGATCAGCTTGGCAAATGGCTGACAACAACCAGACCCTCTCACCCACAGAAGAGGGGAGGGGGGGGCTGGGCCGGTTTTGACACCTTAACACTTGGTCGTAAATTAGACTTTTGCCGCCAAAACTATAATGTCCAAAAAGTTAACACTGGAACAATATTTCTAATATCCGAATGTTTGGAATGGTCAGTGGGGATCTAAAGACTGATCATGTCATATTGTTTATTATTTTGTGATGTCATTAAAAATGTTATAATGAAAAATATTGTTAAGATAGGAATGTGATTTTAGTTTTCTAACGAGATCAGAGGTTTTCATATAAGCTATGCACGGTGACTAGCCACGCCCCAAGAGATCGTGTCAGCAAGTAGGAACGCCCGTTTTACCAGAGTTCATAAAAAGCCTTGGTAACAAAATGTACATTAGACCAGAAAGTGTGGAGACGGTAGTCCACACGTTTGAAATGGTTAGAACTTTGAATCTCTACACAAGGTGAAGAAGATAAACTCACTAGACCAGAACATTGCCAGTCTGCAGCTGTGCGTGATCTAGAACTTTGACTAACCACACAAGGTGGGAAGGAGACAATCCCATCTCAGACAATCACTGCTGAGTATCTGTTCATTTGAACACTCCACTCCAAGCCAGGACAACTAAGAAGAAGGACATTGTGACCTCTGGTGGACAAGCAGAGCCTTACACCGAAACGGGACACTAAAACCGACCCCTTCCCATAGAAGGAATGATTGGTTTCAACGGAGAGACGACGAACAAAGACATCTACACGTAAATACATTCATGACTTCTTACCCAAACGGGGGTGGATCGTGAGCAAAGTATTATGATTACTATGAGGGTAGCTCCCAAATGTATCAACGATAAATTGACTCTCTCTTTGTCTCTCCCTCTCCCCCTCCCTCTCTCTTACTTACCCCTCCCTCTTTTGATAACCAAGTAGTCATGCTGTTTTCTCATGTATTAAGTGTATGTATTCTGTGTTATTATTTAGTTAGATAGTAAATAAATAATTAAGCCAATTTGTGTAGTGCTGAATCATAAGTAAAGCTGGGGTTCTTGCGGATCCAAGAATTCTGCGACCATTCAGAATGAGACTGATAAGAGGTAATGATTGATACATTGACTGTTTTACACATATTGATAGGTAAAGACCTTTTAGAGTTTAATTCGGGAGATGGTAACTATATAAACAACTTCTTCCGTGGTGCCCCAAATCCTAATGAGTTAATTGTTACATGATTAATTTAATAGAGTAACAATTAAACATAGTTAGGTGATTCGATAAATAAAAGTCATCATATTAATGAAAGTCATGTCACGACACAAGACAACTGGGAACTTGGAAAAAACAAGGTTGAATCATGACATCAGTGATCTTCAGGTCGGAGCTCTAGAACACCCAAACGAGGGCATTGCGTTCATCCACCTCTGGCCTGCTGGCTCCCCTTCCTCTGCGGAAGCATAGTTCCCGCTCAGCCCAGTCAAAACTGTTCGCTGCTCTGGCACCCCAATGGTGGAACAAGCTCCCTCACGACGCCAGGACAGCGGAGTCACTCACCACCTTCCGGAGACATTTGAAACCCCACCTCTTTAAGGAATACCTGGGATAGGATAAAGTAATCCTTCTACCCCCCCCAAAAAAAAAATTGTAAAGTGATTATCCCACTGGCTATAGGGTGAACGCACCAATTGGTGAGTCGCTCTGGATAAGAGCGTCTGCTAAATGACGTAAATGTGCCCTTGAGCAAGGCACTTAACCCTAATTGCTCCTGTAAGTCGCTCTGGATAAGAGCGTCTGCTAAATGACTAAAATGTAAAATGTAAAATGTAGAAAGAAGCTTGAATGACGGGTCGCCACTGATTAGTATTAAGCAAAACTTTTAGAGAGGAGTTAAACATTTTCATTATCCAACTAATGTCTAATTTTGATACTGTCACGTCTGCTCCCGCTGCCCATCATTACGCACACCTGTCACCATCGTTACGTGCATCAGCGCTACATTGGACTCACCTGGACTTCATCACTGTTTAATTACCTCCCCTATATCTGTCTGTTCCTCAGTTTGATCCCTGTGTCTGCATTAATGTCGTTATGTTTCGCCTGTCCAGACGCTGTCCATGTTTTGTTTTATGTCTGTTTATATTAAATATTCACTCCTTGTACCTGCCTCTCGTCTCCCAGCGTCTGTCCTCACAGATAACCTCTTTCTTAAAATGTTTCAGATTGATGACCAATGAATTAATGTCCCACTTCAATATGAAGGGACAGAGGAGCAAACATGCCTTTGCCACCACTTTTAGTAGATTCTGACTGTTAACAATATTTTACTGTGCGTTACTGTTATGTTGTGTCCTTCATGCCAATATTAAGCCTATCGTTCATTTATTTTCTTATAAATGCTTACAATAAGTGTCATGAAAAGCCAGAAAACTCAGGAGGTTGATGTGTTGGAAAGTCCCAAATTATGCCCCTGAGCTGTGTTGGAGAAGATACCTTAATAGAAAATGACTCATGTAAAAGTGAAAGTCACCCAGTAAAATACTACTTGATTAAAAGTCTAAAAGTATTTGGTTTTAAATATACTTAAGTATCAAAAGTAAATGTAGTTGCTAAAATATACTTAAGTGTTCAAAGTAAAAGTACGAATACTATGTTTTTTGTGTGTTTTTGTGTGTTTTTTTTACGGATAGCCAGGGTCACACTCCAACACTCAGACATAATTTACAAACAAAGCATTTGTGTTTAGTGAGTCCGCCAGATCAGAGGCAGTAGGGATGACCAGGGTTGTTCTCTTGATAAGTGTGTGAATTGGACAATTTTCGGTCATGCTAAGCATTCAAAATGTAACAAGTACTTTTGGAAAATGTATGGAGTAAAAAGTACATCATTTTATTTAGGAATGTAGTGAAGTAAAAGTAAAAGTTGTCAAAAATATAAATTGTAAAGTACAGATACCCCAAACACTACTTAAGTAGTACTTTAAAGTATTTTTACTTAAGTACTTTACTCCACTGCTTTCATATCACATTAAAATAATTTCACAAATTAATTTCACAGTTTTAACACAGTTGCAGCTGACAGTATTTTTCAGTGACAACACCTTTGTGGCATCTCTCTACCATTTACATACAGGTGTTTGGAGATGCAGATAGCTAATTAGCACAGGTAATCCACTGTCTTCCGTCTGTTTTTCCTAAACAAGCACTGTAACATGGAAATATGGCCCTGTGGGAATCCTTACCCTATAAAAAGGTGTGTATCAATTTAACCTTTTTGCTTTTTGAATATGAAAGATAAGGTCCTTATGCTTCCTAAACCATACCGCAAGTGATGCGTTTTTAATGTTCAGACCGAGCGTCGCAGCTCTTAACAAAATACCCCCCAATGACTCTAAGTGTAATGTAGGAACTTCTTCTTTAATATTTTATTGGGGGACTACATCCAAAAAGGTGCATTGCCGCCATCTACTGGGTGGGGTAAAAACTGAGATACAACAAAATATATATACAAAAAAATAAATACAAAATAAACAAATACACATGTTATAAAAAAAAAAAAGAATAAAAAAAATCAATGTACTCCTTCACTTAGTAAAATGTACTCAGATTCCTACACAGGCTCTGGGGCCTGAGAGGGGGAAGCATCTTCAGCAATGTTTCAGCTGTGAAATCCTGAAGATCCAATAACCTTTTAGCCGCTTTCACAATGATTTCCAGTTTCTTCGATTTTTGTGTTAGTTTGAATGTAGGAACTGAGTGTCATGATCAAGGGCTAGCTTGCTAGCTAACCAATGTTAATGCGCCTTTGTTTTGATAGCTTGCTAAGATTATTTGTCAGATCATTCCATATTTTTCTGTTGAAGCAAGGTGTACGTATATAGCTAGACATCTGCTGTACTGGCAAGCTGGAAAGCTTTTGCCCCTCATCACCCAGCTAGTTAACTACTTTCCTAGCTACCTAGCTAGCTAGCTAATTAACTATTGTTATGAAATCCGTGTAGCTAGCTAGCTATCAAGCCAAGCATATTTTGACATAAATCAACAACACTTCACTAGTATGGCTTGACCATAGAATAAGTAATTAGAATACTAATAATGAAAGGCCAGGCTGAAATTACATTTTTGCATCTACCTATCAATTTTGAGATTTGTTGGTATTTTGGTCCATTAATATTAGTATTTTCAAAAAATAAACAAAAATGTCAAAATGTCAAAATTTTAACCACTTTAAAAAGGATTTACATCAATAATTTCAAAGCACATTGAATTACACAATTTCAAAGCCCATTTCATAGAGAATGTTACAAACTGGACTACATTTAGAAATTTACTTTGAAGAGATGGTGATTGGGTCTAAATAGGCTTTTGACGTTTGGTAGTGTTAAGTTGCGTCAATTCAAATCTGGTATTAGGAACAAAAGAGGTCAACACGTCTTCTAAAATAGACTAGTATTTTAATTAATGCAAACCACTTCAATGGTAAATATGATGTTCGTATATACGGGTCCACTGAAATACCACGCAGGGCACTCAGAGAACTAAGCCATTGTTATGAGTTCTTCTTAAAATACTCTGACAGAGATAGTTCCCGCTCCCTGCTGGCCAATCAGAGTAGAGACTGAGCCTGGTTTAGACTTACTCAGCCAATCGTTGGCGCACAGGCTGGTCCCAGGCCCTTGGCGCTCCACTGTTGCACACTGTTGCCAGGCATAAGTTTGTTATCATCACAACCTGTAGAGTCAGCACCCATAAACACTGTTCCCCTGTACTCTCTGTACCTACGTCCTTGGACCGTTCACAGATCACAAAGAGGCAGTGTTCGTGTCGGTGAGAAATACAAGTCTGTCTCACCCTACTCCCTAACATTCCTCACATGAATCACAGCTTGTTATGTGAAACAATTTATATCAGTACAGTACAAACCTTTTATGTTTAATCATTAATGCATTCTTTCTAAGCTAGTCATCACATCTAGATCCCCACAGTAGTCTTAATTCAGTGTACTGCCATTAACCAAAAGTTAGACTCTACCCACATGCCAACAATTTATTTTCAGCCTCAGAAGCATCTGCATTCACCAAATTGTGTGTGGTTATCCTTAGTTCAGGGGTTCCCAAACTTATTTGGCCCACGACCCCATTTTGATATCAGAAAAATATTGCGAAAATAAATGATGTAATTAACAGGGATCATATACTTTTAATTGGGGCTATGACAGTCAATTGCAAATTAGTCTGACATAATTTATCTTATCTCACCACAACTAATGAGATGGGTGTGATTGATGCATGTTGCGTCGGAGCTTCACAAAGTCGACAATGGCACCTCATCTCTCCTGTCACATCCAACCTGGATCGATATTTGTTTTTAAAGCAGACGAGAGCACTGAATCAGCGTACCATGAGTTTTAATGCTTGGAGGGAGATGGCACAGTATTCCCTTTTGAGTCAGGAACCAAAACTCCTCCATAGTGACCCGTGAATGCGTTGTCTGCAGCATTCGGTCACATGACTGCCCGATCAGCTGTTCGATTTCACTTAGAGGCATGTCAACTGAGCCAGGATCACAGTCAAACAGATTTCACTGATTCGGTCACTCATCTCTATAATTGTTTTCTATTTCCCCTGCATGCTTGCGTTCAGTTCATTCAGTTTCCCAAATATGTCTGTTACATAGGGAAGGAGACACATTTTCTTTTCATTACACAGATAGTCAACAAAGTCTGTTTTTACAGCCATTGCGAATGACAACACTTCCTCTCTCAATTCGAAAAATTGTTCCAACACTCCCCCTCAGTAACCACCAAGCCTCGGTGTGAAATATAACATTGTCATGCTCTGATCCCATTTCTCCACATAGTTTTGCGCACAGGCATGTGTGATGAAGTTTATGATCGAAGTTACCTGCTGCATATCTCAGAGTTCTGCTTTCAGCTCTTTTGCAGGTAGTTGCTCTCTGTGTATCCATTATAGCCCAGTGGGTGCATTATATACAATGCATCAATATGGTAGAGGGAGCAGCTTCAGCCGCCAGCAAGACACATTCATAACTAGAGTGCATAGATGGATGCCCCATCTGTGCAAAAGGCCACCATTCGATCTCATGGAATCTGTTTTTCGTCAATATAGCCATGCAGCAAACTGAACGTTTCATGCTCAGGAATCGTGAGACAGAACAGTATGTCCTCGTGAATATCAAGTTTCTGTGCCTCTGCCTCCCCACACATTGTTTTCATCATATCAATTGCTGCCGCTAATATCAAAGTCTTCTTCTTCTTCTTCAATGAGGTTTAACGGCGGTTGGCATCCAATTTGTTGCATTACCGCCACCTATTATACTGGAGTACAACTCCCTTATCTTTTCTTGAAAAATAAAATAAAACAAAGCAAAGAAATATCCTACCATCTAACACTACACTCACAACTTGAAACCTACTACTAATAATTAACCCCACCCTTCTCCAGTATTTAAATATACTCACTCCTACCTCCTACCCTCACTGTAACTCCCTGTAACTCTTCTGCTGTCAGGTCTCGCACACCCAAATATCTCTCTGCAGCTGCCACCACAACCTCAATTTTCTTCGATTTGCATTCCATCCCTGCAGTACAATTAATAACCATTGCTATAAACGCTAAAAACCCAATCTTACTGAAACATATATCACTTGCTTGCCTATCCCACTGTACTGGTATATATCTCCTACTTTCACCACTCCCCCCCCTTGACCCCTCTTCTTCTACTTTCTTCACTACCTCCGCATATGACAACTTCTTCTCTACTCTTACCCTGGAATCCTCAACCTGCTTCTCTCGCACTGGACATGTCTGATCCCCAGCCCCATGGCCACCCCTACAATTAGTACATACCACTACTTTCCCCACTGCTTCACACTCCTTAGTCCCATGCCCTTCTGCACACTTCTCACACCTTGGAATCTCCCTCCTACATACCGCTGCCACATGCCCATAAGTTTGACACCTGTAGCATCGTAACGTACTCGGCACATACGCTCGCACAGGATAACTTATATATCCTAACTTCACTTTATCCGGCAAAGACTCAACTTCAAAACTCAAAAGAACAGACAATGACTCTTCTGTTTCCCCACTCTCGCCACCCTGTTTACGTCGCACCAAACGACGAGCATCTCACACACACTGGGAATCTTCTCCTTCAGTTGATCCACTTTTACATTTACTGCTACCCCAGTAATCACTCCTCTCTATGGCGCCCTTTTCTTAAGAGCGAAACAATTCACAATTCTTTCCCCCATTTGTTTAACTTACAGGGAGTGTTAAGTGGTGATGTCCCATCAGTCTAAGCACCTTCTCCCTCTGCCCAACAGAAACACAAACAATTATCACTAGACCATTTCTGGTTACCCTCACCGATTCCACTATACCCAACGCTTTTTTCACCCATCTTGAAACCACAAATGGATCAGCCAAAAGGCAAGGATCCACTTTTTCCACAAACTTCACTCCTACTGTCACAGACTCATCTTTATCCTGACCCTCTGCGCAAGCCTCTGGCTCCGAGCACTTCACCACACCTACCACCTCCGATACTTCACCCTCTTCCATTTCTACTCCTGTCTTCAGCTCACTTTGCCTACATTTCCTACCACTCTTCTTTAACAAACCTTCTCCCTTTTTCCCGCCATTTTTTACAGACTCAAACTCACAGTCTTCCTCCATCTCTCTCTTAGACCTCCTCTGCCTCTCGTTTTCCCTCCATTCCTCCTCATTCATCCAAGTATACGTCTCCTTATGATAATACTGCATTTCTCCTAAACAATATATATTTCTTGCCTTCTCAAAGGACTCCATTTTCCCCCTCCTTTCCCTTCCGGCATCTAATCTATCCTCGACCTCACAGTCCACAATGACCTCTTCATTGCTCCCTCCGGCGTCTATTCTATCCTCTGGACTTGTGTCGACATCTTGGCCTTCGTCTTCTATCGGAAAATATTTGGTCCGCCACATAGTCCCCAATCGCCTGACCGAAATCCTGGCCGACCTCCCGCAAACTAGCCCATCCGTCACCGGCCGAGCAGAAGTCCAATATCAAAGTCTCTGCAATAGTGTGTGGTTTCATAGCATAGCTGGCTTAGCTATTCACCATGGTAATGATTCAAGTGCGGCCTTTTTCCACTATTTAAGGGCGATTTAGATTTGAATAATTTTCATTTAGATTTTTAAGGTTTATCACATTACAATGATTTTGAGAGACAATGATTACATTTTTATTACCAGGATTTGGGAAATTCTCCCGCGACCCCATTTTCATGTCAAACCGCTGCCTTAGATATATTCTCCAGACTTGCCCAGAGGGAATTGTTGATATGCTGTAAATCTTTTATTCTACATAACATTTTATTTGGAATAATGCGCCAAAAATGCTTTTTACGTACGTACACTGAACAAAAATATAATGCAACATGAAACAATTTCAAAGATTTTACTGAGTTACAGTTCATTAGGCCATAATCTATAGATTTCACATGACTGGGAATACAGATATGCATCTGTTGGTCACAGATACCTTAAGAAAAAAAAAAGGTAGGGGTGTAGATCAGAAAACCAGGCAGTATCTGGTGTGACCACCATTTGCCTCATGCAGCACGACACACCTCCTTCGCATAGAGTTGATCAGGCTGTTGATTGTGGCCTGTGGAATGTTTTCCCACTCTTCTTCAATGGCTGTGCGAAGTTGTTGGATATTGGCGGGAACTGGAACACGCTGTCGTACACGTCAATCCAGAGCATCCCAAAGACATGCTCAATGGATGACATGTCTGGTGAGTATGCAGGCCATGGAAGAACTGGTACATTTTCAGCTTTCAGGAATTGTGTACAGATCCTTGTGACATGGGGCAGTGCATTATCATGCTGAAACATGAGGTGATGGCAGTGGATGAATGGCACGACAATGGGCGTCAGGATCTCGTCACGGTATCTCTGTGCATTCAAACTGCCATCGATAAAATGCAATTGTGTTCTTTGTCCGTATGCCTGCCTGCCTGCCTGCCTGCCTGCCTGCCCATACCATAACCCCACAGCCACCATGGGGCACACTGTTCACAACTTTGACATCAGCAAATCGCTCGCCCACATGACACCATATCACGCATATATACTGCTCAAAAAAATAAAGGGAACACTTAAACAACGCAATGTAACACCAAGTCAATCACACTTCTGTGAAATCAAACTGTCCACTTAGGAAGCAACACTGATTGACAATACATTTCACATGCTGTTGTGCAAATGGAATAGACAACAGGTGGAAATTATAGGCAATTAGCAAGACACCCCCAATAAAGGAATGGTTCTGCAGGTGGTGACCACAGACCACTTCTCAGTTCCTATGCTTCCTGGCTGATGTTTTGGTCACTTTTTAATGCTGGCGGTGCTTTCACTCTAGTGGTAGCATGAGACGGCATCTACAACCCACACAAGTGGCTCAGGTAGGGCAGCTCATCCAGGATGGCACATCAATGCGAGCTGTGGCAAGAAGGTTTGCTGTGTCTGTCAGCGTAGTGTCTAGAGGATGGAGGCGCTACCAGGAGACAGGCCAGTACATCAGGAGACGTGGAGGAGGCCGTAGGAAGGCAACAACCCAGCAGCAGGACTGCTACCTCCGCCTTTGTGCAAGGAGGAGCAGGAGGAGCACTGCCAGAGCCCTTCAAAATGACCTCCAACAGGCCACAAATGTGCATGTGTCTGCTCAAACTGTCAGAAACAGACTCCATGAGGGTGGTATGAGGGCCCGACGTCCACAGGTGGGTGTTGTGCTTACAGCCCAACACCGTGCAGGACGTTTGGCATTTGCCAGAGAACACCAAGATTGGCAAATTCGCCACTGGCGCCCTGTGCTCTTCACAGATGAAAGTAGGTTCACACTGAGCACATGTGACAGACGTGACAGTCTGGAGACGCCGTGGAGAACATTCTGCTGCCTGCAACATCGTCCAGCATGACCGGTTTGGCGGTGGGTCAGTCATGGTGTGGGGTGGCATTTCTTTGGGGGGCCGCACAGCCTACATGTGCTCGCCAGAGGTAGCCTGACTGCCATTAGGTACCGAGATGAGATCCTCAGACCCCTTGTGAGACCATATGCTGGTGCGGTTGGCCCTGGGTTCCTCCTAATGCAAGACAATGCTAGACCTCATGTGGCTGGAGTGTGTCAGCAGTTCCTGCAAGAGGAAGGCATTGATGCTATGGACTGGCCCGCCCGTTCCCCAGACCTGAATCCAATTGAGCACATCTGGGACATCATGTCTCGCTCCATCCACCAACGCCACGTTGCACCACAGACTGTCCAGGAGTTGGCAGATGCTTTAGTCCAGGTCTGGGAGGAGATCCCTCAGGAGACCATCCACCACCTCATCAGGAGCATGCCCAGGCGTTGTAGGGAGGTCATACAGGCATGTGGAGGCCACACACACTACTGAACCTCATTTTGACTTGTTTTAAGGACATTACATCAAAGTTGGATCAGCCTGTAGTGTGGTTTTCCACTTTAATTTTGAGGGTGACTCCAAATCCAGACCTCCATGGGTTGTTAAATTTGATTTCCATTGATCATTTTTGTGTGATTTTGTTGTCAGCACATTCAACTATGTAAAGAAAAAAGTATTTAATAAGATTATTTCATTCATTCAGATCTAGGAAGTGTTATTTTAGTGTTCCCTTAATTTTTTTGAGCAGTGTATTTTTTAAAGACATACATGTTTTGTGTTTTTGTAGACAACATCCTTCTGCCCGGTACAGTTGAAACTGGAATTCATCTGTGAAGAGCACACTTCTCCAGCGTGCCAGTGGCCATCAAAAGTGAGCATTTGCCCACTGAAGTCGGTTACAACGCCGAACTGCAGTCAGCACGCAGATGAGCTTCCCTGAGACGGTTTCTGACAGTTTGTGCAGAAATTATTTGGTTGTGCAAACCCACAGTTTCATCAGCTGTCCGGGTGGCTGGTCTCAGACGATCCCACAGTTGAAGAAGCAGGATGTGGAGGTCCTGGCCTGGAGTGATTACACTTGGTCTGCGGTTGTGAGGTCGGGTGGACGTACTGCCAAAGTCTCTAAAACAACGTTTTGGTAGGAAATTAACATTAAATTCAATGGCAACAGCTCTGGTGGACATTCCTGCAGTCAACATGCCAATTGCACACGCCCTCAAAACTTGAGACATTTCTGGCATTGTGTTGTGTGACAAAACTGCACTTTTTTTTTTGGAGTGGCCTTTTATTGTCCCCAGCATAACGTGCACCTGTGTAATGATCATGCTGTTTAATCAGCCTCTTGATATGCCACACCTGTCAGTTGGCTGGATCATCTCGGCAAAGGAGAAATGCTCACTAACAGATGTAAACAAATTTGTGCACAGAATTTCAGAGAAATTACCTTTTTTTGCGTATGGAAAATTTTGGGGAACTTTTATTTCAGCTCATGAAATATGGGGACCAACACTTTACATGTTGCATTTATCAAATCAAATCAAATCAATTTTTTTTTTTATTTGCCACATGCGCCGAATACAACAGGTGTAGACATTAAAATGAAATGCTTACTTACAATGCATTTATTTCTTAATAAAAAAGTAAAATAAAACAACAACAACAAAAAAGTGTTGAGAAATAAAATAACAGTAGGTAGGCTATATACAGGGGGGTACCGGTGCAGAGTCAATGTGCGGGGGCACCGGCTAGTTGAGGTAGTTGATGTAATATGTACATGTGGGTAGAGTTAAAGTGACTAGGCATAAATAATTAACAGAGTAGCAGCAGCGTAAAGAGATGGGGTGGGGGTGCAAATAGTCAGGGTAGCCATGATTAGCTGTTCAGGAGTTTTATGGCTTGGGGGTAGAAGCTATTGAGAAGCCTTTTGGACCTAGACCTAGTGCTCCGGTACTGCTTGTCGTGCGGTAGCGAAGAGAACAGTCTATGACTAGAGTCTTTGAACATTTTGAGGGCCTTCCTCTGACACCGCCTGGTATAGAGGTCCTGAATGGCAGGAAGCTTGGCCCCAGTGATGTACTGGGCCGTACGCCCTACCCTCTGTAGTGCCTTGCGGTCGGAGGCCGAGCAGTTGCCGTTTGAAATGTTTAAATTCAGCTAACAGTTGCATATTTTGGAACAATAGTTACCTAAAGTAAATTTTTCTGTGTTAATAATTTAATCACTTAGTGTATGTTTTGTCCTATGGTGCTTTGTTATTCAAAGTAATCTACAATTATTGCGAAACCATTTCACACGGGGCTGGGTTTCATCTAGCTCTCAAACTCTAGGCGTCATTCTGCCTTCTCCCTACAGTTTCCTGCTATTAGCTTCGCCCATGACTGGCTCATGTGAACTACAATCCAGACGCTGTTTTCATGTTTAGAAACATCAATAATCATCACTTGCGGCTTTCAAAACATATGGCCCTTATCTTTCATCAGCGAGTAGTGTTGAACACAGCTACTGCTCTGTTCAATTGTTGGGCAAATTCTGAGTTCAATATCACCACATGAGCATTTTCTTTACATCAACAGAGAGGACGTGGTTCTACAACAGATTCACATTTGGAAAGTCTGTTTAATAATATCCTCTAGATATTTTGTCTCAAATCCCCCCCGTCATAATGACCAACCTTCCTGCCCGCTGGCACAGTAAGTTGAAATGGAATTGTATTCAACTTTTGGCTTCCCTTGGACTGTTTTTGTGCTACCCAATACAATTAAAGCAACACTAGTGTATGTAAACCTGCGTTGCTAAAAGCAGCTAGGTTTCGTCAAGTTTTGAAATTGTCCAAGTAAACAAAACATGTTCACGTGATTAGCCACGTTGAGGCAGAATCAAACTAGATATGTTATTGAAAGAGACATTCCATATGGCCTTACTGCAGATTATATCACCCCCAACACCCACCCTATTACACAGATTGTTGCCATTTTAAATAAAATGAAAATACATTTATGTGACCACACCACAAATCCTTTAATCTTGAGGTGTGCCCATTGTATTGTACACAGGTCCTGGTATTGGTACAATGGAATACCATCAAACCATAAATGAATATGTACAATCACCCTTATCATACTACATAACAAGTTAATGCAGCGATGAAATATGGATACAAATATATACAGTTGAAGTCAGAAGTTTACATACACTTAGGTTGGAGTCATTAAAACTCGTTTTTTCAACCACTCCACAAATTTCTTGTTAACGAACTATAGTTTTGGCAAGTCGGTTAGGACATCTACTTTGTGCATGACACAAGTAATTTTTCCAACAATTGTTTACAGACAGATTATTTCACTTATAATTCACTGTATCACAATTCCAGTGGGTCAGATGTTTACATACACTAAGTTGACTGTGCCTTTAAACAGCTTGGAAAATTCCAGAAAATGATGTCATGACTTTAGAAGCTTCTGATAGGCTAATTGACATAATTTGAGTCAATTGGAGGTGTACCTGTGGATATATTTCAAGGCCTACCTTCAAACTCAGTGCCTCTTTGCTTGACATCATGGGAAAATCAAAAGAAATCAGCCAAGACCTCAGAAAAAAAATGGTAGACCTCCACAAGTCTGGTTCATCCTTGGGAGCAATTTCCAAACGCCTGAAGGTACCACGTTCATCTGTACAAACAATAGTACGCAAGTATAAACACCATGGGACCACGCAGCCGTCATACCGCTCAGGAAGGAGACGCGTTCTGTCTCCTAGCGATGAACGTACATTGGTGCGAAAAGTGCAAATCAATCCCAGAACAACAGCAAAGGACCTTGTGAAGATGCTGGAGGAAACAGCTACAAAAGTATCTATATCCACAGTATAACGAGTCCTATATCGACATAACCTGAAAGGCTGCTCAGCAAGGAAGAAGCCACTGCTCCAAACCGCCATAAAAAAGCAAGATTACGGTTTGCAACTGCACATGGGGACAAAGAAAGTACTTTTTTGAGAAATGTCCTCTGGTCTGATGAAACAAAAATAGAACTGTTTGTACATAATGACCATCGTTATGTTTGGAGGAAAAAGGTGGGACTTACAAGCCAATGAACACCATCCCAACCGTGAAGCACGGAGGTGGAAGCATCATGCTGTGGGGGTGCTTTGCTGCAGGAGGGACTGGTGCACTTCCCAAAATAGATGGCATGATGAGGAAGGAAAATTATGTGGATATATTGAAGCAACATCTCAAGACATTAGTCAGGAAGTTAAAGCTTGGTCGCAAATGGGTCTTCCAAATGGACAATGACCCCAAGCATACTTCCAAAGTTGTGGCAAAATGGCTTAAGGACAACAAAGTCAAGGTATTGGAGTGGCCATCACAAAGCCCTGACCTCAATCCTATAGAAAATGTGTGGGCAGAACTGAAAAAGTGTGTGCGAGCAAGGAGGCCTACAAACCTGACTCAGTTACACCAGTTCTGTCAGGAGGAATGGGCCAAAATTCACCCAACTTATTGTGGGAAGCTTGTGGAAGGCTACCCGAAACGTTTGACCCAAGTTAAACAATTTAAAGGCAATGCTACCAAATTCTAATTGAGTGTATGTAAACTTCTGACCCACTGGGAATGTGATGAAAGACATAAAAGCTGAAATAAATCATTCTCACTACTATTATTCTGACATTTCACATTCTTAAAATAAAGTGGTGATCCTAACTGACCTAAGACAGGGAATTTTTACTAGGATTATGTCACGCTCGTTGAAGGACGGGTCAGACCAAGGCGCAGCGTGAAATGCATACATGTTTATTTAACAAAATAAACACACAAACAAAAACAACAAAACAACGTAACGTGAAGTCCTCAGGCTAAACACAATACAAGCCTATACACGGAACAAGATCCCACAACTAAAGATTGCAAACAGGCTACTTAAGTATGATCCCCAATCAGAGACAACGAGCGACAGTTGCCTCTGATTGGGAATCACACCCGGCCAAACATAGAAACACAATAACTAAAATGTGAACATAGAAATAATAACATAGATCGCCACACCCTGACTCAACATACAAGAGTCAAATAAGTCAGGGTGTGACAGTAACCCCACCAAAGGTTCGGACTCCGACCGCACAAACCTGACATAACAGGGTAGGGTCCGGCTCCGGGCGTGACGACCACATTCTCTCAGCCTCCCCGTTGCGCCCCTGGTCTGGTCTGGACCTCGGCGCGCTGCTTCCCCTCTCCTTCCTCCCACGATGCACCAAGCCCTGTCTGGGCCCTGGTGTGGGAGACCCCGAACCTGGAGAGGGGCTGACGTCTGGGTCTGGACTGGAGCCGCTGACCGGAGCTGGACTAGGCACCGGTGGAGCGGACTGCTCTGGCTCCGGAGTGGAGCTGCTGACTGGAGCTGGACTGGACCCCGGTGGAACGGACTGCTCTGGCTCTGGAATGGAGCCGCTGACCGGAGCTGGACTAGGCACCAGTGGAGCGGACTGCTCTAGCTCTGGAGTGGAACTGCTGACCAGAGCTGGACTGGGCACCGGTGGAGCGGACTGCTCTGGCTCCGGAGTGGAGCTGCTGACTGGAGCTGGACTGGACCCCGGTGGAACGGACTGCTCTGGCTCTGGAATGGAGCCGCTGACCGGAGCTGGACTAGGCACCAGTGGAGCGGACTGCTCTAGCTCTGGAGTGGAACTGCTGACCAGAGCTGGACTGGGCACCGGTGGAGCGGACTGCTCTGGCTCCGGAGTGGAGCAACCGACCGGAGCTGGATCAGGCACCGGTGGAGCGGACTGCTCTGGCTCCGGAGTGGAGCAGCTGACACCGGTGGAACGGGCACGGGCCGTGCCGGACTGGACACACGCACCACTGGTCTGGTGCGAGGAGCAGGCACGGGCCGGACCGGACTAGGAACACGTACCACTGGTCAGGTACGAGGAGCAGGAACGGGCCGGGCCGGACTGGCAACACGCACCACTGGCTTGGTGCGGGGAGCAGGCACGGGCCGTACCGGACTGGGAATATGCACCACTGGCCTGGTGCGAGGAACAGGAACGGGCCGGACTGGGAACACGCACCACTGGTCTGGTGCGAGGAACAGGAACGGGCCGGGCCGGACTGGGAACACGCACCACTGGTCTGGTGCGAGGAACAGGAACGGGCCGGGCCGGACTGGGGACACACACCACTGGCCTGGTGCGGGGAGCAGGTACGGGTCGTACCGGGCTGGCGACACGCACCACTGGCTTGGTGCGAGGAGCAGGAACGGGCCGGACTGAGGACACACACCACTGCCTTGGTGCGAGGAGCAGGTACGGGCCGTACAGGACTGGTGAGGTGCACTGGTGACACAGTGCGTAGAACCGGAGCAGGATATACTGGACCTTGGAGGCGCACTGGAGACCAGGAGCGTTGAGCCGGCACAACCCGTCCTGGCTGGCTGCCCACTTTCGCACGACACATGCGGGGCGCTGGCACAGAACGCACTGGGTGGTGCATGCGCACTGGCGATACAGTGCGTATCTCCGCATACATGGGTTCCTCAATTAACCCACGCTCCTTATGTTGCCTAACCAGCTCCTCTATCCGTGCATCTACTTCCTCCTTCTACCTACGAGCCTCCTGCAGTGCCTCCTCTTGAATGGAGCTCTCCCACTCTATTCTCGCTATCAGCCCCCGTAATGTGGTGGCCTCCTCTCTTACCCTGCAGATCTGATCCTTCTCTCTCTCTCGGCAATCCTCCTCCAGTGAGGACTCCCACGAGTTAGGGAACAGAAACTCATCGTCGTTGTCATCCTCCGACTCCTCAGTATAAAACTGTTCCCACTCTTGTTCCCATGGTCGTAGGGACTCAACCCTGGAAACCCACCGGGTGCAGTGGTCGGGGCTCTTCTCTCTCGCTCCCCGACCACCCCTTTAGCCCCCCAATTTTTTTTTATTGGGGCTGCCTCTCGGGCTTCCTCCTCGGCCGGCGCCCTCTGTGTTGCCGTTGCTCCTCTCCTGCCTGGGCATCTACCTTCGCCCATGGTCCATTCCCCCGCAAATATCTCCTCCCAAGACCACATCTTCCCCACCTGTGTCCAGGGTGTTTGCTCCTGGGCACGCTGCTTGGTCCGTGTTTGGTGGGATCTTCTGTCACGGTCGTTGAAGGACGGGTCAGACCAAGGCGCAGCGTGAAATGCATACATGTTTATTTAACAAAATAAACACACGAACAAAACAATGTAACGTGAAGTCCTCAGGCTAAACACAATACAAGCCTATACACGGAACAAGATCCCACAACTAAAGATTGCAAACAGGCTACTTAAGTATGATCCCCAATCAGAGACAATGAGCGACAGCTGCCTCTGATTGGGAATCACACCCGTCCAAACATAGAAACACATTAACTAGAATGTGAACATAGAAATAATAACATAGATCTCCACACCCTGACTCAACATACAAGAGTCCCATAAATCAGGGCGTGACAGATTAAATGTCAGGAATTGTGAAAAACTGAGTTTAAATGTATTTGGCTTAGGTGTATGTAAACTTCCGACTTCAACTGTATATTTACCATCTCACTGTATACACAATTAGTCATTCATCTGTGGTGTACTTGGTTGGAATGAAGTCTCACCACTGAGACTGTTGTTGTTTACCAGGATGCATTGCTACATCATGCTGCTAAGGAGCTGAGGGTGAGTGGGAAGGGCCATCTGCACCTGAGGGGAGGTTACACCTGCAGAGCTTCCAGAGGGCGGGCCCTGCCATACACAGAGGACGAGAGAAAGGGACGGGGGATTGAGCTCAGCTGGAGCCAATGCAGCAGCAGAGTCGACAGCCTGAGCTAGTGGAAGGAAGCCTTCCCGTGTTTGTGTACCCCACAGAGCTCGTCTTCTACGCAGACAAGCAGACCTCCCACAAGCAGGTGCTCACCCTCTACAATCCCTATGAGTTCGCCTTCAAGTTCAAAGGTAAATAAAAAAGACATTTTTTGAGTTTCAAGACAAGGTATTTTTATAAGAACCATTTTAGCCATCAAGTCAAGAGAACCAAATTGATACGGTAGTGTTAAGTGTTGATTTATACACTACTGATTCACAGTATCTTCTCTCTGTCAGTGCTATGCACAGCGCCAAACAAGTATACTGTGGTGGACTCCACCGGAGACGTGAAACCACAGTGCTGTGTTGACATGTGAGTAATATGACAGAATAAGCTTATTATGTACACTACTAGTCAAAAGTTTGGACACACCTACTCATTCAAGGGTTTTTATTATAATTTTTAATTTTTTACATTGTAGAATAATATTGAATACATCAAAACTATGAAATAACACATATGGAATCATGTAGTAACCAAAAAAGTATTAAACAAATTAAACAAAACATTTATATTTGAGATTCTACAAATAGCCTCCCTTTGCCTTGATGACAGGTTCCGTTACCCTCCTTTTAGGCATATTCATGAAGGACATGATGTTCATGATGTGCCACTGCAAGCCTGAGTGCAAATTATGAAATATCAAGCAATATTAAGAGAAAGATTTCATCGGAAGCAATCGTCTGCTTAGAAAATGCATAGTCATTCCATTCAAATATTCTTATCGTTCAATTTAGTTTTCCTGTCTGTGTATGTGTGTGTGTTCTCAGAGTAATTCAACAGAAATATGTGCGGGCCTGCCACAATGGGGTGTATGATAAGTTCCGGCTGCAGGTGTCAGAGCAGAGTCAGATGAAGGCCCTGAGCCGGAAGGAGGTGATGGCCACTCTGAGGCCCTCACTTGTCCAGGAGCCCTCCAGTCCCGGCCCCAGGAGGAGGAGCGACGGATGAAGGAACAGCTGGCTGACAGCGTCTTCTTTGAGTAGACCACCTTCCAGACAGGTAGGAGTATGACTGACTGCTGAAAAGGGATATCTTGCCCAAACTTAGCTATGGATCCCTATTAAGTACGTTATGTGCCCTGAGATTTCGAGACCAAAAATATATTAGCCAACATTATGTAAGGCAGCCAGCTATAGGCTACATTTGTTGTTTAGATGGACTATCCTTTAACTGAAATGGATGCACTGCATGCTATTATATTGTTCTGACACTAGATGGTGCCAGATACCAATACAAGTCGAGAGTGATCAACTGAGAGGGGCCCAGCCTGCTGACAGTGCTACTGGAGCTGGTGTGTATGGCTGCCCTCATGCTGCCCACCCTGGGGGAGCATGAATCCACCGTGCCAGTCTACCTCCACTTAAGTGTTAACAATAAAATTGTAGCTGCTTATGTTCTAGGTGAGTCAGGGGGAGAGGGCAATCCGTTGATGCTCGCTGTTTTTCATTCTATCACCAATTTCAATGGATATTAATTGATAATACTTACAGTTTTTCTCAATTGCTAAAACACTAAACCCTATTGTCTGAACCAAATGCTCAGTTGCCTGAACCCACTGATTGAATCAATCACTCTTTTGGCAAAACCATAAGCACTTTTCACCTGTTTAGACATAACTTGCCAACACATTTTCATTGTGATGCACCCGTGCTGCATAATGGTGAGCACAGGTGACAAAAGTCAAACACAATTAGAGCACAGGTGTCACCACTTGAACACAACAACTCAAAATTGATCACACTTGTGGCTAATGATGTGAGGGAACATATACAGTAAGCCAGTTCAGAGAGCACTGGTTTGTGAGGCCCTACAATGGATAGAAATCTGAGAGGAAGAGTTCGTGTGAGAGGTCGAGGTGGTCAGCGAAGACAAAGAACAGTAATATCTGATGAAATCAGAGCTACTGTGATTGACCATGTTCTTGTCCATGGTATGAGCATGAGGGAGGCTGGACAAAGGGTACAACCAAACATCAGTAGATTCACTGTGTCCACCATAATCCGAAGATTTAGAGAAGAGAACAGGTAATTACCTTTTTTTTGACATTATAGTACAGTATGTAAATGTTGACAGCAATTACTGTATGACATACTATATACTGTACCACAGTATACTGTAAGTAAATATATGTTTCAGTACATCACTGTACCAATGTACTGTAGTATTGTAATGGAGGGTTGGTCTAACTGTTTGTAGGCCTAGTATTCCATGTATATTTTTTGTAACTCCATGTTCTCTTTTTGTAGAATTGAAAGACTGCCACATGGGGGTGGGAGGACAGGTATGTTCTCCACACACCAAGAGACCCTAATTGTTGATATGGTCCGTGAGAACAATGCCATTAAACTGAGCGAAATTCAGCAGAAGATCATTGAGGACCATTTAAATTTTGAGGGTATCAACAGTGTCAGCCTCTCTACTGTTGATCGTGTCCTCAAGCGCAACAGACTGCGCATGAAACAGCTATACAGAGTGCCCTTTGATCGCAACTCAGACAGAGTCAAAGAGCAAAGATTCCAGTATGTACAGGTTGGCATATATCCAGACACATTCAATGTTGATTACTCTAAGTAGTGATTTACTGTAGTGGCCTAAATCACTTTTTCCGTATCACTTACAAAACTATATCTATTTCTACAGAGGGTTTTTCAACTGGATGCAATGGAAAGACCCCATCAATACATCTACATGGATGAAGCTGGGTTTAATCTCACCAAAAGGAGAAGGAGAGGCCGTAATGTGATTGGCCATCGGGCCATTGTTGGTGTTCCTGGGCAGCGTGGTGGCAATGTCACATTATGTGCTGCCATCAGCAATCATGGGGTTGTCCACCATCATGCCAACCTGGGGCCCTACAACACTCACCAGCTCCTCATTTTCCTCAATCACATGCGAGATGCTTTGTTAGGGCAGCAGGATGAGCATCCCATCTATGTTGTTGTTTGGGACAATGTGAGTTTTCACAGAGCCCTCCAGGTTAGAGAGTGGTACAATATGAACCAAGGTTTTATCAATCTTTGCCTTCCACCGTACTCCCCTTTCCTAAACCCCATTGAGGAATTATTCTCCTCATGGCGGTGGAAGGTATATGAACGCCAACCTTACACCAGGGTAAATCTCCTGCAAGCCATGGGACTTGCCTGTGGTGACATAGGTGTGGAGGCATGCCAAGCCTGGATACGGCATGCCAGGGGTTTTTTCCCCCGTTGCCTGGCCAGACAAAATGTGGCCTGTGATGTGGATGAAGTCCTGTGGCCTGACCCAGTACGGAGACATGATGCTGTGGCTGAGTAATGCACTTATTTGTATATTTTTGTACTTTATTTTTACATGGGCTTACTGTACATAAGTGGCAAACGCATAAGATTTCTGTTTGTTTTTACAAGTGCTACATGTAAATGCACAAGATTTCTGTTTTGTCTTTTTGTACAAGTGCTAAATGCACAGTTTTTTTTGTTTTGCAACATGCATTTAGCCTACAGTGAACAATAAACATTTATTTCTCCAGCTTCATTTCCTGAGCATTGTGTTTTCTATTTTTCTACGTAGTGTTTAGTGACTGTTCAGTAGTGTTTTTAATTTTGATTGACTCGGGGCACGATTTGACAACATAGTTCAGTTTTGAGCACAGATTGAACTGTTTTGAGGTGAAAGTTTGGTTTTGTAAGAAGAGTCTGAGGTTTTGTGAATGTAGCTTGAAAATTGGGTTTTGTGTTCACAGTTAAGAGAAAAGGAGAGCAGCTTTCAAGAAATGTGTCTTAGCAATCGAGAAAAACTGTAATGGGAGTCATTCAGCCCACACATTGTTGAATTCATAAACACCTTGTTAGGATGCATCCCAAATGATACTAGGCACTGGTCTAGTATCAAAAGTAGTGCATTCTAAACTAAACTGTTCTATCCATTCCATGTGCATACTCTTGTAGGAAATTGATTCAGTTTGCCTGTGTGTGTTACAGGTCTTCTTACAATGGTTATCCTGCATACATTAAATGGTATAGGGGCTGACTTTTCTCTGGAACGAGAGAACAAGGAGAAGAGGATGCACAAGAGAAGATGAGAACATTCACTCATCCAAGGCTTGAAATTGTAGTGTCGATGGTGGGGGTATCAGGTCAATTTCCCCTTCCTCTGCCCCAAAAATATTTCAAGAAATTGAAATAAAAACGTAATATTGACTGATGCAAAGCAACAGAGACCTCCAATACCGCAGGCACAAGAATGACATGCTCGAAGGAAGGCATTGTGTGGGTCTGGAGCCATGGGAGGAAGGATTTGTATAGAAACCTGGGGGTCATTAAAGGTCAACTGCACCTTAGAACCAACTTCTCTGGTTTTAAATGGCCTTATGTGGCTTCAATATGTATCAGAAACATAAATTATAGTGTCAAAATTGACTACAAAGTGTAAATAGGATAATTTTGGTCATAAAGTTAGTCTCGTCCAAAACAGAGTTTTGTAAGTGAGTTTTTGACGACTTACTGGAGGGTTGGGTATGGATTATTATCATGTCCAGTGCCCACTAACAGCTGTGCTGTGCTGATTGTGCTCTATCAGCTGTGTGCGCTCTATCCAGTCATAGCAGCCAGAACCTCCAGTCAATGAGACAGACCTGCCCATTACACAGCGCCTCAAAGTTATGTTGAAATAACCCTTGGCCCTAAGCCCTTTATGGAGTGGCCACTTGCTGATGTGTTTGATAGTGTCAATCACTTGACTCTGCCACTTTTTGGGGCAAAATGAGAATTGAGACGATCAGAGCGCACTTGCACACTGGTAGCAGATAGTGAGAAAGATGTAAAATTGCGCGACGTCCTCGGCAAAAACGTCCAAATTAATTACAGATTTCTTGATTTATCTTAATTCTGATTATTTTAAGGAAGTGACTATTTTGAGGAAGTGGATATGTTGTTGCTATGGTGACTCAGGAGGTACAAACAACAGCACCTGCCAGGGTACGATATGTGAACATAACACATAACCCCTAAGACAACTATCGTTTGGCTTCAGTCATGGCCACTAGCATTTCTTAAAGAGCAATGTTCAAAACAAGGTCAAATCAGGCCTTTAAATTAAGTGTTGTTTGACTTCATATCCCCAGTCTGTGTGGAGTTCCATGGTCATTATGTAACAGAAAATTGTAAAGTTGAGTTAAAAGTTGGTGATTTGCTGTTACACATAAGGGCAACTGAAGTTAAGTGATTTCATATCCATATTTAGCCATTACAAATATGTTATGGTCTTCACCAGTAACCACTTCTTCTCCTTAATATTTCCACTTAGAATGAAACAATGTACTTTTTTTTTTCTTTTTTAAAAATCTAGCATAGACTGCATTTAGTCAGAAGAGATTCAGTTACAGTGCCTTCAGAAAGTATTTATACCCCTGGATTTATTCCACATTTTGTAGTGTTGCAGCCTGAAAATTGATTAAATAGGCCCTTCTCACCATCTACACACAATACGCCATAATGACAAAGTGATTGAAAATAAAATATCTCATTTACACCCCTGAGTCCACACTTTGTAGAAGCGTCTTTGGCAGTGATAACAGCTGTGAATCTTTTTGGGTAGGTCTCTAAGAGCTTTCCACACCTGGATTGTGCAATATTTCCCCATTATTCTTTTAAAAAATCTTCAAGCTCTGCGAAATTGGTTGTTGATCATTGCTAGACAACCATTTTCAGGTCTTGCCATAGATTTTCAAGTAGATTTAAGTCAAAACTGTAACTCAGCCATTCAGGACCATTCACTGTCTTCTTGGTAAGCAACTCCAGTGTAGATTTGGCCTTCTTTTAGGTTATTGTCCTGCTGAAAGGTGAATTAATCTCCCAGTGTCTGGTGAAAAGCAGAATAAAGCAGGTTTTCCTCCAGGATTTTGCCTGTGCTTAGCTCCATTCCATTTATTTTTTTATCCTGAATAACTCCCCACACCTTAACGATTACAAGCATACCCATAACATGATGCAGCCACCAGTATGCTTGAAAATATGGAGAGTGGTACTTGGTAATGTGTTGTATTGGATTTTCCCCAAACATAACACTTTATATTCAGGACAAAAAGTGAATTGCTTTGCCACATTTTTTTGCAGTATTACTTTAGTGCCTTGTTCCAAACAGGATGCATGTTTTGGATTTTTTTAAATGATGTACAGGCGATATTCAGTCTGTCAATTAATGTGGAGTAACTACAATGATGTTGATCCATCCTCAGTTTTCTCCTATCACAGCCATTGAACTCTGTTTTAAAGTCACCATTGGCCTCATGGTGAAATCGCTGAGCGTTTTCCTTCCTCTCAGGCAACTGAGTTAGCAAGGAGGCCTGTAGTGACACACCATCTAAAGTGAGCTCCTGAGTGGCGCAGTGGTCTAAGGCACTGCATCGCAGTGCTAACTGTGCCACTAGAGATCCTGGTTCGAATCCAGGCTCTGTCGCAGCCGGCCGCGACCGGGAGACTCATGGGCGGCGCACAATTTGTCCAGGGTAGGGGAGGGAATGGCCGGCAGGGATGTAGCTCAGTTGATAGAGCATGGCGTTTGCAACGCCAGGGTTGTGGGTTCGATTCCCACGGGGGGCCAGTATAAAAATATATGTATTCACTAACTGTAAGTCGCTCTGGATAAGAGCGTCTGCTAAATGACTAAAATGTAAATGTGTAATAACTTCACCATGCTCAAAGGGATATTCAATGTCTGGTTTAAAAAAATATTTGTACCCATCTACAAATAGGTGCCCTTGTTTGCGAGGCATTGGATAACCTCCCTGTTTGCTTTTGAATCTGTGTTTGAAATTCACTGCTCGACCTGAAGGACCTTAGAGATAATTGTATGCGTGGGGTACAGAGAGGAGGTAGTCATTCAAAAATCATGTTAAACATTTACTGCACACAACGGGAGTCCATGCAACTTAGTGACTTGTTATGCAACATTTTACTCCTGATTTTATTTAGGCTTGCCGTAACAAATGGGTTGTTGACTCAAGACATTTCAGCTTTTCATTTTTAATTAATTTGTAAAAATATACAAAAACATAATTCCACGTTGACATTATGAGTTATTGTGTGTATACCAGTGACAAATCTCCCAATTTAATCCATTTTAAATTCAGGCTAACACAAAATGTGGAAAGTCAAGGGGTGTGAATACTTTCGGATGCATGTGGGATACTTATCTGAATGGGAGTGTTTCATTTCCAGCCGCAATATACAATAATACAAAAAGGTTGGACATGTGACCAAAAGAAAATGTCCTCTTCCTGTGAAAGACAAGGGTTTACTTGCTGTACAATGTCAATGTTGTTCCATCAAATGCCTAATAAAGTCTTGACACTTGTCAGCACAATATCAGTAGTAAGGCCATCTCCTTTATACTATTCTAAATGGTGATCAGTTCACCTACTCAGCACTTTCCTCTAGCCCAAGACTATATACAGTGCAAGTATTCAGACCCCTTCACTTTTTCCACATTACAGCCTTATTCTAAAATTGATTAAATTGTTTATTTTCCTAAATCTACACACAATACCCCATAAAGACAAAGCAAAAACAGGTTTTTAGAAACTTTTGCAAATGTATTAAAACTAAAGAACTAAAATATCAAATTTACATAAGTATTCAGACACTTTACTCAGTACTTTGTTGAAGTACCTTTGGCAGCGATTACAGCCTTGTCTTCCTGGGTATGACGCTACAAACTTGGCACACCTGTATTTGGGGAGTTTCTCTCATTCTTCTCTGCAGATCTTCTCAAGCTCTGTCAGGTTGGGTGGGGAGCGTCGCTGCACAGCTATTTTCAGGTCTCTCCAGAGATGTTAGATCGGGTTCAAGTCCAGGCTCTGGCTGGGCCACTCAAGGACATTCAGAGACTTGTCCCGAAGCCACTCTTGCGTTGTCTTGGCTGTGTGCTTAAGGTCATTGTCCTGTTGGAAGGTGAACCTTCGCACCAGTCTGAGGTCCTGAGCGTTCTGGAGCAGGTTTTCATCAAGGATCGCTCTGTACTTTACTCTGTTAATCTTTCCCTCGATCCTGCCTAGTCTCCCAGTCCCTGCCGCTGAAAAACATCTCCACAGCATGATGTTGCCACCACCATGCTTCACCGTAGGGATGGTGCCAGGTTTCCTCCAGACGTGACACTTGGCATTCAGGCCAAAGAGTTCAATCTTGGTTTCATCAGACCAGAGAATCTTGTTTCTCATGGTCTGAGAGTCATTTAGGTGCCTTTTGGTAAACTCCAAACGGGCTGTCATGTGCCTTTTACTGAGGAGTGGCTTCAGTCTGGCCACTCTACCATAAAGGCCTGTTTGGTGGAGTGCTGCAGAGATGGTTGTCCTTCTGGAAGGTTCTCCCATCTCCACAGAGGAACTCTGGAGTTCTGTCAGAGTGACCATCGGGTTCTTGGTCACCTCCCTGACCAGGGCCCTTCTCTCCTGATTGCTCAGTTTGGCCGGGCGGCCAGCTCTAGGAAGAGTCTGTGGTTCCAAACTTCTTCCATTTTAGAATGATGGAGGCCACTGTGTTCTTTGGGACCTTCAATGCTGCAGACATTTTTTGGTACCCATCCCCAGATCTGTGCCTTGACACAATTCCTTCGACCTTAGGGCTTGGTTTTTACTCTGACATGCACTGTCAACTGTGGGACCTTATATAGACAGGTGTGTGCCTTTCAAAATCATGTCCAATCAATTGAATTTACCACAGGTGGACTCCAATCAAATTGTAGAAACATCTCAAGGATGATCAATGGAAACAGGATGCACCTGAGCTCAATTTCGAGTCGCATAGCAAAGGGTCTGAATACTTATGTAAATAAGGTATTTCTGTTAATTTTTTATACATTTGCTATAAATTCTACAAACCTGTTTTCGCTTTGTCATTATGGGGTAGATTGATGAGGGGAGAAAAAAAACAATTTAATCAATTGTAGAATAAGGCTGTAACATAACAAAATGTCAAAGTGAAGCGGTCTGAATACTTTCCGAATGCACTGTGATGAATCCACAAGTGGCTTGGGACTTCGCTACAAGGCCATCAAATGAATTATGAAGAGATGGGCAGAAACCACTCCTCTTCTGACAAATTGTCAATCTGATGCTTTATTAAGAGGCCCCCCAAAAAAGACATGACTTCGACATTTAACAAGTCTATCAACAACAAAGCAGAACACCAGTCATTGAATGGAAATATTGGACAAATGTATTTACCCTCTCCTGTTCAGATGTCTGATATGAAAGGATCACAGTGGAAATGTGTCAGTCCAGTGAGGGACACAAGCAAAGGGTTGGCAAGTGGTCTAACAAGTCTACCACCCTCCCATCACGTATATATACACTTTTTATTTACTGTCCATCTCATGCCTTAGACATATTCCGGACATTGAAAGATGAACAGCACAAAATAAAACATCTTGGACAAAAATAAATCACACCAATCATGTTGACAGCAGGACAAGCCAACCTGATTGTTTATTTAGAAAAATGACAAGCCGGTCAAAGAAAAATACATTCAGTATTCACAACTGCAATGTTTCATTAATCATTTCAGAACAAATTAATCAATTACTTACTACAATCACTCTTGCTTGTATATGACAGTGGAGTTTCACACTCCCTTTGTAAGTTAGCATACCTTGTATGTTGGGAAAATAACTAATAAATCAATTTAAGAGACCATTCTAACAGGTTGAACTGAAATTACGTCAGCCCAAATGTTTTACAATGGTCTAAAAATGCATGTGAATCAGTGTACAACTGGATTTTCAGAGAAAAACAAATACCAGAACTTTGCCTTTACAGTTCCCCTGTTCAATCGTTGGTATTGCTTACGAATGTTAATTGCAAATTTTATTCATAAACAACAAATCCAATGAAACATTTTGCACTAAAAGCTATGCCAAATGTTGACCACAGTACATGGACACATAACACAGAGTCCCTTTTTAAATAGAATGGCATGATTTTGTTCTGTCCACTACATCAGTGTGCTCATCCTAAACCATTCTATTGATTTCATTTCAGGGTAAAAAGGGAGAATAGAATGCGCTATTCTAATGTTTAGTATCAACAAATGCAATTATGTAGGCAAAAAAAAATAAACTATCAGTTCAATTTACATAACAAATGGCTCCAACAAACATGAAAACAACTTAATAAAAAAGGTTCTGAATTGAAAACTAATTTGGCTGCGTGTCCAGGCAAAGACACCGGATTCAGAGATTTGAGTCTGTAGTGTTCCAATCCTGACGGCCCCCTCTTGCGCTGTTCCCCTCCTAGTACAATCTGCAGGGACGATGGGTGGACATGACATGGCATTACCCAACTCACTGGCAACTATAGTTGCGGCATGCCAGAGATGGACTTGATTAAGGGCTACCAAAAGGTAGAGCATCAACCAGAATGACAGTTCATTGATCCCCCATATCTACTGAGGATAACTATTTCCTTCTCTTACAGTACAAGGACGAGTAGAGAACCACCATATTCGCACCCCTGGAAGAGTAGTAAGGAAATATAAATGTCTAATCTGCTCTGTTTAGAGGGAATTGTCCGTTCGCTGTTGAAGCCCTGTGCCCGTACTAACCTCACAGCCAATCACAAACCTATACAACTAATAATAATAATACTACATTGACAATTATGTACATACTTACAAAATTATATAAAGCGGGAAAAACAATAAGTTAAATCCTTTCATTCATACAATGTCTGCGGCCAATTTTGTGCATATACACCAAAAGGCCTGGAGATTTTTTCCAAAAACAAAAAGGAAAACAGACAGACTTAGTGGGGGTCTTTCTCCATATCCTGGCAGTCATTTTCCATCCAGTATTCGGAGTCCCTCCAGTGTGCGGCTGGGAGCTGACATGGTGATGTGATGCAGGGTTAACGACGTGGCAGTTCTGTGGTGCTAAGCAGCACCATGTAAAGGATATATATCTAGCAGCTGGTGCTCATAGCATCCACAATCACCCCCTACTCTTACTAGGGCCTACTACAGCATGGTGCGTCCACACAGTACACATCCAGGGCTTTGGTTTCCTTTCAATGCAAACACACGCCTATTCTCCTCCCCTTGCAAACAGCATGGGAAGGGAATCCCACATTAACTAAAGAAAAGTGATGGGGAGGGAAGGGTGGGTCTGAAGGAAACTCATACAGCCAAGGTGACTTATGTGCCTCATCTTCACCCTTGTTTAGAGTCTCATATTCCCTTGTTTATTTTGGGGAGTGGTCTTGGAGGGGGGTGAAGGGAGAGTTGCTGGAGGACGGACACTCTGAGACTCCCTCCATCTTGGCTGGCGAGCCAGTGGAAGAACCCACACTGCTGAGGCTGCCATCTAGCACATCTGGCGGACAGAGGCTGGTGAGTGGAGAAGACTCATTTCAGCAAGCAAACCATAGCAAACTGTTAGATATTCAATGACAGTTGGTCGCATTGTGATTCTGCTCATCATATGAAGGTGCACGGTTTAGCCTAATGGCAGAGAGGGGACTGAAACTGTTAAACTTGTGAACCAAATAGCCTAAACATGCAGTGGCTTTTATGAAGATTGAGGAACACTCACCAGGAGTTGAAGTCTGGCCGTTGGACTTGGGGCACGAGCACGTCAGAGGACAGCATGGTGGTGGTCCCATGGAAGAGCCTCTTTGGCTGGCTCTCCATCTCCATCATCTCCCCTAGAGAAGGGGAGGCACAAACATTCATCAAGAGAGAACTAACATATCCATAGGACATAAACACCTCACACAAAATGCCCTCTTCCACCTATACCACCAAACAGGAGTTCAAACTTAGTTCAAACAGTTAAAAGGGGCAGGTGAAGTGGCTCTAGTATACACACATACACAGAACAAAAATATAAAAATGCAACAATTTCAAAGACTTTACTGAATTACAGTTCATAAGGAAATTAGTCAATTGAAATAGATTCATTAGTCCCTAATCGATGGATTTCACCTGACTGGGCAGGGGTGCAGCCATGGGTGGACCTTGTAGGGCATAGGCCACCCACTTGGCAACCAAGCCCGCCAATCAGAATGAGTTTCTCAACAAAAGGGCTTAATTAGAGACAGAAATACTCCTCAGAACCCCCCCCCCCATTCAATTCTCTGGCGGACATTCCTGCAGTTAGGATGCCAATTGCACGCTCCCTCAAAACGTGAGACATCTGTGGCATTGTGTTGTGTGACAAAACTGCACATTTTAAAGTGGCTTTTTATTGTCCCCAGCACAAGGTGCAACTGTGTAATGATCATGCTGTTTAATCAGCTTCTTGATTTGCCACAACTGTCAGGTGGATGGATTATCTTGGCAAAGGAGAAATGAACATTAACAGGAATGTAAACAGATTTGTGAGAAATAAGCTTTTTGTGCGTATGGAACATTTCTGGGATCGTTTATTTCAGCTCATGAAACCAGGAATTTACATGTTGCGTTTATATTTTTGCTCTCATACACACACACACACACACACACAACCATTAAAGGGTTTTTCTTTATTTTTACTATTTTCTACATTGTAGAATAATAGTGAAGACATCAAAACTAAAAAATAACACATATGAAATCATGAAGTAACCAAAAAAAAGTGTTAAACAAATCTAAATATATTTCAAATAGCCGCCTTGATGACAGCTTTGCAAACTTGGCATTTTCTCAAACAGCTTTGGAATGCATTTCAATTAACAGGTGTGCCTTCTTAAAAGTTAATTTGTGGAATTTCTTTCCTTAATGCGTTTGAGCCAATCAGTTGTGTTGTGACAAGGTAGGGGGGTATACAAAAGATAGCCCTATTTGGTAAAAGACATTATTATGTCAAGAACAGCTCAAATAAGCAAAGAGAAACGACAGTCTATCAATACTTTAAGACATGAAGGTCAGTCAATACGGAACATTTCAAGGACTTTGAACGTTTCTTCAAGTGCAGTCGCAAAAACCATCAAGCGCTATGATGAAACTGGCTCTCATGAGGACCGCCACAGGAATGGAAGACCCAGAGTTACATTTTTTAGTTATTTAGCAGACGCTCTTTTCAGAGCATACATTATTTTTCATACTGGCCCCCTGTGGGAATCGAACCCACAACCCTGGCGTTGCAAACGCCATGCTATACCAACTGAGCTACGTCCCTGACGGCCATTCCCTCCCCTACCCTGGACGACTTGTGCGCCACCCCATGGGTCTCCCGGTCGCGGCCGGCTACGACAGAGCCTGGATTCGAACCAGGATCTCTAGTGGCACAGCTAGCACTGCCATGCAGTGCCTTAGACCACTGCGCCACTCGGGAGACAAGTTACCCCTGCTGCAGAGGATGAGTTCATTAGTTACCAGCCTCTGAAACATTTATTTGGGCTGCAATTTCTGAGTTCAAGTCACAGACACATCTCAACATCAACTGTTCAGAGGGGACTGTGTGAATCAGGCATTCATGGTCAAATTGCTGCAAAGAAACCACTACTAAAAAGACACCAATAAGAAGAAGAGACCTACTTGGGCCAAGAAACACAAGCAATGGACATTAGACTTGGGAGTCTTTTGGTTCCAACCACTGTGTCTTTGTGAGACGCGGTGTGGGTGAACGGCTGATCTCTGCATATGTATTTCCCACCGTAAAGCATGGAGGAGGTGGTGTTATGGTGTGGGGGTGCTCTGCTGGTGACACTGTCTGTGATTTATTTAGAATTCAAGGCACACTTAACCAGCATGGCTACCACAGCATTCTACTGCAATACGCCATCCCATCTGGTTTGGGATTAGTGGGACTATCATTTGTTTTTCAACAGCAAAATGACCAACCAGGCTGTGTAATGGCTATTTGACCAAGAAGGAGAGTGATGGAGTGCTGCATCAGATGACCTGGCCCCCACAATCCCCCGACCTCAACCCAATTGAGATGGTTTGGGATGAGTCGGACCGCAGAGGATTTTTGTATTTTTGTATTTATTATGGATCCCCATTAGCTGCTACCAAGGCAGCAGCTACTCTTCCTGGGGTCCAGCAAAATTAAGGCAGTTCATACTATTTTAAAAACATTACAACACATTCACAACACACTGTGTGTCCTCAGGCCCCTAATCCACCACTACCACATATCTACAGTACAAAATCCATGTGCATGTGTGTGTATAGTGCGTATGTTATCGTGTGTGTGTATGGCTGTGTCTGCGCCTATTTTTGTGTTGCTTCACAGTCCCCACTGTTCCATAAGGTGTTTTTTTAATCTGTTTTTTAAATTAAATGTTACTACTTGCATCAGTTACTTGATGTGGAATAGAGTTCCATGTAGTCATGGCTCTATGTAGTACTGTGCGCCTCACATAGTCTGTTCTGGACTTGGAAGAGACCTCTGGTGGCATGTCTTGTGGGGTATGCATGGGTGACCGAGCTGTGCGCCAGTAGTTCAAACAAACAGCCCGGTGCATTCAACATGCCAATACCGCTCATAAATACAAGTAGTGATGAGGTCAATCTCTGTGAAGGAAAAGCAGCCAACAAGTGCTCAGCATATGTTGGAACTCCTTCAAAACTGTTGGAAAAGCATTCCATTTCTTATAAGCGTCCGGGTTAGAGTCCCGCTCCTTGAAAGCGGCAGCTCTACCCTTTTGCTCAGTGCGGATGTTTCCTGTTTTCCTGCTCTAGAGGAGATCTGCATGGAGGAATGGGCCAAAATACCAGCAACAGTGTGTGAAAACCTTGTGAAGACTTACAGAAAACGTTTGACCGGTGTCATTGCCAACAAAGGGTATTTAACAAAGTATTGAGAAACTTTTGTTATTGACCAAATACTTATTTTCCACCATAATTAGCAAATAAATTCATTAAAAATCCTACAATGTGATTTTCTGGAATTTATTTTCTCATTTTGTCTGTCATAGTTGACGTGTACCTATGATGAAAATTACAGGCCTCTCTCATCTTTTTAAGTGGGAGAACTTGCACAATTGGTGGCTGACTAAATACTTTTTTTCCCCACTGTATTGAAGCAACATCTCAAGACATCAGTCAGGAAGTTAAAGCTTGGTCGCAAATGGGTCTTCCAAATGGACAATGACCCCAAGCATACTTCCAAAGTTGTGGCAAAATTGCTTAAAGACAACAAAGTCATGGTATTGGAGTGGCCATCACAAGGCCCTGACCTCAATCCTATAGAAAATGTGTGAGCAGAACTGAAAAAGCGTATGCGAGCAAGGAGGCCTACAAACCTGACTCAGTTACACAAGCTCTGTCAGGAGGAATGGGCCAAAATTCACCCATCTTATTGTGGGAAGCTTGTGGAAGGCTACCCGAAACATTTGACCCAAGTTAACCAATTTAAAGGCAATGCTACCAAATACTAATTGAGCGTATGTGAACTTCCGACTTCAACTGTATATACATATACAGTGAGGGAAAAAAGTATTTGATCCCCTGCTGATTTTGTATGTTTGCCCACTGACAAAGAAATGATCAGTCTCTAATTTTAATGGTAGGTTTATTTGAACAGTGAGAGACAGAATAACAACAACAAAATCCAGAAAAACGAATGTAAAAAATGTTAGAAATTGATTTTGCATTTTAATGAGGGAAATAAGTATTTGACCCCCTCTCAATCAGAAAGATTTCTGGCTCCCACGTGTCTTTTATACAGGTAACGAGCTGAGACTAGGAGCACACTCTTAAAGGGAGTGCTCCTAATCTCAGCTTGTTACCTGTATAAAAGACACCTGTCCACAGAAGCAATCAATCAATCAGATTCCAAACTCTCCACCATGGCCAAGACCAAAGAGCTCTCGAAGGATATCAGGGACAAGATTGTAGACCTACATAAGGCTGGAATGGGCTACAAGACCATCGCCAAGCAGCTTGGTGAGAAGGTGACAACAGTTGGTGCGATTATTCGCAAATGGAAGAAACACAAAAGAACTGTCAATTTCCCTCGGCCTGGGACTCCATGCAAGATCTCATCTCGTGGAGTTGCAATGATCATGAGAACGGTGAGGAATCAGCCCAGAACTACACGGGAGGATCTTGTCAATGATTTCAAGGCAGCTGGGACCATAGTCACCAAGAAAATAATTGGTAACACACTACGCCGTGAAGGACTGAAATCCTGCAGCGCCCGCAACGTCCCCCTCCTCACGAAAGCACATATACAGGGCCGTCTGAAGTTTGCCAATGAACATCTGAATGATTCAGAGGAGAAATGGGGGAAAGTGTTGTGGTCAGATGAGACCAAAATCGAGCTCTTTGGCATCAACTCAACTCGTCGTGTTTGGAGGAGGATGAATGCTGCCTATGACCCCAAGAACACCATCCCCACCGTCAAACATGGAGGTGGAAACATTATGCTTTGGGGGTGTTTTTCTGCTAAGGGGACAGGACAACTTCACCGCATCAAAGGGATGATGGACGGGGCCATGTACCGTCAAATCTTGGGTGAGAACCTCCTTCCCTCAGCCAGGGCATTGAAAATGGGTCGTGGATGGGTATTCCAGCATGACAATGACCCAAAACACACGGCCAAGGCAACAAAGGAGTGGCTCAAGAAGAAGCACATTAAGGTCCTGGAGTGGCCTAGCCAGTCTCCAGACCTTAATCCCATAGAAAATCTGTGGAGGGAGCTGAAGGTTCGAGTTGCCAAACGTCAGCCTCGAAACCTTAATGACTTGGAGAAGATCTGCAAAGAGGAGTGGAACAAAATCCCTCCTGAGATGTGTGCAAACCTGGGGGCCAACTACAAGAAACGTCTGACCTCTGTGATTGCCAACAAGGGTTTTGCCACCAAGTACTAAGTCATGTTTTTCAGAGGGGTCAAATAATGATTTCCCTCATTAAAATGCAAATCAATTTATAACATTTTTGACATGCGTTTTTCTGGATTTTTTTGTTGTTATTCTGTCTCTCACTGTTCAAATAAACCTACCATTAAAATTATAGACTGATCATGTCTTTGTCAGTGGGCAAACGTACAAATTCAGCAGGAGATCAAATACTTTTTTCCCTCACTGTACAGTTGAAGTCGTAAGTTTACATAGGTTAGAGTCATTAAAACTCGTTTTTCAACCACATTTTTCTTGTTAACAAACTATAGTTTTGGCAAGTCGGTTAGGACATCTACTTTGTACATGACAGAAGTCATTTTTTCAACAATTGTTAACAGGCAGATTATTTCACTTATAATTCACTATATCACAATTCCAGTGGGTCAGAAGTTTACATACACTAAGTTGACTGTGCCTTTAAACAGCTTGGAAAATTCCAGAAAATGATGTCATGGCTTTAGAAGCTTCTGATAGGCTAATTGACATAATTTGAGTCAATTGGAGGTGTACCTGTGGATGTATTTCAAGGCCTACCTTCAAGTATTGCCTCTTTGCTTGACATCATGGGAAAATCAAAAGAAATCAGCCAAGACCTCAGAAAGAAAATGGTAGACCTCCACAACTCTGGTTCATCCTTGGGAGGCCTGAAGGTACCACATTCATCTGCACAAACAATAGTACGCAAGTATAAACACCATGGGACCATGCAGCCGTCATACCGCTCAGGAAGGAGACGCGTTCTGTCTCCTAGAGCTGTACGTACTTTGGTGCAAAAAGTGCAAATCAATCCCAGAACAGCAGCAAAGGACCTTGTGAAGATGCTGGAGGAAACAGGTACAAAGGTACAGTGGGGAAAAAAAGTATTTAGTCAGCCACCAATTGTGCAAGTTCTCCCACTTAAAAAGATGAGAGAGGCCTGTAATTTTCATCATAGGTACACGTCAACTATGACAGACAAATTGAGAAAAAAAATCCAGAAAATCACATTGTAGGATTTTTAATGGATTTATTTGCAAATTATGGTGGAAAATAAGTATTTGGTCACCTGCAAACAAGCAAGATTTCTGGCTCTCACAGACCTGTAACTTCTTCTTTAAGAGGCTTCTCTGTCCTCCACTCGTTACCTGTATTAATGGCACCTGTTTGAACTTGTTATCAGTATAAAAGACACCTGTCCACAACTTCAAACAGTCACACTCCAAACTCCACTATGGCCAAGACCAAAGAGCTGTCAAAGGACACCAGAAACAAAATTGTAGACTTGCACCAGGCTGGGAAGACTGAATCTGCAATAGGTAAGCAGCTTGGTTTGAAGAAATCAACTATGGGAGCAATTATTAGGAAATGGAAGACATACAAGACCACTGATAATCTCCCTCGATCTGGGGCTCCACGCAAGATCTCACCCCGTAGGGTCAAAATGATCACAAGAACGGTGAGCAAAAATCCCAGAACCACACGGGGGGACCTAGTGAATGACCTGCAGAGAGCTGGGACCAAAGTAACAAAGCCTACCATCAGTAACACACTACGCCACCAGGGACTCAAATCCTGCAGTGCCAGATGTGTCCCCCTGCTTAAGCCAGTACATGTCCAGGCCCGTCTGAAGTTTGCTAGAGTGCATTTGGATGATCCAGAAGAGGATTGGGAGAATGTCAAATGGTCAGATGAAACCAAAATAGAACGTTTTGGTAAAAACTCAACTCGTCGTGTTTGGAGGACAAAGAATGCTGAGTTGCATCCAAAGAACACCATACCTACTGTGAAGCATGGGGGTGGAAACATCATGCTTTGGGGCTGTTTTTCTGCAAAGGAACCAGGACGACTGATCCGTGTAAAGGAAAGAATGAATGGGGCCATGTATCGTGAGATTTTGAGTGAAACCTTCCATCAGCAAGGGCATTGAAGATGAAACGTGGCTGGGTCTTTCAGCATGACAATGATCCCAAACACACCGCCCGGGCAACAAAGGAGTGGCTTCGTAAGAAGCATTTCAAGGTCCTGGAGTGGCCTAGCCAGTCTCCAGATCTCAACCCCATAGAAAATCTTTGGAGGGAGTTGAAAGTCCGTGTTGCCCAGCGACAGCCCCAAAATGTCACTGCTCTAGAGGAGATCTGCATGGAGGAATGGGCCACAATACCAGCAACAGTGTGTGAAAACCTTGTGAAGACTTACAGAAAACATTTGACCTGCGTCATTGCCAACAAAGGGTATATAACAAAGTATTGAGAAACTTTTGTTATTGACCAAATACTTATTTTCCACCATAATTTGCAAATAAATTCATTAAAAATCCTACAATATGATTTTCTGGATTTTTTTTTCTCATTTTGTCTGTCATAGTTGACGTGTACCTATGATGAAAATTACAGGCCTCTCTCATCTTTTTAAGTGGGAGAACTTGCACAATTGGTGGCTGACTAAATACTTGTTTCCCCCACTGTATCTCTATCCACAGTAAAACTAGTCCTATATCGACATTTTTTTTTTTTTTTTTTTTTTTCACCTTTATTTAACCAGGTAAGCCAGTTGAGAACAGGTTCTCATTTACAACTGCGACCTGGCCAAGATAAAGCAAAGTAGTGCAATAAAAAACAACACAGAGTTACATATGGGGTAAAAAAAACATAAAGTCAGAAATACAACAGAAAATATATATACAGTGTGTGCAAATGTAGCAAGTTATGGAGGTAAGGCAATAAATAGGCTATAGTGCAGAATAATTACAATAGTATTAACACTGGAATGCTAGATGTGCAAGAGATGATGTGCAAATAGAGATACTGGGGTGCAAAAGAGCAAAATAAATAACAATATAGGGATGAGGTAGTTGGGTGGGCTAATTTCAGATGGGCTGTGTACAGGTGCAGTGATCGGTAAGGTGCTCTGACAACTGATGCTTAAAGTTATTGAGGGAGATAAGAGTCTCCAGCTTCAGAGATTTTTGCAATTCGTTCCAGTCATTGGCAGCAGAGAACTGGAAGGAATGGCGGCCAAAGGAGGTGTTGGCTTTGGGAATGACCAGTGAGATATACCTGCTGGAGCGCAGACTACGGGTGGGTGCTGCTATGGTGACCAATGAGCTAAGATAAGGCGGGGATTTGCCTAGCAGCGATTTATAGATGGCCTGGAGCCAGTGGGTTTGACGACGAACATGTAGTGAGGACCAGCCAACAAGAGCGTACAGGTCACAGTGGTGGGTAGTGTATGGGGCTTTGGAGACAAAACGGATGGCACTGTGATAGACTACATCCAATTTGCTGAGTAGAGTGTTGGAGGCTATTTTGTAAATGACATCGCCGAAGTCAAGGATCGGTAGGATAGTCAGTTTTACGAGGGCATGTTTGGCAGCATGAGTGAAGGAGGCTTTGTTGCGAAATAGGAAGCCGATTCTAGATTTAACTTTGGATTGGAGATTCTTTATGTGAGTCTGGAAGTTGAGTTTACAGTCTAACCAGACACCTAGATATTTGTAGTTGTCCACATACTCTAGGTCAGACCCGTCGAGAGTGGTGATTCTAGTCGGGTGGGCGGGTGCTAGCAGCGTTCGATTGAAAAGCATGCATTTAGTTTTACTAGTGTTTAAGAGCAGTTGAAGGCTACTGAAGGATTGTTGTATGGCATTGAAGCTCGTTTGGAGGTTTGTTAACACAGTGTCCAATGAAGGGCCAGATGTATACAAAATGGTGTCGTCTGCGTAGAGGTGGATCTGAGAGTCACCAGCAGCAAGAGCGACATCATTGATATACACGGAGAAAAGTGTCGGCCCAAGAATTGAACCCTGTGGCACCCCCATAGAGACTGCCATAGGTCCAGACAACAGGCCCTCCGATTTGACACACTGAACTCCATCTGAGAAGTAGTTGGTGAACCAGGCGAGGCAGTCATTTGAGAAACCAAGGCTATTTAGTCTGCCAATAAGAATGCGGTGGTTGACAGAGTCGAAAGCCTTGGCCAGGTCGATGAAGACGGCTGCACAGTACTGTCTATTATCAATCGTGGTTATAATATCGTTTAGGACCTTGAGCGTGGCTGAAGTGCACCCGTGACCAGCTCGGAAACCGGATTGCATAGCGGAGAAGGTACGGTGGTATTCGAAATGGTCGATGATCTGTTTGTTAACTTGGCTTTCGAATACTTTCGAAAGGCAGGGCAGGATGGATATAGGTCTGTAGCAGTTTGGATCTAGAGTGTCACCCCCTTTGAAGAGGGGGATGACCGCGGCAGCTTTCCAATCTCTGGGGATCTCAGACGTTATGAAAGAGAGGTTGAACAGGCTAGTAATAGGGGTTGCGACAATTTCGGCGGCTAGTTTTAGAAAGAAAGGGTCCAGATTGTCTAGCCCAGCTGATTTGTAGGGGTCCAGATTTTGCAGCGCTTTCAAAACATCAGCTGTCTGAATTTGTGTGAAGGAGAAGCGGGGGGGGGCATGGGCAAGTTGCAGCAGAGGGTGCAGAGTTGGTGGCCGGGTTAGTGGTAGCCAGATGGAAAGCATGGCCAGCTGTAGCAAAATGCTTGTTGAAATTCTCGATTATTGTAGATTTATCGGTGGTGATAGTGTTTCCTAGCCTCAGTGCAGTGGGCAGCTGGGAGGAAGTGCTCTTATTCTCCATGGACTTTACAGTGTCCCAAAACTTTTTGGAGTTAGTGCTACAGGATGCAAATTTCTGTTTGAAAAAGTTAGCCTTTGCTTTCCTGACTGCTTGTGTATATTGGTTCCTAACTTCCCTGAAAAGTTGCATATCGCGGGGGCTATTTGATGCTAATGCTGTACGCCACAGGATGTTTTTGTGCTGGTCAAGGGCAGTCAAGTCTGAGGAGAACCAGGGGCTATATCGGTTCTTAGTTCTGTATTTTTTGAATGGGGCATGTTTATTTAAGATTGAGAGGAAATTACTTTTAAGGAACAACCAGGCATCCTCTACTGACGGAATGAGATCTATATCCATCCAGGATACCTGGGCCAGGTCAATTAGGAAGGCCTCCTCGCTAAAGTGTTTTAGGGAGCGTTTGACAGTGATGAGGGGTGGTCGTTTGACCGCAGACCCGTTACGGACGCAGGCAATAAGGCAGTGATCGCTGAGATCCTGGTTGAAGACAGCTGAGGTGTATTTAGAGGGTATGTTAGTCAGGATGATATCTATGAGGGTACCCATGTTTAAGGATTTAGGGTTGTACCTGGTAGGTTCGTTGATGATTTGCGTGAGGTTGAGGGCATCTAGCTTGGATTGTAGGATGGCTGGGGTATTAAGCATATCCCAATTTAGGTCACCAAGCAGTACAAACTCAGAGGATAAATGGGGGGCAATCAATTCACATATGGTGTCCAGGGCACAGCTGGGGGCTGAGGGGGGTCTGTAGCAAGCGGCAACAGTGAGAGACTTATTTCTGGAAAGGTGGATTTTTAGAAGTAGAAGCTCAAACTGTTTGGGCACAGACCTGGATAGTATGAGAGCTCTGCAGGCTATCTCTACAGTAGATTGCAACTCCACCCCCTTTGGCAGTTCTATCTAGACGGAAAATGTTATAGTTGGGGATGGAAATTTCAGAATTTTTGGTGGCCTTCCTGAGCCAGGATTCAGACACTGCTAGAACATCAGGGTTGGCAGAGTGTGCTAACGCAGTGAATAACTCAAACTTAGGAAGTAGACTTCTGATATTTATGTGCAAGAAACCAAGACTTTTGCGATTACAGAAGTCATCAAATGATAGCTCCTGGGGAGTAGGAGTGATACTGGGGGCTACAGGGCCTGGGTTAGCCTCTACATCACCAGAGGAACAGAGGAGGACTAGAATAAGGATACGGCTAAAGGCTTTAAGAACTGGTCTTCTAGTGCGTTGGGTACATAGAATAAAGGGGGCAGATTTCCGGGTGTTATAGAAAAGATTCAGGGCATTATGTACAGACAAGGATATGGAAGGATATGAGTAAAGTGGAGGTAAACCTAAGCGTTGGGTAACAATGAAAGAGATAGTATCTCTAGAGGCATCGATTGAGTCGGTCTCTGAGTGTATGGGCGGAGGGTCAAAGGAGCTAACTAAGGCAGGTTTAGCTAGGCTGGGGGGTCTACAGTGATATAGTACAATTAGAAATAACCGAAACAACAATAAACTAACCATGTTTGGGCTGAGGCTAAACATAAACAGGATGTAGTACCGTAAAAAGGAACAGTCCAGCAGATATCAGCTGTATAGCTGAGTTATCATAAGGTCCGGTGGTGAAGCGCTAGTGAGTAAGAGGCCATAGTGAGTAAGACATAACCTGAAAGGCTGCTCAGCAAGGAAGAACCCACTGCTCCAAAACCGCCATAAAAAAGCCAGACTACGGTTGGCAACTGCACATGGGGACAAAGATCGTACTTTTTGGAGAAATGTTCGCTGGTCTGATGAACCAAAAATATAACTGTTTACCCATAATGACCATTGTTATGTTTGGAGGAAAAAGGGGGTCGCTTGCAAGCCGAAGAACACCATCCCAACCGTGAAGCACGAGTGTGGTGACCTAGGCAGAGTTGCAAAGAAAAAGTCCAGTGTCTGTGTTCTTTTGCCCATCTTAATCTTTTTATTGGCCAGTCTGAGATATGGCTTTTTCTTTGCAACTCTGCCTAGAAGGTCAGCCTCTTCACTGTTGAGACTGTTTTTTGGCGGGTACTATTTAACGAAGCTGCCAGTTGAGGACTTGTGAGGCGGTATATATATATATATATATATATATATATAAACACACACACAAAACATTATGAACACCTGCTCTTTCCATGACAGACTGACCAGGTAAATCCAGGTGAAAGCTATGATCCCTTATTGAGGTCACTTGTTAAATCCACTTCAAATCAGTGTAGATGAAGGGGAGGAGACAGGTTAAAGGATTTTTAAGGCTTGAGACAATTGAGACTTGGATTGTGTATGTGTGCCATTCAGAGGGTGAATGGGAAAGAAAAAAGTTAAGTGCTTTTGAATGGGGTATGGTAGGTGCCAGGCGCACCAGTTTGGGGTCAAGAACTGCAACGCTGCTGGGTTTTTCAGGCTCAGCTTCCCGTGTGTAACAAGAATGTTCCACCCACCCAAAAGGACATCTAGCCAACTTGACAACTGTGGGAAGCATTGGAGTCAACATGGGCCAGTATCCCTGTGTAACGCTTTCAACCATTTGTATAGTCCATGCCCTGACGAATTGAGGCTGTTCTGAGGGCAAAAGGGGGCGCAACTCAATATTAGGAAGATGTTCCTAATGTTTTGTACCCTCAGTGTATATGCTAAGAGGCGGTTCAGGTTCTCTCCAGATTCCGAGTAAGCTTGCTTCAGTCGAAATAGAGCATATTCTGTTGTGGTAAAACATATTCAGCTCATACTTGCCTCGAATAATCTTACTTAGTGTGGTCCTATCTCTACAATGAGCAAAGCATAGTTACAATGTCTTAAAATCTTTCTCCAAGTCTAACTTCTTCCACAAAAAAAAATATATATATATATTACAAAAATAGTTATACCCCTCAGATAGGCTTTTAGAGTGTCCCAACATATTGCCAGTGAGGTGTCCTCCTGTTTGTTTGTACACTCATATAAACACTGAACAAAAATATAAACGCAACATGTAAAGTGTTGATCCCATGTTTCACGCACTGAAATAAAAGATCCCAGAAATGTTCCATACACACAAAAAGTTTTTTCCCCCGCTCTAATTTTGAGCATTTCTCCTTTGCCAAGATAATCCATACATCTGACAGGTGTGGCATATCAAGAAGCTGATTAAACTATATGACCATTACACAGGTGCACCTTGTGCTGGAGACAATAAAAGGCCACTAAAATGTGAAGTTGTGTCACAACACAATGCCACAGATTTCTCAAGTTGAGGGAGCGTGCAATTGGCATGCTGACTGCAGGAATGTCCACCAGAGCTGTTGCCAGATAATTTAATGTTAAATTCTCTACCATAAGCCACCTCCAATGTCGTTTTAGAGAATTTGGCAGTACGTCCAACTGGCCACACAACCGCAGAACACGTGTAACCACGCCAAATCCGGCTTCTTCACCTGCGGGATCGTCTGAGATCAGCCACCCGGACAGCTGATGAAACTGAGGCGTATTTCTGTCTGTAATAACTAATTCTGGTTGGCTGGGCCTGTCTCCCCAGTGGGTGGGCCTATGCCCTCCCAGGCCCACCCATGGCTGCACCCCTGCCCAGTCATGCGAAATCTATAGATTAGGGCTGAATGAATTTATTTCTAATAATAATAATATGCCATTTAGCAGACGCTTTTATCCAAAGCGACTTACAGTCATGCGTGCATACATTTTTGTGTATGGGTGGTCCCGGGGATCGAACCCACTACCTTGGCATTACAAGCGCCGTGCTCTACCAGCTGAGCTACAGAGGACCAATTTAATATATATATTTAATATTTAAATTGACCGATTTCCTTATATGAACTGTAACTCAGTCAAATCGTTGAAATTATTTAATGTTGCGTTTATATATTTGCTAGATATAGATATCTATAAAAAATATATATAAAAAAATAAACACCTTTTGAAAAATACAGACCCACCTTTACGTTTGATGGGCCCCAGGATGCTGGGCCTGATGCAGTTAATGGGGCTCTGGCTCCGCCGGCTAGAGACAAGAGAAGACAGACAATAAAGAAAAATGTATAGCAGTTACTAAATAATCATACTGATCATCTGTTGTAGGCAAATGTGGTGTATGACTATGAATGGGAGTTGTCAGTGTTCAGAGCTACCCCTAGTCAGAGCACTCACCTGAAGCGTCGCGTTGGGCTAGGTATAGGGCTGGGAGACAGGCCGTTGCTGCTCACCAGAATTTGCAATGAAGGGGAGAAGCACTGCTGCTCATTGGAGAGGAAGGGAATATATAATTATGAGCCAGGACTCTCTGCCAGAGATACATTTATGGTCCTACCCGCTAGGCATCCGTACAAATTGCAGTGGATGCACAATGCACATACCTTCTTCCCTATCCCTCTTGTAGGGGATGGGGCTGGGGATACAGGCACAAAGTCGATGCGCTTTGGGGACGACGATGCAGATTTCTCAAAGTCATTGTCACTCTGTGGGGATTAGCACATGCAAAACTGTAATCAGCATTAACCTAATTGTATTGTACCACCATTCATTCTACTATAAGGTGGTGGTGAGCATACAAATCCTACCAGTGAGGTGGTTGTTGGAGTAATATACTACCGAATGATTGTTATTTTATTTGAATATAGTTCATTTATTTAGGCAAGACAAAATAAGATACATACAGACATATACAGCCTAACATAAACCAGACTTTCCTATCTCTATTCCCACCCACCCTGTCCCCTCCAGAGGTAGGCAGGCCTATAGCCTAAAAACAGGCAATAGGCCTACTGAATGATGTAGGTGCATAGCAACAAATAAAATCACGTACATTGACCAATGTATACACAATTAAGGGAGACAATTTGATTAATCAGTTCATAATCTGGTATATTTTTGATTACACATTGATGGGAGAATATAATTAATGATATAGAAATATTGGGGTATTTAAGAACACCTGCTGACCACTGCAGGAATGGACCCCATACCAGGTCATAGTGCCCTTAAGGGATACTTTAGGATTTTGGCAATCCTTTATCTACTTCCCAAGAGTCAGATGAACTTGTGGATACCATTTTTATGTCTGTGTCCCGTATGAAGGAAGTTAAGAGGTAGTTTCACCAGCCAATGCCAACTACCGTTAATGCAATGACTGGGTATCTGTGTCTATGGGTATCTGTTAGCACTGTTGCGTTTATATTTTTGTACAGTAGAAATACTTTATCAGAGCCTCCCGGGACGAGGAAATTGTTGGATGCTCCTGTAATCTAGGGGTTTTCAAACGTTCCTTGCCCAGGGACCCCCGCATAGGAAAACCGGCGACCCCCATCATATGTTAGCAAAAAATTAAATAGAAGTGATCAACATGTTTTAATGAATAGATTTGGTAGACCGTTTCATTGTTTTGACCTCCCCACAGTTCATTGGAAAGAGGAAGTGTGAATTCTAACAGTCTGTTAGCTAAAAAGGTATCTTGGTGACGTAGAGAAAATGTTGCTGTTGTAAAGCAAATGTTCAGCAATTCTACAGTTTGGCTTGGCTAATGTGGTGCTCCTCTGCTCAAACATAACAAAAATCTAATGGGCATGTGCCCCGTTTTATTAAAATGTTTGATTCTCTGACTGTAGCTTTTATTTATTTGATTATTAGTTCTCAAAGATGGTATTATTTAAAAATGTATATAGTTCAATATCTTTCTGCATGACTTCCATCTGGTTTTGGTCATTTAAGTTGACACTAACTGTTTTTCAATCCCGAAAATTACCACTTAGATGGCTCACCTAAGAATTTTCTATACAGAAAACAACCCTGTAATTAGCTGCAATTACTAATTTCCTCCATATTAAAGGGATAGATTGAGATTTTGGCAATGAAGCCATTTATGCTAAGTGTTCCTGTAAAAATGTACATTACATTTTAGTCATTTAGCAGATGCTCTTATCCAGAGTGACTTACAGTTAGTGAGTGCATACATATTTTTTTTTCATACGGGCCCCCCGTCGGAATCGAACCCACAACCCTGGCGTTGCAAGCGCCATGCTCTACCAACTGAGCTAAACTTCAAGTCATTGTGCTAATGCTAGTTAGCATTGGCTTGTGAAACTACCTCCAACTTCCTTCATCCGGGACACAGAGACATAACAACGGTATCCACAATGGTATTCTGTATAAACCCCCCCGCTTAAATAGCGGACCCCCTGCAGTACTTTGGGGCCACAGCCTGCAGTTTGAAAATCCCTGGTATAAGGTTGTCTAAGGTGAAAGCTATGATCCTTTATTGATGTCACCTGTTAAATCCACTTCAATCAGTGTAGATGGAGGAGACAGGTTAAAGAAGGATTTTTAAGCCTTGAGACAATTAAGACATGGATTGTGTATGTGTGCCATTTAGAGGGTGAATGGGCAAGACAAAAGATTTAAGTGCCTTTGAACTGCAACGCTGTTGGGTTTTTCACGCTCATCAGTTTCCTGTGTGTAACAAGAATGGTCCACCACCCAAAGTACATCCAGCCAATTTGACAACTGTGGGAAGCATTAGAGTCAACATGGGCCAGCATCCCTGTGGAACGGTTTCAACACATTGTACAGTCCATGCCCCGACGAATTGAGGCTGTTCTGAGGGCAAAAGGGGGTGCAACTCAATATTAGGACGATGTTCCTAATGTTTTGTACACTCAGTGTATATAACTTACTCAGCTCATACTTGCCTCGAATAATCTTACTTAGTGTGGTCCCATCTCTACAGTGAGCAAAGCTTGGGTCCAATGTCTTAAGATCCTTCGCAAAGTAAAAAAATAAAATAATTATAATAATGATCAATTCTGGTATAAGTGCCATGACTGGCAACAGAAAAAAATAAAAAGTTCTCCACATATCCTTCAGCCCTAAGTCGTTGCACATTTGGCGCAGATTTGGAGCAAGGGCTGGTTCTGTCAAGGTCTTTGTCTGAAATCTGATTAAAGTCACCGCCCAGTATAATAGGGGCATCACCACATCCCAGTAGTGTTTGCATGAAAGAACTCAGGGGAGTCTGCATTTGGAGCATAAATATTGCACAATGTAAGGGACACACATTAACTGTCCCCTCACCACAATAGATCTGTCCCCCTGATTCTGTTCTTAAAACTGGTGGCCCTGCTAACTCTATGGCAGTTACTCTAGCATGTTCTTATTGGGCCACACTCCCTACAAAAGAGACACAATATGCAATGTGGAGGTAGACCATCATACAAAATACAAAAACTGAAAGTCTCTACCCCAAATAGCACCCCATTCTTTCTTTAGTGCACTACTTTAGTTTTGACCAGAGTCCATAAGGCTTTGGTCAAAAGCAGTGCACTTTGTAGGGAATAGGGTGCCACTTGGGATGATGGCTTAGTCATCTAACATACTAAAGCACTGCCCAATTACATGAATGCTGAAGTAGTGAGAGCCTCCAAAATAGTGGAGTGTGTAGGCCTAATATTTTTGGGAGAGGAAATAGTCAGATTCATTGTTACCATGGGAGCATCATAATTTCTCACCAGACTCAGACTCTCCTCCCAGGACTGACTCATCTGCATGGCTGCTTGAACCTCCCTGTGATGATAACACAGACATCTATGAACATGCTTTTTTCCTGAAAGGGTTGAGCCAATGATACTCAACCGCGGTTATTGACATAGTATACTATCACACGACGAGTGAGCAGTTAATAAATAAATGCCAATCCATGTGAGTCTCTTACCGTTCATGGGCTGTCTCTCTGTTCATCACATCCACACCCTCCTCCTGTAGTACCACAAACAAGAAGCATAGACATTCGGTTGGTGAGTGATATTACAGTATCTCGCCTATGGATCAAACAGGCTGACAGTCAAGTCTAGTCAAGAGTGAAAGAGTTGTAGGAGAGTACTACCAATAGGTCTGCTCTGGGAGACCATGAGCTCTGTGCACTATATCGGAAATAGGGTGCCATTTGGGAGGCAGCATATGGATCTAGCATGTTTGTCAGTTACCGACACTCCCTATGGATGAAGGCCTGAAATGCAAAGCAGCTAAAATAATAGCTTGGTCCCATGACGAGTGTGTCCACTGCAGTCGCACTTACCCGTTTGATCTGATGAAGCCTTGTGCTGGGGACGCGAATGGGTGATGAAGGGACCTGCATGTGTATTAAGGTGAGCAACCTCAATTAAATGAATCCCACCAGTCTATAAGATATTACTTAGTAAGAGTATCATGCATATTATTTTGATAATACTCCCAATTTCCATACCATATTAGGGCGGTTAACAACGGTGGTGCTGTTTCTCCTGCTGCGTAGAATCTCTCTCTGGAAAACCTGGGAATTGTCACTAGAAAAGGACAGAAAGATTAACACCACCACTTTGGTGTCTCCAATGGCACCCTAATCCCTATATACAATGACGGCCGTGATCGGGAGTCCCATAGGGCGGCGCACAATTGGCAAAGCGTCATCCGGGTTAGGGGAGGGTTTGGCAGTCATTGTAAATAAGAATTTGTTCTTAACTAGTTAAATAAAGGTTACATATAGTGCATTTATTTTTACCAGGTCCTAAAGTAGCACACTATGTAGGGAATAGGGTGCCATAGGGCTCTGGTCAAAAGTTGTGCACTATATAGGGAATAGGATGCCATTTGGAACACAGTCATAGACTACTATGCTCAGAATGTCAGCATTATACTACCAACAGCCTAATCTTGAGACTGGTGGCCTTGTTAACTCTGCTGCTTTTCTGTTGAATTACTGAATTGTCCACACTCCTCACATCAGAGAAGGTATTTGTAATTATTATAGAACCCCCATTAGCTGCTGCCAAGGTCCAGGAAAATGAAGGCACTACAATAAAAAAAAACGTTACATTTCACAACACATTAAGTAGTCATACATGCAACAGCCATGCAGCTTATAAATAGATCAACATATCAAGTCAGCAATACTGTGAGGAGCAGTGACCAAGTTGACATTTAAAGTGATACAAGTGAGCTGAAATACATTTTCTAAATACCTTAGGCCATTTATCATTGGGGCGCTGTTGGATCGTCTCAGGTGTCTGTCGCTCTGAACTAGTGTTGATGGGATTACGAGGTCCAATTCCATCTTCTCTTGTTTGCTCATCCTGGTGTCCTTTCGTTTAGCTGGCTCGAGATGTCTTCAGATACGCCTGCAACGTTCCAGGCCACCAGAATGTGAAGCTACATGGTGATGCAAAGCAACGTTCTACGTAGGTAGCTACTCCAATGCTGATTGATGGGTCTGAAAAATATCATCGACATGTATGAAGTTAGTTTGCTACGTCCCCCAAGATAGCCACTGGTTGAGTTAACCAGCATTCACTGCAATACATTTCTTATTTGTTAAGGCTCGTGAAAGTTTCTATTGGCTCAATTTCCAGCAAATGACGCTCGCGAAGATTCTTCCGAGGTTCTCTTTGGCTAAACCGACGTAGTTTTTTTATGGGCTAAGAAATCACAGCTACACAGGAACAATGCCTAGTCGCTAGCTAGCTACTTGATAATGAAACTAGCAAGCGAGCTAACGTTAATGGTTTCGAGCAAGAAATTGATGCGTTGTCAACTGTTTAGCAAGACTGGTTAGCCAAATTAAACCATGTCGACAATTGTATAACGTCTTGTTAGTTTGTAGTATATCAACATATGATTAGTTAGTTAGTAACTATTACGTGAGTTAGCGCGAAGATGGGATATCAAGCCAGCTGGCTAACACACAAGCTAGCTAGCTAGCTAACGTTATATCAAATTGTTATTGATGAACGCGCTATGCTAGCTTGAAAGTCACATTACCATGTTCAGAGGATCATCAACCTACATAACTTGTATAGTTCTCCCTCAGCCATATATTTAGCATTTCCCTTCTTCACAATACGTTAACTCTGAGTAAAATGAAATCTTGTAGGTAGCGGAACTCAATGATCAATTGTGTTTATTAATCTGCTACTGGAGCCGTCGAGAAATCTCCAACACCAAACTTCCCGCCCCTTTTGACGCATGCATGGTGACCGACAGCAGACTGATCCAATTAAATTGCCTTAATTTGCCGTGGCCGTTTGAAAGGCAGACAAGCGACCAATGGCTGCAGCGATTGTGAGCTATTTCCTGGGGACGTCATACAGTTGTACAGTCAAAATGTCAGTTAACATTTTACATTTACATTTAAGTCATTTAGCAGACGCTCTTATCCAGAGCGACTTACAAATTGGTGCATTCACCCTACAGCCAGTGGGTTAACCACTTTACAATATTATTATTTTTTTTTTTTGGGGGGGGGGGGGGGGGTAGAAGGATTACTTCATCCTATCCCAGGTATTCCTTAAAGAGGTGGGGTTTCAAATGTCTCCGGAAGGTGGTGAGTGACTCCGCTGTCCTGGCGTCGTGAGGGAGCTTGTTCCACCATTGGGGTGCCAGAGCAGCGAACAGTTTTGACTGGGCTGAGCGGGAACTATGCTTCCGCAGAGGAAGGGGAGCCAGCAGGCCAGAGGTGGATGAACGCAATGCCCTCGTTTGGGTGTAGGGACTGATCAGAGCCTGAAGGTACGGAGGTGCCGTTCCCCTCACTGCTCCATAGGCAAGCACCATGGTCTTGTAACGGATGCGAGCTTCAACTGGAAGCCAGTGGAGTGTGCGGAGGAGGGGGGTGACGTGAGAGAACTTGGGAAGGTTGAACACCAGACGGGCTGCGGCATTCTGGATGAGTTGTAGGGGTTTAATGGCACAGGCAGGGAGCCCAGCCAACAGCGAGTTGCAGTAATCCAGACGGGAGATGACTGGATTAGGACCTGTGCCGCTTCCTGTGTAAGGCAGGGTCGTACTCTCCGAATGTTGTAGAGCATGAAACTGCAGGATCGGGTCACCGCCTTGATGTTAGCGGAGAACGACAGGGTGTTGTCCAGGGTCACGCCAAGGCTCTTCGCACTCTGGGAGGAGGACATAACGGAGTTGTCAACCGTGATGGCGAGATCATGGAACGGGCAGTCCTTCCCCGGGAGGAAGAGCAGCTCCGTCTTGCCAGGGTTCAGCTTGAGGTGGTGATCCGTCATCCATACTGATATGTCGGCCAGACATGCAGAGATGCGATGTTAACTGATGCTGCTGCTAGGGAAAGAGTTTGTGGGTTGTAGTCCGCCATAAAACCCGAAGAAGAAGAAGAAGAAGAAGAAGAAGAAGAAGAAGAAGGCTGCGCAGGAACAGGGAAAAAAAAAAAAATATATATATAAACTTTGGCCGGTAGTAAAAAAGGCTAGAGAAGAAGTGAAGATCGATTGCCAGGTCATCAAGTGAATGTCATGAGAGTACTGAATGTTTTGAAAACACTGTGCTCAGGTATATAGCTACATTGACAAGAAATTGATGTCGTCCTATTCTGTCTAAGTCAAATGAAAACATTAAGAGTTTGCTAAATTACACTTGAGAAATAAGTCAATTGTCATTAATGTGAATACGGGTTCATCATATTGATCACAACTACCTCGGTTTAGGGTAGTCCAGTTCTTTCTCTAAGCTTAGGTTTCCTTACTAGCTACAGTGCCTTGCAAAAGTACTCATCCCCCTTGGCGTTTTTCCTATTTTGTTGCATTACAACCTGTAATTTAAATTGATTTTTATTTGGATTTTATGTAATGGACATACACAAAATAGTCAATTTTATGAAGTGAAATGAAAAAAATGACTTATTTCAAAAAATTCGAACAAATAAATAACGGAAAAGTGGTGCGTGGGTATGTATTCACCCCCTTTGCTATGAAACCCCTAAATAAGATCTGGTGCAACCAATTACCTTCAGAAGTCACATAATTTGTTAAATAAAGTCCACCTGTGTGCAATCTAAGTGTCACATGATCTGTCACATGATCTCAGTATATATACACCTGTTCTGAAAGGCTCCAGAGTCTGCAACACCACTAAGCAAGCGGCACCATGAAGACCAAGGAGCTCTCCAAAAAGGTCAGGGACAAAGTTGTGGAGAAGTACAGATCAGGGTTGGGTTATAAAAAAATATCTGAAACTTTGAACATCAAACGGAGCACCATTAAATCCATTATTAAAAAATTGAAAGAATATGGCACCACAACAAACCTGCCAAGAGAAGGCCGCCCACCAAAACTCACAGACTAGGCAAGGAGGGCATTAATCAGAGAGGCAACAAAGAGACCAAAGATAACCCTGAAGGAGCTGCAAAGCTCCACAGCGGAGATTGGAGTATATGTACATAGGACCACTTTAAGCCGTACACTCCACAGAGCTGGTCTTTACGGAAGAGTGGCCAGAAAAAAGCCATTGCTTACAGAAAAAAATAAGCAAACACGTTTGGTGTTCGCCAAAAGCCATGTGGGAGACTCCCCAAACATATGGAAGAAGGTACTCTGGTTCAGAAGTGACTAAAATTGAGCTTTTTGGAAATCAAGGAAAACGCTATGCCTGGCGCAAACCCAACACCGCTCATCACCCTGAGAACGGCAGGGACTGGGAAACTGGTCAGAATTGAAGGAATGATGGATGGCGCTAAATCCATGGAAATTCTTGAGGGAAACCTGTTTCAGTCTTCCAGAGACACTCGAGTGGTTTAAGGGGAAACATTTAAATGTCTTGGAATGGCCAAAGCCCAGACCTCAATCCAATTGAGAATCTGTGGTATGACTTAAAGATTGCTGTACACCAGCGGAACCCATCCAACTTGAAGGAGCTGGAGCAGTTTTGCCTTGAAAAATCCTAGTGGCTAGATGTGCCAAGCTTATAGAGACATACCCCAAGAGACTTGCAGCTGTAATTGCTGCAAAAGGTGTCTCTACAAAGTATTGACTTTGGGGGGGTGAATAGTTATGCACACTCAAGTTATCAGTTTATTTGTCTTATTTCTTGTTTGTTTCACACACACACACACACACACACACACACACAAAATTCATTTTCAAAGTGGTAGGCATGTTGTGTAAATCAAATGATACAAACCCCCCCAAAATCCATTTTAATTCGAAGTTGTAAGGCAACAAAATAGGAAAAATGCCAAGGGGGGTGAATACTTTCGCAGCTCAACTGGTTAACAAGTTATTCATATCACTACACTGTATTTGTTTTCTTATTTTAATTTTATTTTTGTCAGGTTATGCAACGTTTTGAATTCAATTTACTAAATATTGTATCTCTAAATGCCAGGGGTTTACAAAACATAACTAAAAGAAAAGCACTTTTTTTTATTTTGTAAACACTATTGCAGATTTTATTGTACTCCAGGAGACTCACTCCTGTGCTTCAGATTCAAGTTTTTGGAAATCACAATGGGGAAATACTATTTATTATAGTCACTGGTCTAACCACTCAGCTGGTACTATGATATTGCTTCTTAAGTTTAAAGGTGATATTTCAGAGTCCTGTGTGTCCAAAGATGGGAGATGGGTTTTATTGAGCTCCAAACTAGATAATGCTTGTTTTATTATATGCAATGTGTATGGGTACAATTCTCACACCTCAAATAAGACTTTATTTTTTGATCTTGCTGATAAGCTTACTGAGCTGCAAAACAAGTATACAAATGCATGGCTTATAATAGCTGGATACTTTAATGAAACACCTGATAACTCATTAGATAGATTTCCACCTAGAGTAGCTCAAAGATCTCAGAATAATGACATCATCACCTAATTTTTCAGTAAACTGACAGTGATCGATACATGGCGTTTCTTTAAAACAAACTTAAATGAATACACCTGGTGTAATAGGTCAATGATGGTCATATCCAGAATTGATCTGTTTTTAATTTCTCCCCCACTTTTACAGTCATAAAGTCATAAACATGCTCCTTTGACTGATCATAAAATGATATTATTGAAGTTAGGATGTTCTGAAAATTCTAGTGGCATTGGAGGATACAGGAAACATAATAATTCACTCCTAAATGATCCAGTCTTTAACAAGAGCATAAATAACTTGATCATAGACTCATTTAATTCAAATGATTTAAAACCAAAGCATGGAAGTAACTGGGAAAATATTTCAATTCAAAGTAAGATCGCCAATACACGCAGTAAGGAACTAAAGAAGCAAAAATGTTTGAAAGAAGATGAGCTTATGAATGAATTAAATGATTTGAATACATCTTGAATATAACTAGATCAAATGTACATTGATTTAGCTAAAGGGGCCTTTTATTAGATCTAGAGCAAAATGGTTTAGAAGCTATTTTTTTGCTCTTGAAAAAAGGAACTATAAGAGAAAATCTCTTTCTTCCTTAAATTGTGACAATACCTTGTGTAAAGACCATAAGATCATCTCTAGCTTTGTGTATTCTTTCTATGAAAATTTGTATAAATTTAATTTGAATGGGATTGAATGTGAAAATTTTATAAAACATGTCCATGGTCATGTTCCAATTATTTCTGATGAGTTCAAGTCCATATGTGAAGATGAGTTTTCAATAGTAGAGATTGGAGATGCTCTTAAATCTATGAAGAAGGGCAAAGCACCTGGAACAGATGGTCTTTCTGTGGAATTGTATTTACACTTTTGGGAACAGTATTCAACATGTTCCAAGAATGCCTAGCTAAGGGTGAGATGATTACTACAGTGAGGAGAGAAAGTATTTGATCCCTTGCTGATTTTGTACGTTTGCCCACTGACAAAGAAATTATCAGTCTATAATTTTAATGGTAGGTTTATTTGAACAGTGAGAGACAGAATAACAACAAAAAAATCCAGAAAAACACATGTCAAAAATGTTATAAATTGATTTGCATTTTAATGAGGGAAATAAGTATTTGACCCCCTCTCAATCAGAAAGATTTCTGGCTCCCAGGTGTCTTTTATACAGGTAACGAGCTGAGATTAGGAGCACACTCTTAAAGGGAGTGCTCCTAATCTCAGTTTGTTACCTGTATAAAAGACACCTGTCCACAGAAGCAATCAAGACCAAAGAGCTCTCCAAGGATGTCAGGGACAAGATTGTAGACCTACACAAGGCTGGAATGGGCTACAAGACCATAGCCAAGCAGCTTGGTGAGAAGGTGACAACAGTTGGTGCGATTATTCGCAAATGGAAGAAACACAAAATACCTGTCAATCTCCCTCGGCCTGGGGCTCCATGCAAGATCTCACCTCGTGGAGTTGCAATGATCATGAGAACGGTGAGGAATCAGCCCAGAACTACACGGGAGGATCTTGTCAATGATCTCAAGGCAGCTGGGACCATAGTCACCAAGAAAACAATTGGTAACACACTATGCCGTGAAGGACTGAAATCCTGCAGCGCCCGCAAGGTCCCCCTGTTCAAGAAAGCACATATACAGGCCCGTCTGAAGTTTGCCAATGAACATCTGAATGATTCAGAGGAGAACTGGCTGAAAGTGTTGTGGTCAGATGAGACCAAAATCGAGCTCTTTGGCATCAACTCAACTCGCCGTGTTTGGAGGAGGAGGAATGCTGCCTATGACCCCAAGAACACCATCCCCACCGTCAAACATGGAGGTGGAAACATTATGCTTTGGGGGTGTTTTTCTGCTAAGGGGACAGGACAACTTCACCGCATTAAAGGGACGATGGACGGCGCCATGTACCGTCAAATCTTGGGTGAGAACCTCCTTCCCTCAGCAAGGGCATTGACAATGGGTCGTGGATGGGTATTCCAGCATGACAATGACCCAAAACACACAGCCAAGGCAACAAAGGAGTGGCTCAAGAAGAAGCACATTAAGGTCCTGGAGTGGCCTAGCCAGTATCCAGACCTTAATCCCATAGAAAATCTGTGGAGGGAGCTGAAGGTTCGAGTTGCCAAAAGTCAGCCTCGAAACCTTAATGACTTGGAGAAGATCTGCAAAGAGGAGTGGGACAAAATCCCTCCTCAGATGTCTGCAAACCTGGTGGCCAACTACAAGAAACATCTGACCTCTGTGATTGCCAACAAGGGTTTTGCCACCAAGTACTAAGTAATGTTTTGCAGAGGGGTCAAATACTTATTTCCCTCATTAAAATGCAAATGAATTTATAACATTTTTGACATGCGTTTTTCTGTTTTTTGTTGTTGTTGTTATTCTGTCTCTCACTGTTCAAATAAACCTACCATTAAAATGATAGACTGATCATGTCGTTGTCAGTGGGCAAACGTACAAAATCAGCAGGGGATCAAATAATTTTTTCCCTCACTGTACCATGAAACAAGGAGTTATTTCCTTAATACCAAAACCTGATAAATATCCCATTTTCATAGACAATTGGAGACCTATTACATTATTAAATACAGATTATAAATTGATAACTTTAGCATATGCCAATAGACTTAAAATGGGCCTAAACCACCTTTTTTATGAAACCCAAACTTGCTTCATGAAAGGTCGCCACATCAGCTGTAACATTAAGTTACTTTTAGACTTGATTGATTACACTGATTCAATTGACTCAGAGGCTATTATTTTATTCATCGACTTTTGTAAAGCATTTGATACAATTGAACACAGATTGCGAATACATTAGTTGTACACTTTTGGTTTCGGGACTAGCTTTGTCTCTGTTATCAATATGTTTTGTAAAGATATTAATAGTTCTATTATGATTAATCGTAACACATCTAAAATATTTAATATTCACCGTAGTGTACGCCAGGGTCTCAGCTTTCTTATTCCTTTTAGTTGTAGAATTACTATCTATTAGCATTTTAAACAACCCTGAATTAAAAGGTATTTCAATATTTGGAAAATAAATACAAATATCTAAATTAGCAGAAGATACAGCTCTGTTTCTAAAATACAAGGATCAAGTTGCTATTGCACTTAATACTATCAAATCATTCTCTTCTGCTTCTTAATTTAAATAAATGCGAAATAATGTCCATACATAACTCAAATTACCAATCTGTTGAGAATTTTCCAGTGAAAGATAATGTGAAATATTTAGGGATGCACATGGTGAAAAACCATATTGTCCGTCAACATCTCGATTTCTCTCAGAGATGAAAGAAAACAAAACGTGACAGACCCTCTGCATTGGACAATAAAACCTGTCCAATAATAGACAGGTCACGCAGGAGCCAGTTATTAAAGATGGATTTTGTTTACCCTGCTCTATCCCTATTTGTAGCTGATCAAACCAGCAAGGATATCAACAAAACTTTCCTAGACTTTATATGGAGAAATAAACAACACAAACTTAAGAAGTCTGTAATATCAAACCAAAGAGCTGATGGTGGGCTTGAAGTACTAGATTTCATTGATATCAACAATACCTTTAAAGTAAACTGGATAAAAACATGTATGCTTAGCTCTAAATCTATATGGTACTTCATTCCCAGTCATATTTTTTATGAAATTGGGTGGTCTTCGATTTTTGTGGAAGTGCAACAGTTCTCCAGCAAAATTTCATGAACAAGCCATTTTAGCTTGGAAACTATGTTATGTCCACAACTTCTCCCCACACAAGGCGCTTCTATGGAACAACAAAGATATTGTTGTTAAAAACAAGTCTTTGTTCTTCCCTAAGTGGTTTGAAATATATATTATATTTGAGCTTGATTTATTTGATAAAGAAGGAAATATACTATCTTATAGAAAGTTCTTAGAAACATGTAACTTCCCAATACATTATAAAGAATGTACTTATATAAGCAATACCGTCAGGGCTTACTCAATTAATGAAATCTCATTTGTGTTTTGGAGAACATGCCAAGATATATGCACAATTGATGTTAGAAGAAGGTTGCCACCTGCTGGATAAGAAATGTAATAATACATTCTTAAGATAATTGTTTTAACTATAAGAACAAGATCTCTCCTAGAGGAAAATTATTCTGCAATGCATATATTACTGAAATATACCCTTGCAATAATTTGTTGTCTAAATTCATGGACTTAGAGGACATATGCATTTTCTGTAATAAAGAAGGGGAACTATTATACACATTTTTTATGAGTGTGACTCTGTGAAGTTATTTTGGAGCGAGTTAAGTATTTACATGTTTAATTTCATTAATAAGACCCATGTATTTACAATGAAAGATGTAATATTTTAGTATTCAAATGAAAACATAACTACTGATTAGTCGTTAATTTCTTCATTCTCTCTGGTAAATTTTATATACACAAAAACAAATATTTCAAATCTGTCCCCAAGTGCAGTATGTTTTTACTTGAAGTCCAACATTTAATAACATCTCTAGAATTAGTCAATAACAAAAATAACACTGTATTCTTACAACTGTATCATACATTTGTACAATTGTAACCCTGATAGATTAATTATTAATGACTAATTATTACACCCTGAAACTGTGTATAATGTGTTAGAAATGTGTGAGTGTAGGACCAGTAAAGGCTATGGCATTGAGCCACTATTTAGCAATGTGAGTAAGAGTTAGGCCAGACAACAAAGACAACTGAGAAACTAAGATAAAGAGGCCTCCCAATTTAGGGAGGGGAGAAACTGTTATGCAAACATGGTGCAGAATATTGTGAGAACGGCAATAACTGAGTAATGCAGGGAGTAGGGTGTGTGTGTGTGTGTGTGTGTGTGTGTGTGTGTGTGTGTGTGTGTGTGTGTGTATGTGTGTATGCATGTGTGTATATGTGTGTGTGTGTGAACTGATGGTCAGTAGAGCAGTTTTAGAGTGGAAAACTACAGCCCGCCTACAGAGGGGAGGGATTTTTTTTGTATGACGTATGAGTATAAAAGATGGACTCTGAAATTGTGATGGCAGAATTCTCAATGAATAAATATCTCTGACTATGCAGACCGGGACTCTGGGCGTTACTTAAATCCCAAAAGACTTACAACCTTTTGGGAGACGCACAGAGACACTGAAATAGTTTGTTAAATAATTCACGTAACAGCTTGGTCCTTCTGAGCCGGACTCCAATACCCTGTTTCTGTCATTCCAGGTAACTCTGAAAACCGTCGACGGGCGAATGATACATTCGTAAATAGAAAGTCCTGCCCTTTGACATTAAGGGTTAAAACAGGCCAGAGGACACCTGATTAATGACAGAGACGGTGACGGAATCCAAACCTACATTGAATCTCGGCTGCAAGGATAAGGTCAGTAGTCTTTATTCATTACTTGGTGAAATTGATTTGAGAACTTGCTAAAATATTGAAAAGTAGCAAATTGATCAATGCGTAGCCATTTTAAGTGAAATGTAGGGGACTGTCAGGAATTATCAAGATTGCATTGTGGGGATAGATTCCTCCGTAGAGTAGGAGATAATTCTGGGGGACTAGTCAACCTGTTGGTGGGTCCGTAACGATTCACGGTAATAGGCCATTACCAAAAGAAACTACCCGGTGTTGAAATAGAAGGAACTATTAAAAGTACACCTATGGGATGTAACCTGTAAGAGATTATAGAACAGTCAACAAATAATCCGGGTTAAACAAATACAAAAAGTACACCAGAAGGAATTAAAATAGCATGTGTGAGAAATAGAATATTAGTAAAGTCAAAAGTCACAAACAACTGTAGATTTTGCTGTAACTCTATCCGTTCTGGAGCCTTATAAACTCTGGGTTACCAATGGTGTTAATCAATAATCATGTAAGGTTGTATACGTGTAAGACCTAATGTTTGCTCAAAAGTCACATCTATGAATAATTCCAGGTGGTTGTATAGAGGAGGGAGAACCCATTCCTGTTGTATGAGACTGTCAGGAATTATCAAGATTACATTGTGGGGATAAATCCCTCTGTAAAGTATGAGATAATTCTGGGGGACTAGTCAAGATTACATATACAGGAAGGGGTGATTCAAGGTGTTGTTGTGTGAAGCTGTTTTGAATTACTTGTTAAATTGACTTGTTATATAGAAGAGGTGGCTAAGGGATTTTTAACAGTACCAACCATGGGGGGCAAATCCTCACAAGAGGTCCCAGAATTTACTGGGGACGAGTAATACTTGATGTAATTAAAATGGAATCCAGGGATAGAAGAAATCTCCATTATGTAACCAGGTGGAGGGAGAGGTATGGTTTTGAGGGACGTCTAGACGCAGATAAACTCGAATCCATGCTTAAACAGATACATAAGGTGTGTAAAGGAGAAAGAAGCAGTGAGAGAGAGAGAGAGTAGGAGGGGGCCTGTACCCACTGATAGCCTTACCTAATATATTGGCGGGGAATGAAAGGGGCCCCAGCAACCTTAGATGTATACAGTAATAATAATAATATGCCATTTAGCAGACAGGCCATGAACACAGAGGACATGGCCAGAGCGGTAGAAGGAATGACCCACCCCAAAACAGGAATAGTAAGGTTTGGGCTGCCGTTAGAGGGCAGTGGGTTTCAGGGGATGCCCAGAGGACACTTTTGCCATGGGCCGATCACGGAGAGTATGTTGGGAAAATAACTGAATTGTGTAATAGCCTCAGAGAGACATGCAATCCATCATGAGCAGAATAACTGACAGGACAGAGCCAAGAAAGAAGAGGAAGATGCAGAGTAACTAATTGCTACTCTGGGAGAGATGGCGGGTAGAACTAGAAACTTAGGAGAGAGAGGAGATAAGGCAGGAAAGAGTGAAGGCCACAGGGGGAGAATAGGGGATTTAACTGTAACAAGGGAGGGCACTTCGCCAAAGAATGTGAGGCCCCGTGTAAATACTGTGGCAAGATAGGCCATAACTTTTCCCGCTGCAAACATAAAGGAGAGGGCAAGAAGGGAAACCGGGGAGAGAAAAGAGAGAAAAGAGAGAAGAGAGAGAGAGAAGTCCATCCCCCAGCTTTGAGCGTGAGGAAGAGGAAGATAAGGCGTGACTAGTCCTTGAGGGAGAAATAGTAGACTCTAGTGAGGGGAAGACTAAGGAACCCTTTGATCCAAATTTTGAGGTGTTTGAATTGGCTACTATTGACTTCGCACTTCAACAGGAACAGAAACCTTATTTGACATTGACAGTAATGGGTAAGAAAATTAAATTCCTTTGTGATACGGGAGCCTGCAGGACAGCAATCTGTGCAACAGACAAGCCAGATGGAGTCAGGATTGATGGGGAGAAAATCATCGATTTGCCTCTGGTCATCAATTTATTGAAAGGTTATCAGCCCCAATAACCCTAAAACATGACCAATCAGGAGGAGAGGCAACCATACCCATCCTGATATCTAAGCTGTGTCCGGTAAATTTACTAGGACGTGATGTAATGACTAAATTGAATGTGGTCGTCATTTCCACTGAGAGGGGAATGAAAGCACACATAGTCAGAGACAATATGGTGGTATGTGGGGAAGGGGAGCCATGTTATTGGTATAGTCAAGATTTGTTAAGGTGGAGAATAACTGATATTCCCCGAACCTTGATGGAACTTGCTGATGATGTAGTACCAGGCCCCACTAAAATGTCCCCCGATGACCTACACTGTACTCTCTGGTATAACAAACACCCAGGTCCAGATGCAATCTATGAGGAAGCAGTATTTAAAACCACAGAAAGGACTATAGCCTTGAAATGGTTTCACTATGACAACACCCACGCAGCAGTGGAGGTGGAACTAGGGCCCCAAAGTTCAGGGAAAGATGGAGCCCACATGTGTCCCTAGCAAAGGAGCCAGCAGAGGACTGGAATTAAAGTCTCGTTTTAAGTATGATGTACTAGTTACCATTGCTAAAAAGTAACGTTACGCTTTTAATCATGGGGTAACCCTGATGAACCTGTAATGTTTTTATATGCAAACCAACTTATATACTTCAATGAGTGTGATTCATTTCTATAACAACATATATTTTGTATGTGTGTAATATTTAGTCAAAGGGTGGAATTGATAGATTAATTATTAATGACTAATTATTACACCCTGAAACTGTGTATAATGTGTTAGAAATGTGTGAGTGTAGGACCAGTAAAGGCTATGGCATTGAGCCACTATTTAGCAATGTGAGTAAGAGTTAGGCCAGACAACAAAGACAACTGAGAAACTAAGATAAAGAGGCCTCCCAATTTAGGGAGGGGAGAAACTGTTATGAAAACATGGTGCAGAATATTGTGAGAACGGCAATAACTGAGTAATGCAGGGAGTAGGATATGTGTGTGTGTGTGTGTGTGTGTATGTGTGTATGCATGGGTGTATATGTGTGTGTGTGTGAACTGATGGTCAGTAGAGCAGTTTTAGAGTGGAAAACTACAGCCTGCCTAAAGAGGGGAGGGATTTTTTTTTGTATGATGTATGAGTTTAAAAGATGGACTCTGAAATTGTGATGGCAGAATTCTCAATGAATAAATATCTCTGACTATGCAGACCGGGACTCTGGCCGTTACTTAAATCCCAAAAGACTTACAACCTTTTGGGAGACGCACAGAGACACTGAAATAGTTTGTTAAATAATTCACATAACAGCGGGGCCTCCCTCACTTACGTTTCACCGAAACACCCAAATATAACTCTCCCAACTTCCACCTCTGTCAGGGCGTGTGTAGGTGTAGTGTAGGAAATCAGATGCAGGACGCAGACGGTAGGTTCCAAATGCTGTATTCTGGCCCAAACACAGGCAACAGGACAACTAAGCCCAACAGCTAAACTACGCACAAGGCGAAAAGGCAAATGCGCACAAACAGGTGCGACAAAACGAAGTAGTGCACGAACAAGTGCAACTGAGCTCCAGCGCAGTGGAGAGAATATGCTCAACCGAGCAAAACACAACACTGACGAAAAACAATCATACACAACACATGACAAACACAACGAGAAACTTATAGGACACTAATTACGTAAAACAGAAACAGGTGTGACACAAACAGACAAAAGCAAACGAACATGAAACATCTATCGGTGGCAGCTAGAACTCCGGAGACGACGAGCGCCGAAGCCTGCCCGAACAAGGAGGAGAGGCAGCCTCGGCCGAAACCGTGACAACCTCAGAAACTATAATTGTTGTAAACTACAGCGGTTCAATGTTTTCTAGGAATAGACTAACTTAGTTTATTCAGCTAGCTAACTTGGTACAGTATACTTCCGTGAAAACCGTCCAGGGCACCTAGTCATATGACGCCACAGCCAACTAGCATGCCGGCCTCCAACAACACGGTTTAGCACCAATACTCGGCCACAACAAACCACCAGTGTGTCAACACGCCACGCAGATCATTCGTGTCCGTGTCTAACGTTGTGGGTTAGTCCCGACAGCTTGAGCGAGTCCGTCGTCAATTTATTCAACCAGTTAGTTAGCTAGAATAGTTAGCATACTAGCTAGCCATTGCTTTCTGCCAACGAAGAAACCCGTCCTCCCACGGCACGAACACACAGAGAGAGCCAAGCTAACGTTAACTAGTCACCCATGTCCCGAATTCCCTTGAACGACTCTGGCTACCAGTATGTAAAAACAAAAACACAAATGTAGGTTATAACTTACCCCTAGCAGCTACTGTTAGGTAGCCAAGTGCAAAGCTAGCCACTGAATCGATTCGGCCAGTTCGCGTCTGTTAGCTAGGTCGTTCCAGCTATTGTTTAGTAGCTATCCAGGCAGCAACAAGCTAGCTACATTTCGAGCACAGTAGCTACTTACTACCTAACGTTAACGCTTCAGACAATGAGGTTAGAAAAACAGCTGAATGGTAGGCATTATTGTATGTAATTATTGTAGGCAGCTAGCTGGCGTAATTACAGGGACTCTCAGGTGTGAAACAACTATCCACAGTTGCTAATAGTTACCAGTAGCTACCCGCTAGCTAGTCCAGGTAGTGGGTTAGCTAGCTTCGTGCTTCACCGCGCTCAGCCGAATACAACACTTACCCACAATAATTACATACAACAACCCACGATAACTACCTACAATACCTAACTACAATCTAAATACATAGTTTAAGCTTTACTCGACAAAGCTTAAACTATGTATATAAGCCATATAAGCCAAGCTTACCTCCCGCCAGAGAGAGACACAACCTCACCCGACGACGACGACGATATTCAGTGTGCGCCCAGAGTAAGGCACCTAGGCACCTCCCAGCGGGTAAGCTACAACCTTTACCAGTTCCACAACGACCATGGTCTCACCTTAGTATTGATTTTCTTACTGATCTTCCCCTCTCACAAGGTAACACCACTATCCTGCTCGTTGTGGATCGCTTTTCGAAGTCCTGCAGCCTCCTTCCTCTGCCCGGTCTCCCCACGGCCCCACAAACTGCGGAGGCTCTGTTTACTCACGTCTTCCGACACTACGGGGTACCAGAGGATATAGTGTCCGACCAAGGTCCCCAGTTCATGTCTAGAGTCTGGAAGACGTTCTTGGAACATCTGGGGGGTCTCGGTCAGCCTGACCTCTGGATTTCACCCAAAGAGTAATGGGCAGATGGAAAGGGTGAATCAAAATGTGGGTAGGTTCCTGCGGAACTACTGTCAGGACCGGCAGGGGGAGTGGTCGGTGTTCCTGCCATGGGTGGAATACGCTCAGAACTCTCTCCGCCACTCCTCCACTAACCTAACACCCTTCCAATGTGTTTTGGGTTACCAACCGGTCCTGGCACCGTGGCACTAGAGCCAGACCGAGGCTCCTGCGGTGGATGACTAGTTTCAGCACGCAGAGGAGACTTGGGACGCTGCCCACGTTTGCCTCCAGCGCGCTGTGCGTCGTCAGAAGGCAAACGCTGATCGCCACCGCAGGGAGGCCCCGGTTTTCGTACCGGGGGATCGGGTCTGGCTCTCGACCTGGAATCTACCCCTCCGCCTGCCCTGCCGGAAGCTGAGCCCGCGGTTTGTGGGGCCGTTTAATGTCCTGAGGAGGATAAACGAGGTTACATACAGGTTGTTACTCCCCCCTGATTACCGTATTAACCCCTCGTTTCATGTGTCTCTCCTCAGGCCGGTGGTAGCTGGTTCAAGAGTCTGAGGAGCGGGAGGTTCCTCCACCTCCTCTGGACATCGAGGGGGCCCGGCGTACTCGGTCCGTTCCATACTGAATTCGAGGCATCGGGTATGGGGCCTTCAGTATCTCGTGGAGTGGGAGGGGTACAGTCCGGAGGAACGGTGCTGGGTCCCAAGGAGGGACATCCTCGATCCCTCCCTGTTGAGGGATTTCCACTGTCGGCATCCGACTCGCCCTGCTCCGCGTCCTCCTGGCCATCTCCGAAGCCGGGGTCGGCGCACTGCTGGAGCCGCGCATCAAGGGGGTGGGTACTGTCACGACTTCCGCCGAGGCTGCCTCCCCTCCTTGTTTGGGCAGGTTTCGGCGTTCGTCGTCACCGGCTTACTAGCTACTGCCGATCCCATTCTCATCACTCCACTTGTCATGTCTTGTCTTGTCAATCACACACACCTGGTGCTCATTCTCCTAATTAGTATGTTTATAAGTGTTCCCTCTGTTCCCCTTGTCTTTGTGAGTGATTGTTTCATTGTGAGAGTGAGTAGCTCGGTTGAGCTACTCTTCCTGTTGTTATTGCCAAGGTGGAAAATTTCCCTTGTGATAGTTTTGTTTTGACGCTGATGCATTTTATTTATGTACTTCGGTATTTTACCTCCTGCGCCTGACTCCTTCATTCACACCTTGTGAATTATCTACTATATTGACCAGGTACTCTAGTGGCCGCTTTAACAATTAAAATAATTTTCTTTAAAAATGGAAGACAGTCAGGAAGAGGCAAGATCAGGTTGGACCATTCTAGCCAAGGAGAGGGCAGATATACATGCGTGACCAGGCACAACGGTTTCCACTAGTTACCACAGCCACAATGTCAGAATTGGCTGTATCGTAAATATTCATGAAAACAAAAATTTGCTTTTTGGTCTTAATTTAAGGTTAGGGTTAGACATAAGGTTAGCTGTGTGGTTAAGTGTAGGTGTAAAATCAAATTTTAAGAAGATAAATTGTAGAAATGGGCAGGGTTTATGACTTTGTGGTTGTGGTAACTAGTAACGACCAAATGTTGTTTCTCAAAGTTGCTGGGATGTCACGTCCTACTTATATAAGTACACTTGTAACAACCTAATCATTACCAAACTTCTATTAGATCAAATAAGCCATGCGTAGCAAATAAGCCATTACATTTTTTGTTAACCAAATTTGACACTCTCTCATTGACCTCCTCGCTTGGTGAGCGAAAAAAAATGAAAAAACGCCACATGCTGGAGAAAACAGATTTTGGGCCCAGCTATCACTCTCGCTTCGCCTCTTCCTCTCTGACAGGACTGAACAAACACATGGTATTGGACAAGCAAGAAAATACTGTCACGAAACCACAATGAATTTGGTATAAGCAGTATGATTATACAATCATGTAGTGAACATGATAGGCCTATTTTTGGTTTGACTCATTACGTCTCACTGTGTGTATAAAGATTTAAAAAATAAATAAAAAAGGTAGAACTCATTCAATAGAAAGTGAGGGCAATTGACATTCACACATTCTTAACTAAGTTAGATTATATAACTTGCATTATGTTAGTTTCTTACAGAAACTACTCTAACGGCGTCATTGGTGCTAATTTAACATTTAACCCTAATGTTCATCCTACTGTATGAATCAAGGGACTAGTTAACCAATATACCACAGCTAAGGGCTGTTCTTATGTAAGACGCAACGCGGAGTGCCTGGATACAGCCCTTAGCCGTGTTATATTAGCCATATACCACAAACCCCCGAGGTGCCTTAATGCTAATTATAAACTGGTAAAAATAAATGTTTTGTCATACCCATGGTATATGGTCTGATATACCACAGCTGTCAGACAATCAGCATTGAGAGCCCCTGGCTGCACTTATACAACCATTGTTGTTGAGATGAAAATACAAATAATTTTAAGTTGCGCATGCGAGAAGGACAAGTTTGAACAAATCATTAAAAAAAGAACACAGACACATTGTAATAATTGGGAAAAGGTAATTTTACAGGGGTGAATGGCGCGTATTTGTGATGGGTGATTTGAAGGAGTCAGGCGCAGGAGGGTAAATCACAGAATAACAGGATTTATTCCGGAAAACAGAGTTACGCAGTAATAAGTCAAAACAGGCACACAGGGAAAATAACCTGGCGAAACAAAATACAAGGAGCTCCACTATCCTCACAATAAAAAAATCACACACAAAGACAAGGGGGCAGAGGGAACACTTATACAGGTACTGATGAGGGGATATGAACCAGGTGTGTGTAATGAACAAGACAAACCAATGGAATGATGAAACGAGGAGCGGCAGTGGCTAAAAGGCCGGTGACAACGAACGTGGAAGCCTGCCCGAACAAGGAGAGGAGGCAGCTTCGGAGGGAGTCATGACAGTACTCCCCCCTTGACGCGCGGCAGCGCGCCGACACGGCCTCGGAACGGCCAGGAGGACGTGGAGCAGGGCTTGCCGGATGGCGATGGTGGAAATCCCGCAATAGGGAGGGATCGAGGATATCCCTCACCGGAACCCAGCACCGCTCCTCCGGACCGTACCCCTCCCACTCCACGAGGTACTGAAGGCCTCAAACCCGACGCCTCGAATCCAGGATGGGAACAGACGGAGTACGCCGTGGCCCCCTCGATGTCCAGAGGGGGCGGAGGAACCTCCCACACCTCAGACTCCTGGAGCGGACCAGCCACCACCGGCCTGAGGAGAGACACATGGAACGAGGGGTTAATATAGTAATCTGGAGGGAGTAATAACCTATATGTAACCTTGTTTATCCTCCTCAGGATTTTGAACAGCACCACAAACAGCGGGCTCAGCTTCCGGCAGGGCAGGCGGAGGGGCAGATTCTGGGTCGAGAGCCAGACCCGATCACCCGGTACCAAGACCGGGGCCTCACTGCGGTTGTGGTCAGCATTGGCCTTCTGGCGACGCATGTCGCACTGGATGTGGACGTGAGCAGCGTTCCACGTCTCCTCCGTGCTCCATCAGCTTGTGATCCGGGGTGGAATGGGCAGGCCCCTTCCAGGACGTCCTCTAGCAGCCAGCAGGTTGTACAACCGGATGGCCATGTCCACCAGTTGATTGAAGGACAACATGGTGTCCCGGCAGGCTCCCTTCGGACGTCCTCTCGTAGATGGCACCGGAAGTGGTCGATGTGGGCCCACTCGTTCCACCCGGACCCAGCCGCTATAGTCCGAAACTCCAGCGCGAAGTCCTGCACAGTCCTCGTCACCTGCCTCAGGTGGACCAGCCGCTCACCCGCCTATCTACTTTAGGCGGGTGATCGAAGACGGCCCGAAAGAGAAGAGCAAACTCCCCGTAGTTGTCCAACGCGGCTCCTCCTTCACTCCAGACCCGCGTTGGCCCACTCCAGGGCTTTCCATGAGAGGCAGGAGACGAGGGAGGACACCTTCTCCCACTCCGATGGAGCCGGGCTGATGTTCGAATAGTACAACTCCAGTTGTAGGAGGAATCCCTGGCAGAGAGCAGCTGTCCCGTCGAAATCCCGTGGTTGGGATATATGGATCCCTCTGGGGGCTGGGGTGTGGGTGGCTGGATCCGGTCGGCCAGCTGGTCCCGAAAGATCATGTCCTCTCCTCTCCAGGCATTGGACGACCTGGAGAACCCGATCCATTGCTTCTCCCAAGCTGGCTAGCATCGTCGAATGCTCCCTGACCCGTGCCACGACTCCGGGCATGTGCTCCTCTCCTGCTGACTCCATGGCGGGTGTGTGATTCTGTGATGGGTGATTTAAAGGAGTCAGGCGCAGGAGGGTATATCACAGAATAACAGGATTTATTAAGGAAAACAGAGTTACGCAGTAATGTGTCAAAAAAGTCCAGTGCGCAAAACAGGCGCACTGGAACCAACAAGGCACACGGGGCAAATAACTTGGCGATACAAAATACAAGGAGCTCCACCGAGCTTCACTATTCTCACAATAAACAATCACACACAAAGACAAGGGGGCAGAGGGAACACTTATACAGGTACTGATGAGGGGATATGAACCAGGTGTGTGTAATGAACAAGACAAAACCAATGGAATGATGAAATGAGGAGCGGCAGTGGCTAGAAGGACGGTGACGACGAACGCCGAAGCCTGCCCGAACAAGGAGAGGTGGCAGCTTCGGAGGGAGTCATGACAGTATTTCCGTATAAAAGCGTAGTTATGACCCATTCCTCTTTGCCCCGGCAACGTTATACTTACACCAGTCATTTTGAGTGTGCAATATGAACACGATTTGACTCAGCATTTCAATACTTACCATAATACTGGGACTTTCTGACGCCATGTCCGTAACGTCGTTTTGATCATGACCCGCTTCTTTCCAGACAGAATTATTGTTTTTCTGGTGTCTTTCACCTAAGAAGTTTCACCTATTTGACAGCACAACACCTAGCTAGCTATGTACAGTAGAGGTTCTGTAAAACCCTTCATATAGTCAATGATGTATGTTGCGTCCACATCCTAGTCGGATGGGAAATCCTGATGCACCGCCCATTTTTGATAGAATCTGTCATCACCATAAAATAATTTTGATTAAACATAATGCGGACACTGCATCATATTTCCATATCACTATGAATATGGACAATGTCAGTCGATTGGAATAAGAAAATAAAAAATATTGCTGTGAGCAGCAATGAACGGGGTTCACATGATGACAGAAAGAAGACAAGATCAGTTGGATAATAAAGCAAGCACTCTATCATAGTACCATGGGCCTACATTCCAAATGTGGTGTCATTTGGTCCTATGGTTCATGAGAATAATATTTTTGAAATATTTGTAGCATATTTTAGCATACAGTGGGGAGAACAAGTATTTGATACACTGCCGATTTTGCAGGTTTTCCTACTTACAAAGCATGTAGAGGTCTGTAATTTTTATCATACAGTGGGGAAAAAAAGTATTTAGTCAGCCACCAATTGTGCAAGTTCTCCCACTTAAAAAGATGAGAGAGGCCTGTAATTTTCATCATAGGTACACGTCAACTATGACAGACAAAATGAGAAAAGAAAATCCAGAAAATCACATTGTAGGATTTTTAATGAATTTATTTGCAAATTATGGTGGAAAATAAGTATTTGGTCAATAACAAAAGTTTCTCAATACTTTGTTATATACCCTTTGTTGGCAATGACACAGGTCAAACGTTTTCTGTAAGTCTTCACAAGGTTTTCACACACTGTTGCTGCTATTTTGGTCCATTCCTCCATGCAGATCTCCTCTAGAGCAGTGATGTTTTGGGGCTGTCGCTGGGCAACACGGACTTTCAACTCCCTCCAAACATTTTATATGGGGTTGAGATCTGGAGACTGGCTAGGGCACTCCAGGACCTTGAAATGCTTCTTACGAAGCCACTCCTTCGTTGCCCGGGCGGTGTGTTTGGGATCATTGTCATGCTGAAAGACCCAGCCACGTTTCATCTTCAATGCCCTTGCTGATGGAAGGAGGATTTCACTCAAAATCTCACGATACATGGCCCCATTCATTCTTTCCTTTACACGGATCAGTCGTCCTGGTTCCTTTGCAGAAAAACAGCCCCAAAGCATGATGTTTCCACCCCCATGCTTCACAGTAGGTATGGTGTTCTTTGGATGCAATTCAGCATTCTTTGTCCTCCAAACACGACGAGTTGAGTTTTTACCAAAAAGTTATATTTTGGTTTCATCTGACCATATGACATTCTCCCAATCCTCTTCTGGATCATCCAAATGCACTCTAGCAAACTTCAGACGGGCCTGGACATGTACTGGCTTAAGCAGGGGGACACGTCTGGCACTGCAGGATTTGAGTCCCTGGCGGCGTAGTGTGTTACTGATGGTAGGCTTTGTTACTTTGGTCCCAGCTCTCTGCAGGTCATTCACTAGGTCCCCCCGTGTGGTTCTGGGATTTTTGCTCACCGTTCTTGTGATCATTTTGACCCCACGGGGTGAGATCTTGCGTGGAGCCCCAGATCGAGGGAGATTATCAGGGGTCTTGTATGTCTTCCATTTCCTAATAATTGCTCCCACAGTTGATTTCTTCAAACCAAGCTGCTTACCTATTGCAGATTCAGTCTTCCCAGCCTGGTGCAGGTCTACAATTTTGTTTCTGGTGTCCTTTGACAGCTCTTTGGTCTTGGCCATAGTGGAGTTTGGAGTGTGACTGTTTGAGGTTGTGGACAGGTGTCTTTTATACTGATAACAAGTTCAAACAGGTGCCATTAATACAGGTAACGAGTGGAGGACAGAGGAGCCTCTTAAAGAAGAAGTTACAGATCTGTGAGAGCCAGAAATCTTGCTTGTTTGTAGGTGACCAAATACTTAATTTCCACCATAATTTGCAAATAAATTCATTAAAAATCCTACAATGTGATTTTCTGGATTTTTTTCTTCTCAATTTGTCTGTCATAGTTGACGTGTACCTATGATGAAAATTACAGGCCTCTCATATTTTTAAGTGGGAGAACTTGCACAATTGGTGGCTGACTAAATACTTTTTTTCCCCACTGTAGGTACACTTCAACTGTGAGAGACGGAATCTAAAACAAAAATCCAGAAAATCACATTGTATGATTTTTAAGTAATTAATTTGCATTTTATTGCATGACATAAGTATTTGATACATCAGAAAAGCAGAACTTAATATTTGGTACAGAAACCTTTGTTTGCAATTACAGAGATCATACGTTTCCTGTAGGTCTTGACCAGGTTTGCACACACTGCAGCAGGGATTTTGGCCCACTCCTCCAGACAGACCTTCTCCAGATCCTTCAGGTTTCGGGGCTGTCGCTGGGCAATACGGACTTTCAGCTCCCTCCAAAGATTTTCTATTGGGTTCAGGTCTGGAGACTGGCTAGGCCACTCCAGGACCCTGAGATGCTTCTTACGGAGCCACTCCTTAGTTGCCCTGGCTGTGTGTTTCGGGTCGTTGTCATGCTGGAAGACCCAGCCACGACCCATCTTCAATGCTCTTACTGAGGGAAGGAGGTTGTTGGCCAAGATCTCGCGATACATGGCCCAATCCATCCTTCCCTCAATACGGTGCAGTCGTCCTGTCCCCTTTGCAGAAAAGCATCCCCAAAGAATGATGTTTCCACCTCCATGCTTCACGGTTGGGATGGTGTTCTTGGGGTTGTACTCATCCTTCTTCTTCCTCCAAACACGGCGAGTGGAGTTTAGACCAAAAAGCTCCATTGTTGTCTCATCAGACCACATGACCTTCTCCCATTCCTCCTCTGGATCATCCAGATGGTCATTGGCAAACTTCAGACGGGCCTGGACATGCGCTGGCTTGAGCAGGGGGACCTTGCGTGCGCTGCAGGATTTTAATCCATGACGGCGTAGTGTGTTACTAATGGTTTTCTTTGAGACTGTGGTCCCAGCTCTCTTCAGGTCATTGACCAGGTCCTGCCGTGTAGTTCTGGGATGATCCCTCACCTTCCTCATGATCATTGATGCCCCACGAGGTGAGATCTTGCATGGAGCCCCAGACCGAGGGTGATTGACCATCATCTTGAACTTCTTCCATTTTCTAATAATTGCGCCAACAGTTGTTGCCTTCTCACCAAGCTGCTTGCCTATTGTCCTGTAGCCCAACGCAGCCTTGTGCAGGTCTACAATTTTATCCCTGATGTCCTTACACAGCTCTCTGGTCTTGGCCATTGTGGAGAGGTTGGAGTCTGTTTGATTGAGTGTGTGGACAGGTGTCTTTTATACAGATAAAGAGTTCAAACAGGTGCAGTTAATACAGGTAATGAGTGGAGAACAGGAGGGCTTCTTAAAGAAAAACTAACAGGTCTGTGAGAGCCGGAATTCTTACTGGTTGGTAGATGATCAAATACTTATGTCATGCAATAAAATGCAAATTAATTACTTAAAAATCATACAATGTGATTTTCTGGATTTTTGTTTTAGATTCCGTCTCTCACAGTTGAAGTGTACCTATGATAAAGAATTACAGACCTCTACATGCTTTGTAAGTAGGAAAACCTGCAAAATCGGCAGTGTATCAAATACTTGTTCTCCCCACTGTATGTGCCATCTTAGAATGCATCAATGTAATTTTTTCAAACTCTTTCAGTCCAAAGACCAAATTTTGAGTGAATCTGACTTTTAGTCCATGAGAATATTTTTTATGATTATTTTAAGCATTAGTGTTACATAGTTAAAAAAGTTAATTGTTAATAGTTTCCATATTTTTAAGATATCAATGCCAAACTTAAAGGCAGACTAACCGAAATGACGTTGCCACGAGCAGCACTGCAGATATTGCGATGATCGAGATGTAAGACTTTGCTCCCACAGTATCTGCGCATGTGCATGAGTTAACTTCAATCCGTTGGAGGATGGTAGGTACGGGACCAAAATAGTGGGGGAGTTGAGCCTTGCGCTTCCAACGCTCTTAGTTTTTGCGCAAATTGACCCACTATGCTGTTTACTTTGTGCACAGGCGTCATATTGTTGAGTCTACCTTTAACATGGTTCATCATGGTAATGTCTTTGATGACCCTAAAAAGTTTCAAGTTGATAGGCCATTGTGAAGTGGATTTACAAAGGATTTAAATGAACACGTAAAATCTGATTTCCTGATTTATCAATAACTCATCCATCTCTTAACCAATCCCTTAGCTTTTCTCAAACTAAGAGATTTAGAGACATATGCAACTGACTGTAGTCCATTTTTATTGCCAATAATAAACGTACTTCTAGCCTTGTTACTTCTACCCTTGACAGGGATTAGGTTTGAACTAAACATAGACACAACCCTTTAGCCGGTTGGCCCCTAGGATTTGTTGTTGACTGGGGTAGTATTGAAGGAGGCCCCACTCCCTGAGGGCATTCTTCTTGCTCTGGTCAACATCCAGGTATCTGTGACATTCCTCACCCTCTGGCTATCATTCATCTGGCCATAACAAAACTCCTCCAACCCCAAAGCTTCCATCAACAACCACTATCTGAGAGGGATCTCACATTGATCTGGCACAAGTTTAACAGTAAAAAGTCATAGTTGGAAGATCATAAAAGGAAGAATGAATACTGCCACCTCATCGACAACATCCAAATGTTTTTTCTTAGTTTCTTATTTTGGGCAAACAAATAATAATTCACCAGTATAATAAGCGTGTTATACAAAATGTCTATTGTACACTGAACAAAAACATAAATGCAACATGTAAAGTGTTGGTCCCATGTTTCATGTGCTGAAATAAAAGATCACAGACATTTTCCATATGCACAAAAAGCTGATTTCTCTAAAATGTTGTGCACACATTTGTATACATCCCTGTTAGTGAGCATTTCTCCTTTGCCAAGATAATCCATCCACCTGACAGGTGTAGCATATCAAGAAGCTGATTAAACAGCATGATCATTACACAGGTGCACCTTGTGCTGGGGACAATAAAATGCAGACCACGTGTATGGCGTCGTATGGGTGAGCGGTTTGCTGATGTCAATGTTGTGAACAGAGTGCCCCATAGTGGCGGTGGGGTCATGGTATGCACAGGAATAAGCAAGGACAATGAACACAATTGCATTTTATCGATGGCAATTTGAATGCACAGAGATACCGTGACGAAATCCTGAGGCCCATTGTCGTGCCATTCATCTGCCGCCATCACCTCATATTTCAGTATGATAATGCACTGCCCCATGTTGCAAGGATCTGTACACAATTCCTGGAAGCTGAAAATGTCCCAATTCTTCCATGGACTACATATTCACCAGACATGTCACACATTTTTGGGTTGCTCTGGATTGACGTGTACGACAGGCCACAATCAACAGCCTGATCAACTCTATGCGAAGGAGATGTGGTCACACCAGATACTGACTGGTTTTCTTATCCACACCCCAATTTATTAATTTTTTTAAGGTATCTGTGATCAACAAATGCATATCTGTATTCCCAGTCATGTGAAATTCATTGTTTAGGGCCTAATTACTTTATTTCAATTGAATTATTTCCTTATATGAACTGTAACTCAGTAAAATCTTAATCTGAAATTGTTGCATGTTGCGTTTATATTTTTGTTCAGTATATAATTGTGACCCTTTACTAATACAACTGTGGAGGCTGAGAAAATGAGAATAGTACAAAAACTTAAGTCAATATTTTTTCCTAAGAGGTCTGCATGGGCATGTTGCAGCAATAGAAATATTTAAAAAATTGTGATAAGATAAACAATCCAAGTGCTGCATGCTAGCAAATTTACTTTAATCCTGACTATAAATAAAGCCAAGGACATTCAATATTATTCATGATACAATAGTAAAATAAGACACATTTCAAAGAAAAATAAGAGAAAAGTAAAAAGGAATTTCTTCAGACAGAAGATTACAGCAACAACAAAGTAAATCAAATTCCATGATTTGAAAGAGAAACATTTAAATGAGTAGAAGGCAGCATCCTTGAAGAGAGTCCTGAAGAAGAGCTAGAGGAAGAATAATATTGTTTGTATAGGACTAGAACACTTAGGGGCACATGGGAAGCCAGATACAGTGAATGTCGATAACTTTGTCCAGTCATGTCTTCTTTAAGAGCAATACAACATGCATTAGAGGGAGACCACAACTGAGTAGCACTGACCACGGTTCCAATGCTTTGTCTTTCACCCAGCACTGCAGCAGTGTTTTGCTCTCAGCAGAGTACTCCAGTCAGTCTGTGCCATTTCTCATCCATTAAACCTGACAATATGAAAGTGGTTTGTGAAGAAGCCAAGGGCTGACATGTTCACATCTGGCTGATGACCTGCAGGGCTGTGTGTGTCCGTTGTTTGAAACTGAAAGGGTGAATGAAGGGGCTTGCAATAGCCCCTTACTTAGGGAGTAGAACTCAATAGAAAAATAGCTTTGCTCCATCTTGGATATCCCCTCTCTTCTTATCCTTTTGCAATCCTTAACCATCACCTGTGAAGGAAGAACACTGACATCATCCGAATACCAAATACTTAATTTGTCTACCATCATAGCAGCTGGTCTACTGGTACTTTTCTTTATCACCATTTGATCCAGGCAGGTGTGACAGTGCCATACCTAGTTGCCATTGACTTGTGGCGGAGGCAGAGTTCCCCTATGGTCAATGGCCGCCCTCTCTCTACTGCAACTCTCCCTCTCCTCGTCCTCCTCATCCCGCTCCTCATTCCCACTGTGATTCTTACAGTACAGCCTGGAGCAGAGACAGAATAGTGTAATGTCAACTTATTACATATCTTTCCGACAGTTACATATAGGGCTGTGGCGGTCATGAAATTTCGTCAGCCGGTGATTGTCAAGCAAATAACTGTTGGTCTCACGGTAATTTACTGTTAATTAACATAAACACATTTAGCATCTCCTGGCTTCCACACACAGCCACAAGCCACTGATGCAGACCTTTGGAACATCTACATTTTAAAATGTCTAATAAATCCATGTAATATAGCCTACACCTTCACAATAAATCCATTATTTATTTTAGACAGGTCTAAAGAAGCATGATATGAAGAAAATGTAGTCTATTTCAGAAGAACAGAATAGCATACTCTGAGTTGTCCTTATGTTAGGTCCTGATTTGGCTATGCCAAATGGCTGTGGGCTGCACTAGTTCATTTAGCAGACAAGATTTGCTTAGAATTCCGTTGCATTCTTTTATAGTATGAAGAATACAATTGAACAAAGCTGAATAAAATATAAATAATATTTTCTCCGAACGATTTGAGGGAGTGCGCACATGCGGCTATTCTGTGTTGAGCGGTTAACAAAGAAAAAGGTATTCCTATATGCTTAATTTAGAGTTATTAATATAACTTTAGTTGTTCTACAAATGTTGGGCTATATGTTTTGATTTTTAATACATTGTAAGGTTGCATGATGCGACTAATGATAATTTGAAAAAAGTTGCTTCAAAGGCAAGAGCTCTGCTTTGTTTTTTGTGCAGGCTGTACACACTACATCAGTCACTCATTCACAATTTGACAAGCACTTGATAATGCCTAGAATTTGACGCCGGCATCCGCTTTGTGTGGCCATAATGCTCCCTACAAAAGTGCCCGTTGTGCGCGCCTCCCTGAGTGCTGCGAACTCCATCACGTGATCAGGTCTTTCTCACAGGCTACAAGTGAAGACAGACACAACTGAGCGTGTCCTTATCCAATTCCGAGGTGCATATTGAAGATAATGGAAGAATTGTCCACATTTACTTTTCGTCAGCCAACAAGATGAATAGGCCTAACAAACAGCAAAAGCACTAGCCTATGTCAATCTACTATCCCCCATAGTACAAAGGTCAACCTATTCTATTCTGTGCTAGAAATTAATATTCCAAACAGTCTGGGACAGTTGTGGGATGCGATAGATCCCAAATTAATACAACCACTAGCATCAATGCAATGTGGCTGACGCAACAGATCAGAACGTTTAGCTTAAAATGTTGATAAACTATTAGGCTATTTCTTCACATTATAAGCGCAGCAATGCGCACAACTTGGATGGAAAATTACTGAAGATAATAGCGGACAATATTGCCACTCCTATTTGCCAGATCTTCAATTTAAGCCTAGTAGAAAGTGTGTGCCTCAGGCCTGGAGGGAAGCAAAAGTTATTCCCCTACCTAAGAATAGTAAAGCCCCCTTAACTGGCTCAAATAGCTGACCAATCAGCCTGTTACCAACCCTTAGTAAACTTTTGGAAAAAATTGTGTTTGACCAGATACAATGCTATTTTACAGTAAAGAAATTGACAACAGACTTCCAGCACGCTTATAGGGAAGGACATTCAACAAGCACTTACACAAATGACTGATGATTGGCTGAGAGAAATTGATGACAAAAAGATTGTGGGGGCTGTTTTGTTAGACTTCAGTGAGGCTTTTGACATTATCGATCATAGTCTGTTGCTGGAAAAACGTATGTGTTATGGCTTTACACCCCCTGCCATATTGTGGATAAAGAGCTACCTGTCTAACAGAACACAGAGGGTGTTCTTTAATGGAAGCCTCTCCAACAAAATCCAGTTCAAATCAGGAATTCTCCAGGGCAGCTATCTAGGCCCCTTACTTTTTTCAATCTTTACTAACGACATGCCACTGGCTTTGAGTAAAATGCAATTATGCATGTAATGCTTTTATTACAAAGGTGCATTTTTATGGTGAAAATGATCTTCCCCAAACTTGAAACTCACGCGCTGCTTATGTATGCCAGTTAGGCCCTACACCCCTTGTAAAGCAAAATAATGTGCTTAATTTTAAGTAGTTGTTTGGTCACTTGAGTTGTCATACAAACCTTATTAAAACATGTAGGCCTATGTGCTAGGCTACATGAGGTGTGTGACTATGATTAAATAAAGGCGCATAAAAAAGGCTTTGTTTCTTATGCTGGGCATCATTCACAAGTGATCATATATAATTCACAAGTGATAGGCTAATATTGTCACCCATCAGACAATGCTTGATTTAATATTGTCTTTACATATACTAAATAATATATGTGTGAAATTTGTTTTGATTTAGAATGGACCATTATCATGCACCTGTATTGAAACAGGGTCAATGGGGGAAAAATACATGTCATCTATGCACTTAAATAGCGAATGGAGGACGCTTTTCCCCCTAGTTTATTTTCATGTCAGCCAGGTAGGCTATACTCCTGTTGTAAATATCAGCAATGTGCTTAATATTAGGAAAGTTGAGAAATAAATATAGTAGGCCTAGCCTATAGAAGGCTGATCCTCCTATTTTTAGTAGAGGTCATCACTCTGTTTTCTCACGCAATTGCATAGCCTATGGAAATGTTGCGCAACATGAAATCATGGGCTCTCGTTAAGTGTTTGTTAAGATTTTCGAATACATTTGCATTGATGTCAGAGTGATTAGAGGGACAATAGAGTGCTGAGTACCAGGCAGTTAGCAAGTTTGGTAGGCTACTAATGACCATCAGCAGCATCAGAGCTTGGAGAAGTCTAATTACCGTGACTAAACTAAACTGTCTTCATGACTCGTGACCGCCGGTGTGGTGGTAATACGGTCACCGCAACAGCCCTAGATACATATCATTACAGATAGGGCTTGTACAGCAGGTAAAGGATTGTTGAACTGCCACTTGTATTATCTGTTTACATTCTTTCTCAGCCTTCAAGGAAGGGGCAGCAGGTAGTTTAGTGGTTAAGAGTGTTGTGCCAGTAACCGAAAGGTCGCTGGTTCTAATCCCCAAGCCGACTAGGTGAAAAATCTGTCAATGTGCCCTTGAGCAAGGCACTTAACCCTAATTGCTCCTGTAAGTCGCTCTGGATAAGAGCGTCTGCTAAATGACTAAAATGTACATGTAATTGTGTTGCAAACCACATTTGAAGCTCAAGGGGGTGCAGTTCCCAGGTTGCAAAGCTACTTTTCTCACATAACTTTGGAGTGATGCAATGACAACATATTAGGGATCGGTCACACTTATTTGGATAGTCCGGATTTTCCATCAGTAGATGCTAATAATAAACAACTGCTTGCTAAGGTTATGGTTAGGTTTAGAATAAGGGTAAGTTTAGGGTGAGGATAAGGTGTAAGGTTAGGATTAGCGCTACGGTTAGTAGATAGTTAGTTGAAATGTTACTGATAGTCTGTAGAGCATCTACAGCTGGACTATCCAAATAGTGTTACCTAGGGATCTGCTCCCTGAGTGACTATTTTATGTGTAGGCCTACAGTGTTTGCTAACTGAAAGAAATATTGATTGTGATAATTGAGTTCTTTCAGGAGCAAAGAAATTATACTTTAAGTAGTTGTTGCAATGTAATTAAATACCAACAGTAAACTAAGTGTTTCTTTTATGAACCAGAAAAAAAAAACGATCCATGTGTTGACTTGACACCTGAAAATGACAAAGCAGAGGGGATCTCACTTGTAGATGCCACGAGCCATGTTCTCTGGCCTTGTCCTGCAGGCCGCAGTGATAATGGTAAGTCTTCACACAGGCTTTGATCTCACAGCCAATGGTGGCTCCCAACTGGGCACACAGTGTACATTTCTGAAAGAGACCATAAAATATACACTGAACAAAAATATAACCGCAACATGTAAAGTGTTGGTTCCATGTTTCATGAGCTGAAATAAAAGATCTCAGAAATTTTCCACACACACAAAAAACGTATTTCTCTCAAATTCTTTGCACAAATTTGTTTACATCCCTGCTAGTGAGCATTTTTACCTTTCCAAGATAATCCATCCACCTGACAGGTGTGGCATATCAAGAAGCTGATTAAACATCATGATCATTACACAGATGCAACTTGTGCTGGGGACAATAGAAAGCCACTCTAAAATGTGCAGTTTTGTCACACAACACAATGCCACAAATGTCTCTAGTTTTGAGGGAGCCGGCAATTGGCATGATGGCTGCAGGATTGTCCACCAGAGCTGTTGCCAGAGAATGTAATGAGCCGGTGTGGTGGTAATACGTCCTTTTAGAGAATTTGGCAGTATGTCCAACCGGCCTCACAACCGCAGACCATGTGTATGGCGTCAATGGGCGAGCGGATTGCTGATGTTAAATTTGTGAACAGAGTGCCCCATGATGACGGTGGGGTTATGGTATGGGAAGGCATAAGCTAAGGACAACGAGAACACAATTGCATTTTATCGATGGCAATTTGAATGCACAGAAATACAGTGACGAGTTCCTGAGGCCCATTGTGAGGCCCATTTATTTTAAGGTATCTGTGACCAACAGATGCATATCTGTATTCCCATTCATGTGAAATCCATAGATTAGGGCCTAACTCATTTATTTAGATTGACTGATTTCCTAATATGAACTGTAACTCAGTAAAATCGTTGAAATTGTTGCATGTTGCTTTTATATTTTTGTTCAGTATACTTGTACATTTGTCATTTAGCAGATGCTCTTATCCAAAGCGACATACTGTCAGTGCGTTCAACTAAGTAAGGTACATCAATCTGACTGGAAATACAAGAGCAGGTCTCTGACATGGCATTGGTGACTTTCAAGGAACTTCTCCCATATTCAGTAGAAATTCTTTACATTCTCTGAAAATAACATCTAATTAGTTGATAGAGCTAGATACATGTCCCACTTAGCCACCCTTTTGTCTTCACATTACTGTACTATCTCCAAGGTTCTCACCATTCTCTTCCCCCTCTTGATTTCCTGGATGACCGTTTTGATGTCAAAGTTCCCAAATTCAGCCCGTGAGGAGGTAGTGAGTTGAACGGTTCCTGATGAGAACAGCTGCCAAGGAGGAGAGACAACAAGGTCAGGTGACAGACAGGGGAAATTATGAGTACAGCAGACAAGACCTATATAACTGATTGTGCTTTTCCAAAACATACATCTTGCACAAAGTAATGCTTGGACAAGCAATAGTATAAAGACCATCTTCAGCACAAAATTAGTTATTTGATGAACATTGATCGTTACGGCTTAGTACAGACTTATACGCGATAAGACTTACCATGCACTTGTAATGTGCAGCGATCTTTTTTCCGTTATCTGCATGAAGCACGCCCCGCAACTCGTTCTCCTCCTCTCCGGTGTGGCAGAAGCCACAGCGAAGGCCACCGTCCCCAGAGCCCCTCAGAGGGGACCTGTCTCTCTGAAACACACAGACACACACACCTCAGGATCCATGTACAGGGCAAATGTTTTTTACAGGAGCTTGATAATAGTCACCACGTAGTCCTAATAATGGGCATGCCCAAAGGAACTACAGTGTGTGTGTGTGTGTGGGGGGGGTCTTTACATGCGAGGAGCTCTCATCATCTACGCCTTGAGAGGAGGTTGAGCGGGTGTCCTCCGATTGGCCATGGAAACCAGCTTTGATTCGCCCTTTCTCTAATCTCCCACGGCCCCTACTCCGCTGAGGAGAGGAGTCTGAGTCATTGGCCACACCTCCCTGTTCCTGATCATCTGAAAAATATAAATTGGATACGTCAATACGCTGGCCATTCACCTTCAACAACAGTATTGAGTTATCCTCTTGTGGTCTACTTTAAAAGTGTCAAAAGAAAAGCCATCCCTTGTGTGCTGAATATCACGTAAAAGATAAGTTAGATACCTCCACTGGCATCCTGAGAGGCATCCCGGTGTTTGCGACAATACACACTACATCCAGAGACAAACAAATACAGAAATATTAGGATTGTTTTTAACAGAAATTTCCAGCTACATGTTGTTGTAATACGGTTATTTACACAGGGCACTTACAGGTAGATCCCCTGTGAGGGATTCTCTTTGACCTGGGCCTTATCCCATATTGCACAGTAGTAGTGATACGTCCGCCGGCATGTCTTCACATCACAGCCAATAGTGGCACCAGGCCGGTGGCAGGACGAACACATCTGAAGGGGAGGAAAAGAGAGCAACTGCCATGTTCAGAAACATAACTGCTACAGCACCCATCTCACAAGCTGAACCTGGCAACTCACTATGGAATGCGTCCCAAATGGCACACTACTCCCTATATGGTGCACTACTTTTGACCAGAGCCCTGTAAGACTTAGTGTGCACTAATAGGGTGCCATTTGGGACACACTCCAAACGTAAGGACACGTGGAGATATCTTGCCATGGACACTCACAAGTTTATTCCCTCTCTTGATCTCCTTTCTCACGTCCTCGACAGAAAATCCCCCGATGTTCTCGTCGCTGTCTGAGTGAGATGTAACCAGGGCGGAGGAGAAAAGCTGCACAGAGCAATGACAATCATTCAACAGAATACATGGACAACACAAGCAATAACCATGCTCCTGACACTCAAAGTGCTAAATCGTAATAATAAGCTACAATATGGGAACATATATTGAGCATACCAAACATTAGGAACACCTTCCTAATATTGAGTGGCCCACAAAATGGGTTTTAAATCTGTATTTTGTATTGTCATATTGTGGAGTGACACTTAAATATACACTACCGTTCAAAAGTTTGGGTCACTTAAAAATGGCTTTTCTTTCAAAAACAAGGACATTTCTATGTCCATTAAAATAACATCAAATTGATCAGAAATACAGTGTAGACATTGTTAATGTTGTAAATGGCTATTGTAGCTGGAAACGGCTGATTTTTAATGGAATATCTACATAGGCGCACAGAGGCCCATTATTAGCAACCATCAGTCCTGTGTTCCAATGGCACGTTGTGTTTGCTAATCCAAGTTTATCATTTTAAAAGGCTAATTGATCATTAGAAAACCCTTTTGGAATTATGTTAGCACAACTGAAAAATTTTGTGCTGATTAAATAAGCAATAAAACTTGCCTTCTTGAGACTAGTTGAGTATCTGGAGCATCAGCAATTGTGGGTTCGATTACAGGTTCAAAATGGCCAGAAACAAATAACTTTCTTCTGAAACTCGTCAGTCTATTCTTGTTCGGAGAAATGAAGGCTATTCCATGCGAGAAATTGCCTAGAAACTGAAGATCTCGTACAACGCTGTGTACTACTCCCTTCACAGAACAGCTCAAACTGGCTCTAACCAGAATAGAAAGAGTGGGAAGCCCCGGTGCACAACTGAGCAAGAGGACAAATACATTAGAGTGTCTAGTTTGAGAAACAGACGCCTCACAGGTCCTCAACTGGCAGCTTAATTAAATAGTACCCGCAAAACACCAGTCTCAATGTCAACAGTGAAGAGGCGACTCCAGGATGCTGACCTTCTAGGCAGAGTTGCAAAGAAAAAGCCATATCTAAGACTGGCCAATAAAAAGAAAAGATTAAGATGGGCAGTCTGAGATATGGCTTTTTCTTTGCAACTCTGTCTAGAAGGTCAGCATCCTGGAGATGGCCAATGCATACAGTTGTTGGTGCTATACCACCGACTGTGTGGTTCTTCTCACCATGCACTTATGGTGGGCTGCCACCTTCTGGTTGTCCGACACTAACAGCTGTCCACACTCCTTGTCCTGGTTGGTCCTGCAGAAGGCACATTTTTGCAGCTTTGCTTCCACTCCCTTCCTCTGTGCCGACATGGTCGGTCTCTCTCACAAACTCTTTTCTCCTTACTTGTCTCTGTGACTGTCAGTGAGCGCTTCTGTTTGTGAGAGGGACAGAAAGAGTGAAAGGTATTCACTTGATAGCAGCATCAAGTTGACCTTGTTCGTGTAAAACCCAATAGATACTATAGACGACACTAGTCAAGACCAGTATTGCAGTAGGGCAGCTGTATCGCTGTCAGTGAATGATCTATTTAATGATATCTGAAGGTATTAAAAACTGTTTTAAGGCTCTCCAAGTTTCTAAAATATAGGCCTACATATGAAACTATACTCTTGTTGGTTGCTGTTGGTGGAGTACTATGTTTTGTGGATGCATTGCTGACATGTTGCGTAATCATCACTGAAATGTGAATGTGGTAGAGACTTGGAGACTAATAAAGTGGGGGTGGGGCTGTGAAACAATTTTTGTGTTTTTTGGATTAGTAACATTTCCATTGTTGGTGTGTGTGTGTTAGAAGGAAAGAAACCTCAAAGTAAATTGTTGAATGACAATAGATTACAATTGTATGATCTAGAAGTGGACACAATCTGACATTTACCCAGGGAACAGCTATATTGTACTAAACCAAAATAATTTATATAAATCATTACAATAATTATTGGAATTCATTAAGGTAAGAGATATCAGTATTTGAACAGAAAATGAAAACATTCCATAAACTGAAAAGTGAGAAATGTCATCGCGCGTTCACAATCTTATCAAAATACTAACGTTATTTATTTCAGTAAGTTTTGAAACTATCAAAACACTAGGGCAGGCAACTCACCATAAGACAAATACATTTAGGCCCTCATCGTACGACAGAAAGGTCCATACCAGTAAAATAAACAGTCATTTAATCTGTGATTTTAACTAACCTTTTAAACATACTTTATTCTATTTAATTTATGTTTAGGGTGATGAGGCGCATAGTAGGTTTTGCCCGCTTTGTAAGCAAAGAGTGCCATACTTGATGCATTCACTTTCTGCAGTGAAAACGGAAGGACTTTAGCGAGCTTGTCCACCAGCAATTCCCTTCCGCCTAAAACCTAACAATAGCCTGACAAAGATACCGATCATTCCTTTAGTACAGTGCCGACAGATATTTAGATCTTACCCGTCTCAGTGGGATTTTGTCAAGTTACTGTGCTGGATGTAAGTGGGTGTGTGGGTTTTTCCCTTCTTTTTTTAACCAGCGTTCGCTTGTGTTCCATTTCACCCATAAAAATTGATAGAGGACTCATCTTTATATCTGTGCAATTATTACGTCTGTGACAGCATGGGCAAAGCCATTGAGGCTTCAACCCAAAAGAACCCTATCCAGCTGAGTACTTTAAAATGGTGGATGATGGCAACGTCCAATGGCAACGTCCATGCTAAAATAATTATATCCATGATGAGTCCTCTATCTATATCTATGGTTTCACCCACTGACTGAAGGTTTCACCACCGTGTAGCATTCGAGTGACGTTGCACACTGCAAAAAAATAGTAAAATAAACACTTACACGCCATGCACGCACATATTGGTACAAATAATGTACAACGCACTGATGCCATCGAACAAATAATATTATGCTCTCTATTAGGCCTACAACAAATACTTATCATATCTCGCATCAGATTCTGTATTCAGTATGAAAAATGTATGCACTCACTAACTGTAAATCGCTCTGGATAAGAGCGTCTGCTAAATGACTATGAAAAACTTTTTTTTTTTTTTTATCAACACCATCGGTTCTACAGATAGGCCTAGTCTATTAGTATGAAGAAAAGGTGTCATAATATGGAAGTATTTGATTTCAGAAATATTTTGGATCATGTCAGGACTATGGCTATTCATTCTTCATTATGGCCATTTGCCTAATGTGCAAAAAAAAGTTTAATCCTAAAGTATTTTACAATTATCATTTAAACCCATGATAACCTCAATCAATTATGATGAGGAAATACTGTATGATTATACAGCACTAATCAAACGTGGTAGGCTAAAGGAATCACTGTCAGAGACATAAAACATGCAACCCCCAATATGTATTTGTAAGAATATGACAGTTATGTCAAACAGCATAGGGCCTACATGTACAACTGGTCAACCTGGCTTGTGCATCTGAGAATGTCAATACCTGTAAATAATGTTTTGTCAATATGTAGGCCTATAATAGCTGGAAATACACTTTATTTTGAGGTGTGTAAAGGACAAGTGTTTGATGTATTATTTTGATGAGCATTTCAAATAAGGTTCCAAATTGATTGAAACCGGTACACATAGCTTGCTAAAATGTATCCTCAAATAGCTACATTTGTTACTGTAATCTGAAGAAATTATATTTTTGGATAGATTTAATCATACTGAATCAATGCAATGTTGTTGCAATTTTTTGGTTCCGTGGCGGGGATTAGGGCCGTGTCTTTCCATCGTTTACATTCGATTGGTTTAAATGTTATGTCAATCGAACATCTCAAACATAACATACCCGCCCGTTTTCCCCAGAACGAGGAGTTAGGGGAAATGAAGTTGTCTGACAACAGTTAGCCAGCAGAAATACTTTTTAGGTCACGAGAAAATAATTTTGCACGATAGTGATGAAGGTCGTTAATAGGTGTGGTGTATAGGTTTAGTATAAGTCTTACACTTCCCACAGGATATTTTCAAAACATTTCGCAGTCACCTTCTGAGCTTGGTGAGTGTTAAAAAAGCTAACGTGCTAAACTAGCCAGCTGCGAGTTTGCTAATAGCTCGTTGTTTTTAACTGATAACTGTACTGTTAGCTTGCTACTGAGCTAGCTAGCAACTTTCTGGAAATTGTATTTGACTGTGTTGTCGTGGTTTCATCGACCAAGTGTGTTATCACAATTTGATTCAGATTAATGTAGCTATCTAGCCAAGTTAGCGAGCCAAGATGAACATTTGGCTAGCTAGCCAACAAGCTGTCGGTGTCCTATAAGTTAATGCACAATGTCAACAAACTAAGCTATCTAGCGAACCAAAATAAAAGTAGCTAGCTAATCAATCATTAGCTCTAACTAATCCTCAACAAACTCATTGCCACGGTCTAATTGAAAGGTAGCAGAAAATAATAGGGATTTAATCAGCACGTTTATTGAGTGACACCGGATATTACTTAGGAAAATCACCAATAACTCATAATAGTTTACCATTTGGCTATGGGTGTGGATGGCCCAATACAGATAGACACCTAGCTAACTTCCTAACATGTAATTCTAACTATGTAGCTACTTGCATTCGATTTGATCCAGTTGCTATGATCTGATCATTCTGTTTTCTATTATTTGACCACGAGTTATGTAGCTGGCAATGTAGCCTACAGCTTAGGCTAGTTATGGTGATGAGCAAATATGCTATTGTCAGGACATGATTAGTTAGTTACCATCAGAGCCATATATTAATACACTACATGAGGAAAAGTATGTGGACACCTGCTTGTCGAACATATCATATCATTCCAAAGTGCTGCTATAACAGCCTCCACTCTTCTGGGAAGGCTTTCCACTAGATGCTGGAACATTGCTGCGGGGACTTGCTTCCATTGAGCCAGTGAGGTCTGGCACTGATGTTGGGCGATAAGCCTGGCTCGCAGTCGGTGTTCCAATTCATCCTAAAGGTGTTAGATGGGGTTGAGGTCAGGGCTCTTTGCAGGCCAGTCATGTTCTTCCACACCGATCTCGACAAACTATTTTCTGTATGGACCTCGCTTTGTGCACGGGGGCATTGTCATGCTGAAACAGGAAAGTGATTAAATAATAGCGGCGGAGGAGATGGCAGCTGTTTTACGGGCTCCTAACCAATTGTGCTATTTTGTTTTTTTTGTGCATTATTTGTAACTTATTTTGTACATAATGTTTCTGCCACCGTCTCTTATGACCGAAAAGAGCTTCTGGATATCAGAACAGCGATTACTCACCTCGAACTGGACTAAGTCGAGTTGGACGCGAAGGATTTACTCCAGATAGCCAACAAGGCCCAAATCCCCGTCATTCGTGTGAAGAGAAGACGCAGATACAGGGGACGCAGGTCCGGGTGCCTTGTGAGAATTCATCTGCGAGTGGGTAACCCCGCCTCTACCATCCGGCCTATTGGCCAACATGCAATCATTGGATAATAAACTCGATGAGCTTCGTTCAAGACTATCCTAACAATGGGACATTAACTGTAGTATCTAATGTTTCATCGAGTCGTGGCTGAACGACGGCATGGCTAATATACAGTTGGCTGGTTTTTCCTAGCATCAGCAAGACAAAACAGCTGCCTCCGGTAAGACAAGGGGTAGACCACACTATTTACCAAGAGTTTTCATCTATACTTTTCGTAGCTGTCTATTTACCACCACAAACCAATGCTGGAACTAAGACCGCACTCAACGAGCTGTATAAAGCCATAAGCAAACAAGAAAATACTCATCCAGAGGCGGTGCTCCTAGTGTCCGGGGACTTTAATGCAGGGAAACCAGCATGTGCAACAAGAGGGAAAAAAAACTAGACCACCTTTACTCCACACATAGACAAGAACAAAGCTCTCCCTCGCCCTCCATTTGGCAAATCTGACCATAATTCTATCCTGCTGATTCCTGCTTACAAGCAAAAACTAAAGCAGGAAGTACCAGTGACTTGCTCAATACGGAAGTGGTCGGATGACGCAGATGCTAAGCTACAGGACTGTTTTGCTAGCACAGACTGAAATATGTTCCGGGACTCATCCGATGGCATTGAGGAGTATACCACATCAGTCACCGGCTTCATCAATAAGTGCATCGATGACGTTGTCCCCACAGTGACCGTACGTACATACCTCAACCAGAAGCCATGGATTACAGGCAACATCCGCACTGAGCTAAAGGCTAGAGCTTCCGCTTTTAAGGAGCGGGACTCTAACCCGGACGCTTATAAGAAATCCCGCTATGCCCTCAGACGAACCATCAAACAGGCGAAGCGTAAATACAGGAATAATATTGAATCCTACTACACTGGCTCCGAGGCTCGTCGGATGTGGCAGGGCTTGCAAACTATTACAGACTACAAAGGGAAGCCCAACTGGCAAGTGTCTTCACTGACATTTTCAACCTGTCCCTGGCCAAGTCTGTAATACCTACATGTTTCAAGCAGACCACATAGTCCCTGTCCCCAAGAACACCAACGTAACCTGCCTAAATGACTACTGACCCATAGCACTCACGTCTGTAGCCATGAAGTGTTTTGAAAGGCTGGTCATGGCTCACATCAACACCATCATCTGAGAAATCCTAGACCCACTCAATTTGCATACCGCCCAGCAGATCCACAAATAACGCAATCTCTATTGCACTCAACACTGCCCTTTCCCACCTGGACAAAAGGAACACCTACGTGAGAATGCTGTTCATTGACTACTGTTCAGCGTTCAACACCATAGTGCCCTCAAAGCTCATCACTAAGCTAAGGACCCTGGGGCTAAACACCTCCCTCTGCAACTGGATCCTGGACATGCTGACGGGCCGCCCCCAGGTGGTAAGGGTAGGCAAGAACACATCTGCCATGCTGATGCTTAGTCCCCCTCCTGTACTCCCTGTTCACCCATGACTGCGGGGCCAAGCACGACTCCAACACCATCATTAAGTTTTCCGACGACACAACGGTGGTAGGCCTGATCACCGGCAACGATGAGACAGCCTATAGGGAGGAGGTCAGAGACCTGGAAGTGTGGTGCCAGGTCAACAACCTCTCCCTCAGCGTGATCAAGAAAAAGGAGAGGATCGTGGACTACAGGAAAAGGAGGACCGAGCACACCCCAATTCTCATCGACGGGGCTGTAGTAGAGCAGGTTGAGAGCTTCAAGTTCCTTGGTGTCCACATCCCCAACAAACTATCATTGTCCAAACACGCCAAGACAGTTGTGACGAAGGCATGACAATGCCTTTTCCCCCTCAGGACACTGAAAAGATTTGGCAATGGTCCTCAGATCCTCAAAAAGTTCCAAAGACTCCAGCCACCCAAGTCCTAGACTGTTCTCTCTGCTACCGCATGGCAAGCGGTACCGGAGCGCCAAGTCTAGGTCCGGTAGGTGTCTGAACAGCTTCTACCACCAAGCCATAAGACTGCTGAACAGCTAATCACATGGCTACCCGGACTATCTACATTGACGCTGCTGCTACTAGCTGTTTATTATCTGTGCATAGTCACTTTACCTGTACCTACATGTACATATTACCTCAACTAACCTGTACCCCCGCACATTGACTCGGTACCGGTACCCACAATAGCCTCCTTATTGTTATTTTAATGTTGCTTTTTTTCTTTTCTTTTTTCTTCATACCTCTTATTTTTCGTAACTGCATTGTTGGTTAAGGGCTTGTAAGTAAGCATTTCACTGTAAGGTCTACACCTGTTGAATTCGGCACATGTGACAAATAACATTTGATTTGAAAGGGCCTTCCCAAACTGTTGCCACAAAGTTGGAAGCACCGAATCGTCTAGAATGTATGCTGTAGCGTGAAGATTTCCCTTCACTGGAAATAAGGGTCCTAGCCCAAACCATGAAAACAGCCCCAGACCATTATTCCTGCTCCACCAAACTTTACAGTTGTCACTGCATTGGGGAAGGTAGCGTTTTCCTGGCATCCGCCAAACCCAGATTTGTCCGTCAGACTGCCCGATGGTGAAGTGTGATTCATCACTCCAGAGAACTAATTTCCACTGCTCCAGTATTTGTATTTATTAAGGATCCCCATCAGTTACTGCCAAGGCAGCAGCTACTCTTCCTGGGCTCCAGCAACATTAAGGCAGTTATATACAATTTAAAATATTACATTACATTTCATAACACTTTTCACAACACATTAAGTGTGTTCCCTCAGGCCACTACTCTACTTTCACATATCTACAATACAAAATCCATATGTACGTGTCTGTAGAGTGCGTGTCTTATGTGTCTCTTCACAGTCCCCGCTGTTCCATAAGATGTATTTTTAGGTTTTAAAAAATCTGATTCTACTGCTTGCGTCAGTTACATGATGTGGAATAGAGTTCCATGTAGCCATGGCTCTATGTAGTACTGTGCTTCCCGTAGTCTGTTCTTGACTTGGGGATTGTGAAGAGACCTTTGGTGGCATGTCTTGTGGGGTATGCATGGGTGTCCGAGCTGTGTGCTAGTAGTTTTAAACAGACACCTCGGTGCATTCAGCATGTCAACACTTCTTACAAAAACAAGTAGTGCAATGGCGGCGAGCTTTACCCATTTCCAGCCAACGCTTGGCATTGCGCATGGTGATCTTAGGCTTGTGTGCGGCTGCTCGGCCATGGAAACCTTTTCCATGAAGCTTCCGACGAACAGTTATTGTGCTGACGTTGCTTCCAGAGGCAGTTTGGAACTCGGTAGTGAGTGTTGCAACCGAAAACCGAGATTTTTATGTGCTACTCACTTCAGCACTCGCTGGTCCCGTTCTGTGAGCTTATGTGGCCTACCACTTTGCGGCTGAGCTGTTGTTGCTCCTAGATGTTTCTATTTCACAATAACAGCACTTACAGTTGACCGGGGCAGCTCTAGCAGGGCAGAAATGTGAAGAAATAGCCGAATCCCCTAAGCCGAGTCCACCTACTTTTGTATATATAGTTGATATGGCTCTGGTTACCGTAGTGTACTGTAATGTGTGTAACGTCATCACTTAGACTGTGTGCATTTTTCAGTGAAGGCATAGGCCATGATCTCAGTCAGACCTTGTGTGCTGTAGTTTAATATCAAAGCAGTTTATTCACGTAATAGCTCATCATTCGTCTGTTATCAATTTTATCCAAAGTGAAAGCGGTGCCTTTTTTACATTCTACATCCAGACTCAACTCATCACCTACTCATCATGCCTTTCCCCTTCGGGAAGTCTCAGAAGAGCCCAGCAGAGATTGTGAAGAGTCTGAAGGAGAACGTGGCTTACTTGGAAAAGCTGGATGCGGCAGAAAGCAAAAAATGTGAAAAGGTCAGGTGATACCTATGGACTGCTGTTTTGAGAGCACACTAGAAATTGTCTGTTCGCATTTGTTAGTTAAAGTTGGTCTCTAACATTTGAGCATCCAGACAGCAGCTTCATATAGCAATGCCGTGAGAGTCATTGGAAGCGTCCGAAATGGCACCCTAATCCCTATATAGTGCCCTACTTTTGACCAGAGCCCTATATGGGTTTTGGTTAAAAGTAATGCACTATATTATAGGGTGCCATTTCAGATGCAGCCCCTGATTTAACTAAGTGTTGTTCCCTCATATCTTCTTGTCTCCAGGTTGCAGAAGAGGTGTCTAAGAACCTGTCATCGCTGAAAGAGGTGCTGTGTGGTACAGGAGACAAGGAGCCCCAAACGGAGGCTGTGGCCCAACTGGCCCAGGAGCTGTACAACACCAACCTCCTTATTGCTCTCATTGCAAACCTGCAGAGGATTGATTTTGAGGTGGGGAAATGTTCTACCCATTTAGCTTTGTGTGGGGGGGAAATGTATTATTTATACTACTGTAGTCCATAGTGGATGTATGAATCAATACAGAAGAGGGAGGAGCATAAAGACACAATGTGACACATCAGCACTCATTCCCACTGTTTGATTGAAATGTTTGAGAGGTCCGCACACAGAATATTTCTGCTCCCCAGTGCTTTATTCCTGCACCCAAATGCAGAGTGCAGGAATAAAGCACTGGAGAGCGACAGTATTCTATGTGGGCCTCTCATTCCTTTTATCTCAGTATTTTTTTTAAGTTGTGCACCGTCCTATTCTTCATTAATTGGAATGTTTCTCATCATTGACCACCAGGGAAAGAAGGATGTGGTCCAGCTGTTCAGCAACATTGTACGGCGTCAGATTGGCACCCGTACGCCCACGGTTGAGTATATCTCCTCACACCCACAGATCCTCTTCATGCTGCTGAAAGGGTGAGTCTCAAAGCTGCCCATCTGCCATCTGTTAGATCAGTAGACCAGATAAGCAAGAGGCATGGATTTATCTATTTTATTTAGGTTTTGTCCCCATTTAAGTGACTTTTTAGGCATTTAACTCCCCTGTTTGTTCATTTACAGATAGGGCTGTTGCGGTGACCGTATTACTGCCACACCGGCAGTCATGAGTCATGACCCCAGTAAAATTCCACGTGACCGTTGAGTCACGGTAATCTCCTCTTATGCACTCTGGACATGCGTTGGTAGTACCGATCTCGCTAACGACCATCAGGTCGCTAATGGCCTGGTACTCTGCGCTTTATTGTCCCTCTAACGACTCTGACATCAATGCAAATACAATCGAAAATAACATCAAACACTTACCAAAACAGTATCATGCTTTTAAAACTCACCTCACCTCACTGTGATCGATCAATTTGAAGAAAGAAGTTCAACAACCGGTTGAAACTGAGTGGAAAACATGGTCGTTGTGGATGTTGTTTCACATTTTTACACAACAAAATGGACAGCGCTTTCTAAGGTGATGATTAATTCAAAACGCTAGTGTTATTAGAGCTTATGCATACGCATAGGCCTATATACAGTGGGGGGAAAAAGTATTTAGTCAGCCACCAATTGTGCAAGTTCTCCCACTTAAAAAGATGAGAGGCCTGTAATTTTCATCATAGGTACACGTCAACTATGACAGACAAAATGAGAAAAAGAAATCCAGAAAATCACATTGTAGGATTTTTTATGAATTTATTTGCAAATTATGGTGGAAAATAAGTATTTGGTCAATAACAAAAGTTTCTCAATACTTTGTTATATACCCTTTGTTGGCAATGACACAGGTCAAACGTTTTCTGTAAGTCTTCACAAGGTTTTCACACACTGTTGCTGGTATTTTGGCCCATTCCTCCATGCAGATCTCCTCTAGAGCAGTGATGTTTTGGGGCTGTCGCTGGGCAACACAGACTTTCAACTCCCTCCAAAGATTTTCTATGGGGTTGAGATCTGGAGACTGGCTAGGCCACTCCAGGACCTTGAAATGCTTCTTACGAAGCCACTCCTTCGTTGCCCGGGCGGTGTGTTTGGGATCATTGTCATGCTGAAATACGCAGCCACGTTTCATCTTCAATGCCCTTGCTGATGGAAGGAGGTTTTCACTCAAAATCTCACGATACATGGCCCCATTCATTCTTTCCTTTACACGGATCAGTCGTCCTGGTCCCTTTACAGAAAAACAGCCCCAAAGCATGATGTTTCCATCCCCATGCTTCACAGTAGTTATGGTGTTCTTTGGATGCAACTCAGCATTCTTTGTCCTCCAAACACGACAAATTGAGTTTTTACCAAAAAGTTATATTTTGGTTTCATCTGACCATATGACATTCTCCCAATCCTCTTCTGGATCATCCAAATGAACTCTAGCAAACTTCAGACGGGCCTGGACATGTACTGGCTTAAGCAGGGGGACACGTCTGGCACTGCAGGATTTGAGTCCATGTCGGCGTAGTGTGTTACTGATGGTAGGCTTTGTTACTTTGGTCCCAGCTCTCTGCAGGTCATTCACTAGGTCCCCCCGTGTGGTTCTGGGATTTTTGCTCACCGTTCTTGTGATCATTTTGACCCCACGGGGTGAGATCTTGCGTGGAGCCCCAGATCGAGGGAGATTATCAGTGGTCTTGTATGTCTTCCATTTCCTAATAATTGCTCCCACAGTTGATTTCTTCAAACCAAGCTGCTTACCTATTGCAGATTCAGTCTTCCCAGCCTGGTGCAGGTCTACAATTTTGTTTCTGGTGTCCTTTGACAGCTCTTTGGTCTTGGCCATAGTGGAGTTTGGAGTGTGACTGTTTGAGGTTGTGGACAGGTGTCTTTTATACTGATAACAAGCTCAAACAGGTGCCATTAATACAGGTAACGAGTGGAGGACAGAGGAGCTTCTTAAAGAAGAAGTTACAGGTCTGTGAGAGCCAGAAATCTTGCTTGTTTGTAGGTGACCAAATACTTATTTTCCACCATAATTTGCAAATAAATTCATTAAAAATCCTACAATGTGATTTTCTGGATTATTTTTTTCTCATTTTGTCTGTCATAGTTGACGTGTACCTATGATGAAAATTACAGGCCTCTCTCATCTTTTTAAGTGGGAGAACTTGCACAATTGGTGGCTGACTAAATACATTTTTCCCCCACTGTAAAAGCCCAAGCTAATTTTTTTTATAAAAACAGAATAAAAATAATGATTGTGCTGTTATACAATATATAGCCTAATAGCATGCCGTATATTACGCACGGCAGAAAAACATAAAGGATAAAGATTTAAGATTTCTTTGGTACATAATTGGTCTAGCCTATACTCAAATGTAACAAATTCTAGCAATCGCCTTTGCGTGTGGACTGTTATGCATACTGGATGGACTGATTACCTTACCAAACTTTCTATCCATGAGTTTGGGAGAGAACGTATAGGCCTAGGCAATGCTATTGGTTCATTGATTGTGGAGAGCGCCTTACAGAGTTAGTGGACAATTTATAGTGAATTAGATTTTGAATAGCCTAGGAATAGGGCAATTTTTAAAATTTTCATAATGAATAGGCTTACACATTACCTTTTACCTACAGAATATCTCACCACTGTGCGTTTCCTCTCTCTCCTTTATGCCTTTCTCAAGTGCGCAGAGAGAAGGGCTATCAATTTTTTTTTAATGAAATATGTTTTGTTTGAAGACTTATTACTATCGATGTTCCTGAACAAATTTCACTTGGTTTTCCAAATTAAGCACTGGGGAGCTGCAGGAACAGGTTTGGAGAGCCCATGGCATACAGCGTTTCACCTGTCGTGCAGTGAGAGGCTGCATGCTCCTCAAACAGTGGTTGTTGTGTGGAGTGAAATAAGTGTTCTTATAAGCCCAGACATTTCTATATGCAATCCTGTGAAAGCAGAGTTTTGATGGCTGCCACAACAAAGAGGAGGGTCCCAGCTGCTACTATATTTATTTCTCAGCTGCTCATATTAAGCACATGCTCTGCGGTAAAACTGGAGTAGACTACCCGGCATGATTGGAAAAACGAACAGAGTGCAAGCTTCTTTTTTTTTTGCGACTTTCTCAAATCATCAATAGCCTATAGTCGCAGCATGCAGCCCATATTTGTTTTGATTTCAAAGACATTCTAAGGTTTGTATCATTCACAACTAAAGTTGCCAAATAACTCTAAATCTAGTGAATAGGACTTCAAATTATCACTTTTACGCTCAACATAGCCTCTTCAACATAGCCGGAATGGGAAAAATATCCTTTCTATTTTATTCAGCTAAATTCAATTATTCTTCTTAATATAAAAAAAATGGCACTTATTAGCAAATATTGTCTGCTAAATGAACTAGCCTATTGAATGGCGCATAGCCAGATAACATACAGTAGGCCAACTCATTCTGTTCTTCTGAAATACATTTTCTTCATATCATAATGTTTCTTTATACCTGCCTAAAATAAATAATGGATTTATTGTGATGGTGTATATTAAATCGATTTATTAGACTTTTTAAAAAATGTCGATGTTCCAAAGGCGCGCATATGCGGCTTGGAGGCCTGGAGATGCTAAACGTGTTTGTTAATTAACGGTCAATTACCGTGAGACCGGCAGACATTTGCATGACAATAACCGGCTGACAAAATGTCATGACCGCCACATCCCTATTTGCAGACCCACGTGCATACAATCGCAACAGATGTAATAATCACCAACAAAACACACCTACGTAGTAGTGTTGAGCACTACTGACATGAATCCCACCTTTGCAGGTACGAGAGTGCGGAGGTGGCTCTGAATTGTGGGATGATGCTAAGGGAGTGCCTGCGTCATGAGCCCCTGGCACGCAGCGTTCTCTTCTCGGAGGACTTCTACTGCTTCTTCCGCTATGTAGAGCTCTCCACCTTCGACATCGCCTCAGACGCTTTCGCTTCATTCAAGGTACACTGCTGCTTTTCTCACTTCTTTATGTCCTATAAAGTAAGCCTTGTCCGAGCCAGAACGGTTCCTGCCCTATGACCAACCTCTTGGATCGTGAGGCAGCTTGATGTACAAGTACATCCCCTGGACAGGACGTTAGCACTAGTGTGCTTAGTATGATCTGTTTTTTCTATGTTATCTAATATCCTGTTATTTTCTCTCAAATGTGTTGCTAGGATCTTCTCACGAGACATAAGATTATGTGCGCAGATTTTCTGGAGACCAATTATGACAGGGTGTTTACAGAATATGAGAAGCTCCTGCATTCTGAGAATTATGTCACCAAACGGCAGTCCCTGAAGGTACTCTATCTCACCTGTTTGATGCTTCATGGTATCACTTTGTCCGTTTTAAGTTTTGACCTCTCACGTGACTTTCTTCTGTAACTGAAATATCTTCCTAACTTATCCTAAAAGCAATGATGACCCTCCTTTTATATTACTAACCAAACTGTTTTGCAGCTCCTGGGAGAGCTTCTTCTGGACAGACATAACTTCACTGTGATGACCAAGTACATCAGTCGTGCCGAGAACTTGAAGCTGATGATGAACATGCTGCGAGACAACAGCCGCAACATCCAGTTTGAGGCCTTCCATGTCTTCAAGGTGTGTAGAAATGTTTTATTAATGGAGAGGCCAAGGGTACAGATTCTGGTCTCTGCTTGTCCTACTTTCCACTGTTTTGGTTACTTGACCTAAAATGCATGTTGTTCACATTTCCATCCCCTAATCTACCGTTCTCAGTCTTCATAGAGGATGCAGAAATATTCATGCTGCCTTTAAAACGTAGTAATAACTTCATACTGTTATATTATTTTAAATAAATTATTCCATTAACATATACTAAGGTATACATTTACCAGTTAACCAACTAGAATATATGTCAGGCTATGGCACTGTCACGCTGTAGCGCTATTCAATTCAAACACTGTTCTGTCCGGTCTCGTCCTAGGTGTTTGTGGCCAACCCCAACAAGACTCAGCCTGTGCTGGACATCCTGCTGAAGAACCAGACCAAGCTGGTGGACTTCCTGAGCCACTTCCAGACAGATCGCTCCGAGGACGAGCAGTTCTGCGACGAGAAGAACTACCTAATCAAGCAGATCCGCGACCTGAAGAGGCCCCCGCCACCAGAGGAGGCATGAGGGGACAGGCAGGGGGACGCCAGTTCAGAGGGCGAGAGTGAGAATGATGGTGAGAGCGAGAGAGGCATGCTTGACTAGAATCCATTACTCTTCCCTTCTCTTAACTTCAAACATAGGCAAAATATATTGTACAAACTCCCTCCTCATCCCTTTTTAAGTTTCTAATGCTCATGTGGGAACGGAGGTGATTTTTAAGGCGCACCCAACAAGTGACCCAAGAACAGTTATTTAAACCATAGAGCAATTTCAGCCAATTGGTATGAATCAATGCACTTAGTCAGATGATGTTATATTGGACCTTAAACACACCATTATTCTCTTTTAATAAGCACAGCAGCACACCTGAGCAATCCCTGGGAAATTAGAATACATGGTCAACATAAAACAGAATACACTCTCCGACAACAGGCAAAGACTCCCCAAACCTTACAGGAAATGTAAAATGGATTTGCAAGCTTTTAAAGACCGATATCCTATATGATATTTTAGGAACTAGAATTTTTAAATAAATATATTATTTTGCTGGGGTAGTTAACATTTATTTTGTAACTGTCTTGATTCTGACACCACACTTAACTAATTCCATAATATCTTGGTTTATTGCTTTATTTAAGAGCTCTTTCGTTGATCCGGGACTTTTACTATATGGATGACCTTAGTGGTATTATTCTTTGCTTGGTATAGACACTTTGATCGAAGTAGGTAATTGTAATCTTTAGTTGCGTCAGTTGTCCTAATAGGATCCATCAGAGATTACAGTAACAAAAAATATGAAAACATGAATCAATGAGATTTGTGAGGTATGGGCCAGGCTAGTGGACTAAAATAGACAGTGTCAGATAACGCTGCAGGGTGACTGTAGGCAGCCATCCATTCTTTACTCTGATTGATCCCAATGCTAGCGCTCTCTTTTTCTCCGCCCGGATGCTCGCTAGTTTTCATATGCAGTTAGGAACTGGTGTAAGATGGGAAGGTGTTTTTTCTTTTAGAAATGATCACTTAATAATAATAATATTGCTTTGCAGACATCTGATAAGATGTATCCTCCCAACAATGTTACTAACACATAGTATCTTATCGGACAAGAATAATACAACACAAAAGTAACACTATAATGTTTCAGAGCAGCAGAATCTGCCAGAGTTCTGATACTCCTAAAATGCTAGTAAGCATGGGCTTCCATGAGCTGCATGTTGTATTTCAGGCCTCACTCTCACGCAGTCAGACACACTGGTCAGGAAGCCATTGCAGAGGCCTTTAAACACATTAAATGATCCACATAATGACCTGCATTGTCAAACTTGAATGAGCCAATTGGGATGATTTATGTTGAATCCAATGCACCTAATTGGTCACATTCTCTCAATGGGGGGTTTGACTCATGGTTAGGACCTATCAATACCTCTATCAATAATTACATTGTATGTTGTCCAGATGAACAAAAAAATAGGATTATCATGAAATAACATAATGTTTGCCTTACCTGGTGTCACTTAAATTGCATAATAACAGATTACATAAATATATGGTGTCTGTTTGCACAATTCTAGTATATACCTCATGGGGTTTTGAGTTCATAAGTGCTGTGTTCTCTATTTTCCTTGACAATATATTTTATTTGATATTTTGGATAAACAGCAGTGGTTTGTATTATGAATGCTAAATAAATCAATGTTTTTGTTTGAATTTAAGCAGGGAGTGGGACCTGGTTTTCTCTTAGGGGAAAGACTTTTCAACTAAATGTATTTGTTGGGTGCCTCATGTCAATTCATAATGAATTACAGGATTGGCCCCACAAAAGTATGAATGTTTCCTTACTTTCAGAATTTTTATTTGATTGTGAAGACCATCTATGTGGAGGTATAGACCTCTCAATTTTCTTAACCAAAGGTAATTTGAGGGAGAAAATAATGCAAGTCCCAAACAACGCCAACTTCACTGGCCCAGATCAAATTAATTTTACTTAGTAAATGATTAACTGCAAATGTGATTTCATGAATCTAGATAAACCTTGAATATACTTCTGGACTAGAGATGGTATTCCAGGACTTTTTTCCCAAAAGTGCAATTTAATGCAGCAGTACTATAGGCTTAATCTGGGTCACTATAATCAGCCCACATACTATTAGTTATTTGAATTCCAGATCACCTGTTTTGTGGTACACTAAACATTAAACAAAGTGTTTGATCTCAACTTTAAACTGAATAATGTCTTAGAGGAAATCAAATATAAAGCAAAACGTTTCAGATCATTTTAAGACCTCTGGTTACTTTGCTAGTATAATAACTCAATGGCAATATTATAACATTCTCAAGATTTCTCAAGGCTAAATAATTGTTGGGTGATTCAGAATTTTGCATTTGAACTGTAAAATGTTTGCTTTACTTTCACTCTGTTGCCTTCCTATTTTCCCATAGGCTTTGTGTATCTGATTATTTTCTTTATTTACTGTGGGAGAAGATTAAATGTGTACATAGCTTTATTTTAAAAGGTGAAATTGTGGAAACATATAAAAAAATTTAAGACACCACTTTGAGTTTTTATTACAATAAGGACAATCCATCATACAGTATTTCCACCATGTCATTGGAGAGGGTAGTTGGACCAAAGGCCTGCCCTACAAACAACATTTTTGCAGTATGTTTTTGTGAGTTTGTTAGTGTCTTTCAACTCTGCTAAATGTGTGCAATCTTGTGTTGTGCCCTGTAATAGGTAATTGATGTGCCTGCGCAGGAATTCCAAGGCGATGCGGCTGCATGTATGGCTCCTTCAGCTAAGCGTTGGTCTCCTCCAGGTCTCTCTGTAGAGCTATATCATGCTCCAACCGAGAGGCCTCCTCCTGCCTCTGTACCGTAATTGTCAGCTGCTTTCCAAGCCTCTCGATATCCAATGTTAGTCTCATTCTCCCTCATGGCTTCCTGTGCTTCTTTCAACACTTTTATTCAGTTTCTCACGTAGCATCCTCTTCTCCTCAATGGTGTCTTTGGCCTTGGTTGCTTGTGCCTGAAGCCGGACAGACATCTTGTGTCCCTCTGCCTGCAGTGCATCCCCATGCAGGGCCCTCCATGCAGCCTCCTGCCTGGCCAGGCCCAGCTGCTCATCCCGCAGGCCCAGCAGACACTTTGTAGACTCCGTCTCATGCTACCACTAGAGTGAAAGCACCGCCAGCATTCAAAAGTGACCAAAACATCAGCCAGGAAGCATAGGAACTGAGAAGTGGTCTGTGGTCACCACCTGCAAAACCAGCCCTTTATTGGGGGTGTCTTGCTAATTGCCTATAATTTCCACCTGCTGTCTATTCCATTTGCACAACAGCATGTGACATTTATTGTCAATCAGTGTTGCTTCCTAAGTGGACAGTTTGATTTCACAGAAGTGTGATTGACTTGGAGTTACATTGTGTTGTTTAAGTGTTCCCTTTATTTTTTTGACCAGTGTATAAAGTCCATAAGCAGACTACTCCAATCTGCTTCCCTCTAATTTTTTTGTATGACCTTTTAAATGATACAGTCTCTGGAGTATCTCACAGGTGTGTCTTAGATTTTCAGGCAGTGGGGCTGCTTCCATGGCAGCAGCCTGTTGTTCACCACCCGCTGGGGTGGTGGGTTCTTTCCATGATCCCCAGTCATCCTCATCCATGTTTGTTTGGTGGTCGATCGTGGGGATGAATGTATTTTCTGTTTCTGCTATATTTTTAACCATTCACTAGTACTTCATACGACTAGTCATTGAGTTGATCAGTGCATATGCCCAGCGTCCAAGTGCTGGCTGAGTTGTTGGGGTGAAGAAGGACCCTCACTGTTTGTGCTTGGATTATGTTGGGCATGTCATGGCATGTGTGTCATAGTGGTGTTTTGCTGTCAGCCCTTAGGTTTGATTTCTTGCTATGACATTTTGAACCACTTGAGGTTTGAGTGGTTTTCCTGTGCTCCTGGACATGAGCCGCTGTACAGGATAACTTTTGAGTCCCTCTGTTGGAGTGTTCCGCCGTGCCAGCACTGCTTCCATGGGTCTTCACCATCAATCACAGCTGTTTTTTCTGAGCGTTTTGGCCATTTTCAGAGTGGATTTTAGGTAGAAAGTAATTGTGTAACATGTCAGGGATGAAGATCCTGTTTCCTATGAATATCAGTCCAATTTCTGTGGTGAGCTCCTCTTTGTATGTCCAGAAATCTTTCGGTGTGTGCCTGTTTGGTTCCAGGCCAGCCTTTGTTGATTTGAGTGTGCAGAGCCTGAAACTGTAGGTCCTGGGATGAGTGTGCTTTGATTTGACTCCAGTGTCTTAGTTGAGATTTTGACGTCACTGGTGTGATCCAGCTGTTCCAGGTCAGTTGTGGCTAGGCCCATAGCGTAGACCATGGCTGGTGTTTGCATTTGTCTGTGCTTTGTGGTTGATTGAGCAGTTCTGGACAGGAAGTCAGCTACATGTAGTTATTCGCCTTGTTTGTATTGCACTTGATGTTGGTATCTTTGTAGCCTTAGCAACATTCTCTGCAGTCGCTTGGGTGCTGTGAGTAGAGATTTCTTGAAGATCGTCTTGAGCGGTTTGTGGTCGCTGTGTATTGTTATGAACTCTCTGCCATGCAAATACTGGTCAAACTTGTCAGTTGTCACATGCAAAAACAATGGCGAGACATTCTTTCTCAATATGTGCATATTTCTGTTCTGTCTGAGTCAATGTTCTGGAGGCAAATGCAACAGGTTGTCCTTTCTGTAGAAGGGCTGCGCCCAAGCTTGTCACACTGCTGTGTGACTTCATCATTCAGGTCGTAGTATTTGAGCACTCAGTGTCGTGTGACCAACTGTTTGATAGTCTCAATTGCTGTGTCTATTCAATGGCCTTGTCAGTCAGCCTTCTAAGCAGCTCACACATCAGATAGTCGGGGCATGAATTTTGCAAGATTGTTCACAAACCCCAACAGCCGCTGTAGTGACTTGACGTTGGTTGGTGTC